>NC_041218.1:52733786-52741258 GCF_002837175.3 Physeter macrocephalus
TATGTCCATGTCACTCTCTCACTTTGTCTCAGCTTACCCTTCCCCCTCCCCATGTCCTCAGATCCATTCTCTAGTAGGTCTGCATCTTTATTCCCGTCCTGCCCCTAGGTTCTTCATGACCATTTTGTTTTGTTTTGTTTTTAGATTCCGTATATATGTTTCAGCGTATGGTATTTGTTTTTCTCTTTCTGAGTTACTTCACTCTGTATGAGAGACTCTAGGTGAATCTACCTCACTACAAATAATTCAGTTTCGTTTCTTTTTATGGCTGAGTAATATTCCATTGTATATATGTGCCACATCTTCTTTATCCATTCATCTGCCAATGGACACTTAGGTTGCTTCCATGTCCTGGCTATTGTAAATAGAGCTGCAATGAACATTGCTGTACATGACTCTTTTTGAATTCTGGTTTTCTCAGGGGAAATGCCCAGTAGTTGGATTGCTGGGTCATATGGTACTTCTATTTTTAGTTTTTTAAGGAACCTCCATACTGTTCTCCATAGTGGCTGTAACAATTTACATTCCCACCAACAGTGCAAGAGGGTTCCCTTTTCTCCACACCCTCTGCAGCATTTATTGTTAGTAGATTTTTTGATGATGGCCATTCTGACTGGTGTGAGGTGATACCTCACTGTAGTTTTGATTTGTATTTCTCTAATGATTAGTGATGTTGAGCATCCTTTCATGTGTTTGTTGGCAATCTGTATATCTTCTTTGGAGAAATGTCTGGTTAGGTGTTCTGCCCATTTTTGGATTGCGTTGTTTGTTGTTTTGATTTTGAGCTGCATGAGCTGCTTGTATATTTTAGAGATTAATCTTCTGTCAGTTGCTTCATTTGCAAATATTTTCTCCCTTTCTGAGGGTTGTCTTTTCACCTTGTTTATAGTTTCCTTTGCTGTGCAAAAGCTTTCAAGTTTCATTAGGTCCCATTTGTTTATTTTTGTTTTTATTTCCATTTCTCTAGGAGGTGGGTCAAAAAGGATCTTGCTGTGATTGATGTCATAGAGTGTTCTGCCTATGTTTTCCTCTAAGAGTTTGATAGTGTCTGGCCTTACATGTAGGTCTTTAACCCATTTTGAGGTTATTTTTGTGTATGGTGTTAGGGAGTGTTCTAATTTCATACTTTTACATGCAGCTGTCCAGTTTTCCCAGCACCACTTATTGAAGAAGCTGTCTTTTCTCCACTGTATATTCTTGCCTCCTTTATCAAAGATAAGGTGACCATATGTGTGTGGGTTTATCTCTGGGCTTTCTATCCTGTTCCATTGATCTATATTTCTGTTTTTGTGCCAGTACCATACTGTCTTGATTACTGTAGCCTTGTAGTATAATCTGAAGTCAGGGAGCCTGATTCCTCCAGCTCCATTTTTCGTTCTCAAGATTGCTTTGGCCATTCGGGGTCTTTTGTGTTTCCATACAAATTGTGAAATTTTTTGTTCTACTTCTGTGAAAAATGCCATTGGTAGTTTGATAGGGATTGCACTGAATCTGTAGATTGCTTTGGGTAGTATGTCTGTGAATTTCTTACATTCTCTTAAGTTAAATCCATGTTGTAAAAGTCTTAACATAAGTGCTAGGTCTTATCATCAAACTTCTAATAGGACTGGAATGAACCTCCTTCTTGAAAGTTGGAGGACATTCCTGTGGTAGGTCATAAAGTGAAGTTTATGAGCAGTTTGGCCTAGTTCCACTGTGGTTTGGATTGATAATGACCTTCGGCAATGCAGTGTAATATAATGTTGCAAGGAAGACACTAAGCCCAGTTTCCTCTCAAGAAAATAACAGTGAAGTGAATTCAGATGACTCCCTTGCAAAGTTTCTGCTTCCACCCCAGCAACACTACCACTCTGTTCTACATGCTAAAAGGTGTGGGGCCACTTTTCTTATTTGCTAATAAACAAACCATTGGCTGTTAGAAACCAAAGCTGAAGGAGCAGTTTTTAGCTGCTGACTTCAAGTGAAAAGGTGTGGTAGTGTGACTTTCTTTAGCTGGGGCCCTGGCATGGTTGGCTGTAGCTGCCTGAAGACCTAGGGAAGGGGATCCTGGGTTTGAAAATAAGGACAACCTTTCTTCTGGAGACTTTCTCTCTTCTTATGGGGCATGGACAAAGCCATCCAGAAAAACAGCTATTAGTAGACAAAGTGTCTATCTTAGGCCAAATTTTAAGACAGCTTGTTTATTGCTGTGTAATAAACCAACCCCACTGCAGTTTGTTGTGGTATGAAGCAACATCAATTTTGTTATCTCTCATAATGCCCACAGGTTGACTGAGCTCAGTTCGGTGGTTCTTCCACCTGATGTGTTGTCATCTGGAGCCACGGTCATCTGAGGGCTCATCTGGTTTTCAAAAATCCAAGATGGTGCTGAATCCTCAATGGGGGCTATCAACCAGAGCACCTAGGTTCTCCTCCACATCATCTCTCTGTGTGGCTGGGATCTTTCAAAGCATGTTCCAAGTGGGAACATTCCAAGTGTAAGCATTCCAAGAGGAAGGGAGTGGAAGTTCCAAGTTTCCTAAGGCCTGGACTTAGCAGTCTCAGAATTTCACATCTGTCACACTTCACTGCTCAAAGCAATCACAGGGCCAGCTCAGATTCAATAGGAGAAACAAGACCTTCTTTTTAATGTGAGGAGTGTCATGGGCATACAGGGAGGGGAGGTATTGCTGGGGGCTGCATTAGTCAGGGTTCTCCAGAGAAACAGAATCAATGCTGTGTGTGTGTGTGTGTGTGTGTGTGTAGGGGTGGGGAGAGATAGGGAGAGAAAGAGAGAGAGGGAGAAAGAGAGAGAATGAGAGAAAGAGAGGAGATATTTATTTTAAAGAATTGATTCACACAATTGTGGAGGCTGAAAACTCGAAAATCTGCGGGGTAGGCCGGTAGACTGGAAACCTAGAGTAGAATTGCAGTTTGAGTCTAAAGACAGCCTATGGTAGAATTTCTCCTTGCTTTTGTTTCCCAAGCAAAAGATCAGTCTTTTTCTATTAAGACCATCAACCAATTACATGGGGCCCACCTACACTATGAAAAGCAATCTGCTTTATTCAAAGTCTACTGATTTAAATGTTAATCTCATCTAAAAAGCACCTTCACAGCAACATCTAGAGTAATGTTTGACCACATATATGGATATCATGGCCTAGCCAATATGACACATAAAATTAACCATCACGGGGGCCAACCTTGGAGCCTGGTTACACAGTAGGACAAGATTCTTTCTGTCCACACCCATTCTGGTCATCCCCTCCTCCTGTCCTGCCACCCCCCACTGCTTCTCTGTATTTTCCTTTCTCTTCTTTTATTCCTTTTGGACTCCATGCAGGGTCCTCTTCTCTGCTTCAGCTTTCTGTTCTGTGGTCCTCTCTTGTGCTTTATTTTCCACAGCTTCAAAGTTAATGAAATATTTTCAGCCTCAGCTATTATGCAGGGCTGCTGCATTCATCTGCTGCTCAAGGAATGAAGTATTCTAAGGACCGTGGTGAGTGAGAGGGAAGGAACACCAGGCGAGGGAGCAGTCTCCAATACTGCAGGATGTGACTGGTGACTTCACCTTGCAGACCTCGAGCTTCCCCTCCCTCTTTCAGATTGAGCATTCTAGACTCCTCGTCCACGTATTTGTTGGAAAAGACTGGAGGAGCCCAAGGTTCTCTCTCTCCTCCCAGGCACCATATGTTCTCTGCAACAATGGCCATCTGGAGATAGGGTTGTTTTTTTGTTTTGCTGTGCTTTAAAAAAGAAATTTCTGAGTTGACAGAAGGAGGGAGAGGCACCTTGTCTCGATAGTGGGAAAAAGTATATTTCAGGTGGAACAGGTGGAACTTGGAGGGTGCCAGCCAGATCTTCGTGGGTAAGCAACTACCACCGTGTGTATGTGGGAGTGTGGGTTATCCTCTGAGCTGGGTGGAAACCATCTCACAAAACTTGCATTCCCACTTTTTATGCAGTGCCTGGCTGTGGGATGAAGGCAGAGCAAGTATATCCATTTTTTCAATCTCAAAAAGCTTTTCTAATGTGTATACTTTGACTCAGGGAGATTCTTTCAAGTTTCTTCCTCTTTCTGAGAATGATTGTTCACACACACACACACACACACACACAAACTTGAACGAGTTGTTTAAGTAAAAGAACACTTCTAACTAACAACCACTAGAACAGCAAACATATTTTCAGGTATCTGAGAGAAAGAGATAATAGGTAGTGGAAACTCAGAGTCAGAAAAACTGGGTTTAAAAATACCTATAGGAAATCTTGGGGCGGAGTCAAGATGGCATGCTAGGAGGATGCAGAATTCGCGTCTCCTTGTAAATAGGGCACCTACCAGGCTCCGGTGGGGGACCACGGACACCTAAGGGGACGGGAGGAACCCCCAGCAACTGGGTAGGACATGGGTGTGGGGGGAGTGAAGGAGGAGGAGAAGTGGAGGTGGGACAGGACTGGTGCCCCTGGCGGGTGGCTGGGGGAGGGGAAGGGATCCCACACCCAAAGGGGGAAATTGGGGAAACACTGGGAGGGCAGAGGATCAAAAGGGAGTATGGCCAGGTTTCCCCTGCCCACTTGGGCGCCCAGGAACCTGTTGAGATCCCGGGCCTGATCCTCTGCCCACCGAGGCCCCCTCCAGCCATGTGGTTCCTGAGGGAATGGAAGGGAAGGAGGGGGAGCAAAAGTAAAGGCTGGACCTCTAGGACTGGCACCCCAAGGGGTGGCTGGGGGAGAGGAGGAGTTCCTACACCAGTGGGACCCACCCACGGTTAGGGGTCCAGCAGCTAAGGGGGAAACCTTGGCGGAGATGGTGGGGGAGGGTGTGAAGGAACAGAAGGAAATGGGGCCAGTGCTTTTCCTGTCCACTTAGGCACTGGGAATCCTGTTGGGCTCCCAGGCCTAATCCTGTGCCCTGGGAGCCTCCCTCCTGCCGTGCAGAGCCCAAGCCCTGCCCCTACACCCCCACCCAGGGCCCTACCTCTACACTCGAAGACCCCCTCCAATGCCCTAGGCCTAAACCCCACCCACACACCCTCACTCAGGGCCCTAACTCCAAACTGCAGAACCCAACACTCCAGAGGCGCTCCTTACTATGTGCTGTCTCTCCCCTTCTGTGTGCAGATCCTAAGCAGAGGCCCCGCCCCATGCTCAGATGTCAGCGCCCCACCCGCCTAGGTCCCACCCCACCCTAAACCCCAGCCTTGCCTAAGTTCCACCCTCCCCAAACTCCACCCCAAAAGCCAAGGCTTTTTATTCTTTTTTTTTTCTTTTCTTTTTTCCTCTTTTACACTGGGGTTCTGTTTTACCTTGTTGATTCATTGTTGTTGATTCTTTTATGTTTTTATTTTTCCTAATAAATCTTTTATTTTTCTAATTGTCTTTATACTTTGTTAGTGATCTCTCCTTTTGGCTTGTTGCCTCCCCACTCCCCGTTTTGTTTTTTTTTTCTGCTGTGGTTTTATTTTACCTTGTTGCAGTTCTTTCAATTATAGTTTTATTTTTTTTCCTTTCTTTCCTCCTTTTTTTTTTTTTTTTTTTTTTTACTGTGCCACGAAGCTTGCAGGATCTTGGTTCCCAAGCTGGAGGTTGGACCTGAGCTCCTGTGCTGGGAGCTCCAAGTCCAAACCGCTGGACTAACAGAGAACCCTAGACCCCAGGGAATATCAATCATAGTGAGGCTTCCTGGAGGTCCTCATCTCAGCACCGAGACCCAGCTCTATCTAACTGCCTGCAAACTCCAGTGCTGGATGTCTCAGGCCAAACAACCAGTGTGACAGGAATACAACACCACCCATCAAAAAAAAAAAAAAAAAAAAAACAGAAATGACCAAAAAGTATGTTACAGACAAAGGAGCAAGGTAAAAACATACAAGACCAAATAAATGAAGATGAAATAGGCAACCTACATGAAAAAGAATTCAGAGTAATGATAGTAAAGATGATCCAAAATCTCAGAAACAGAACGGAGAAAATACAAGAAACATTTAACAAGGATCTAGAAGAACTAAACAGTAAACAAACAGTGATGAATAACACAATTAGTGAAATAAAAAATACTGTAAAAGGAATCAATAATAGAATGACTGAGGCAGAGGAATGGATAAGGGAGCTGGAAGATAAAAAGGTGGAAATAACTGCCAGGGAGCAGAATAAAGAAAAAAGGATGAAAAGATTTGAGAACAGTCTCAGAGACCTCTGGGACAACACTAAACGCACCAACATTCGAATTATAGGGGTCCCAGAAAAGGAAGAGAAAAAGAAATGGTCTGAGAAAATATTCAAAGAGATTATAGTTGAAGACTTCCCTAACATGGGAAAGGAAGTAGTCAAGTCCACGAAGCACAGAGAGTACAATACAGGATAAACCCAAAGAGAAACACACTAAGGTACATATTAATCAAACTATCAAAAATTAAATACAAAGAAAAAATATTAAGAGCAGCAACAAAAAAGCAACAAATAACATACAAGGGAATCCCCATAAGATTAACAGCTGATCTTTCAGCAGAAAGTCTGCAAACCAGAAGGGAGTGGCAAGACATATTTAAAGTGATGAAAGGGAAAACTTTACAACCAAGATTACTCTACCCAGCAAGGATCTCATTCAGATTTGATGGAGAAATTAAAACCTTTACAGATAAGCAAAAGCTAATAGAATTCAGCACCACCAAACCAGCTTTACAACAAATGCTAAAGGAACTTCTCTAGGCAGGAAACACAAGAGAAGGAAAAGACCAACAATAACAAACCCAAAACAATTAAGAACAAGACCCATGTATATGCTGTCTACAAGAGACCCAATTCAGACCTAGGGACACATACAGACTGAAAATGAGGGGATGGAAAAAGATATTCTATGCAAATGGAAATCAAAAGAAATCTGGAGTACCAATTCTCATATCAGACACAAAATAGACTTTAAAAGACTATTACAAGAGACAAAGAAGGACACTACATAATGATCAAGGGATCAATCCAAGAAGAAGGTATAACAATTGTAAATATTTATGCACCCAACATAGGAGCACCTCAATACATAAGGCAAATGCTAACAGCCATAAAAGGGGAAATCGACAGTAACACAATCATAGTAGGGGATTTTAACACCCCACTTTCATCAATGGAGAGATCATCCAAAATGAAAATAAGTAAGGAAACACAAGCTTTAAATGATACATTAAACAAGATGGACTTAATTGATATTTATAGGACATTCCATGCAAAAACAACAGAATACACATTCTTCTCAAGTGCTCATATAAAATTTTCCAGGATAGATCATATCTTGGGTCACAAATCAAGCCTTCGTAAATTTAAGAAAATTGAAGTTGTATCAAGTATCTTTTCCGACCACAACGCTATGAGACTAGATATCAATTATAGGAAAAGACCTGTAAAATATACAAACACATGGAGGCTAAACAATACACTACTTAATAACGAAGTGATCACTGAAGAAATCAAAGAGGAAATCAAAAAACACTTAGAAA
>NC_041218.1:52742279-52792333 GCF_002837175.3 Physeter macrocephalus
TCTCACCACTATTATTCAACAGAGTTTTGGAAGTTTTAGCCACAGCAATCAGAGAAGAAAAAGAAATAAAAGGAATCCAAATTGGAAAAAGAAGAAGTAAATCTGTCACTGTTTGCAGATGACATGATACTATACATAGAGAATCCTAAAGATGCTACCAGAAAACTACTAGAGCTAATCAATGAACTTGGTAAAGTAGCAGAATACAAAATTAATGCACAGAAATCTCTTGCATTCCTATACACTAATGATGAAAAATCTGGAAGAGAAATTAAGGAAACACTCCCATTTACCACTGCAACAAAAAGAATAAAATACCAAGGAATAAACCTACCAAGGAGACAAAAGACCTGTATGCAGAAAACTATAAGACACAGATGAAAGAATATAAGGTGATACAAACAGATGGAGAGTTATACTATGTTCTTGGATTGGAAGAATCAACATTGTGAAAATGACTATACTACCCAAAGCAATCTACAAATTCAGTGCAATCCCTATCAAACTACCAATGGCATTTTTCACAGAACTAGAACAAAAAGTTTCACAATTTGTATGGAAACACAAAAGACCCCGAATAGCCAAAGCAATCTTGAGAAAGAAAAATGGAGTTGGAGGAATCAGTCTCCCTGACTTCAGACTACACTACAAAGCTACAGTAATCAAGACAGTATGGTACTGTACAAAAACAGAAATACAGATCAATGGAACAGGATAGAAAGCCCAGAGATAAAACCCCACACATATGGCCACCTTATCTTTGATAAAGGAATCAAGGGTGTACAATGGAGAAAAGATAGCCTCTTCAATAAGTGGTGCTGGGAAAACTGGACAGCTACATGTAAAAGAATGAAATTAGAACACTCCCTAACACCATACACAAAAATAAACTCAAAATGGATTAAAGACCTAAATGTAAGGCCAGACACTATCAAACTCTTAGAGGAAAACGTAGGCAAAACACTCTTGGACATAAATCACAGCAAGATCCTTTTGGACCCACCTCCTAGAGAAATGGAAATAAAAACAAAAATAAACAAATGGGACCTAATGAAACTTAAAAGCTTTTGCACAGCAAAGGATACCATAAACAAGACCAAAAGACAACCCTCAGAATGGGAGAAAATATTTGCAAACGAAGCAACTGACAAAGGACTAATATCCAAAATTTATAAGCAACTCTTGCAGCTCAATAACAAAAAAACAAACAACCCAATCCAAAAATGGGCAGAAGAACTAAATAGACATTTCTCCAAAGAAGATATACAGATCGCCAACAAACACATGAAAGAATGCTCAACATCATTAATCATTAGAGAAATGCAAATCAAAACGACAATGAGATATCATCTCACACCGGTCAGATTGGCCATCATCAAAAACTCTAGAAACAATAAATGCTGGAGAGGGTGTGGAGAAAAGGGAACCCTCTTGCACTGCTGGTGGGAATAATGTAAAGGGAATGTAAATTGATGCAGCCACTATGGAGAACTGTATGGAGATTCCTTAAAGAACTAAAAATAGAACTACCATTTGACCCAGCAATCCCACTACTGGGCATATGCCCGAGAAAACAGTAATTCAAATAGAATCATGTACCACAATGTTCATTGCTGCACTATTTACAGTAGCCAGGACATGGAAGCAACGTAAGGGTCCATCGACAGATGAATGGATGCAGAAGATGTGGCACATAGATACAATGGAATATTACTCAGCCATAAAAAGAAATGAAATTGAGTTATTTGCAGTGAGGTGGATGGACCTAGAGTCTGTCATACAGTGTAAAGTAATCCAGAAAGAGAAAAATAAATACCATATGCTAACACATATGTATGGAATCTAAAAAAAAAAAAATGGTTCTGATGAACCTAGGGGCAGGACAGGAATAAAGACACAGACGTAGAGAATGGACTTGAGGACATGGGGAGTGTGAAGGGTAAGCTGGGATGAAGTGGGAGAGTGGCATGGACATATATACACTACCATATGTAAAATAGATAGCTAGTGGGAAGCAGCTGCATAGCACAGGGAGATCAGCTCGGTGCTTGCGACAACCTAGAGGGGTGGGATAAGGAGGGTGGGAGGGAAACACAACAGGGAGGGGATATGGGGATATACGTATGCACATAGCTGATTCACTTTGTTATACAGAAGAAAGTAACACAACTCTGTAAAGCAATTACACGCCAATAAAAATGTAAAAAAAATACCTATAGGAATCCCTACAAATATATATGTAAATGCATAGAAAAAGTTCTAGAAGGATAACTACCTAATATAACCATGTTACTTTGGGAGGGGGATGTACTGACATGACGAGTGGGGATTTTACATTTTAGTCCACATATTTCTGTGCTGTTTTAATATCTTATACCAAACAAGGGTTCATGTTTTTATTTAATTTTTGAAAATGGTGGAATAGAGTATATATCAGTTTGCTAGGGCTGCTGTAACAAACTACGTCAAACTGGATGGATTAAACCGGAGAAATTATTGTCTCACAGTTCTGGAGGCTGGAAGTCCAAGGTCAAAGTGCTGGTAGGGTTGGTTCCTGCTGAGGGCTTTGAGAGAAAATCTGTTCCATGCGTTTTGCTTAACTTCTGATAGTTTGCTAGCAATTTTGTCATTCCTTGGCTTGTAGAAGCATCACTCTGATCTCTGCCCTCATCTTTACATGGCATTCTCCATGTGTGCATATCTGTGTCCAAGTTTCCCCTTCTTATGAGGAACCAGTTATTTTGGATCAGGACTCTACCCTACTCTGGTATGATCTCATGTTAACTAATTACATCTGTAACAACCCTGTTTCCAAATGAGGTCACATTCTGAGGTCAGGGGAAGCTGTGAGGGACTGCAACATATGAACTTTGGAAGGAAGACAATTCAGTCCTTAACAGAGCATAAAAACAAAACTGAGTGTCTTGTAATTGCTTTATAATTAAAGACAATTATTGAAAGAATTGTGGTCAGCACCCTGCTGGGCATAAACTCCAGCAGGACTGTGGACCAGTCTTTATGCTCTCTAAGTTCTCCTTCTGTACCTATGCTCTCTATGAGCCCTTTATTACCCCATAGAGTTGTGTTAAGGGTCAAATGACATAATGCACATTAAAGAGATTTATGCTCTGCAAAGATCTATGTTAAGGAAGTTGAGGGAGGTTCAAGCAGGGGAGCACAGCTGCTCACATACTGTGACTGAAGGTGAGATGTCCAGCCTCAGGAAGCATGCACCTAAGGTGAACCTGTGGGAAGAGATATCAGACATAAAGTTTGGGTTTTTAAGGCTTTAATTCAGTGCACAGAATGATCCTTTTCATTCGAATAGATCTTTATTTTCTGAACTTCAAAATTCAGTCAAAGGGATGCACGAGAGTCAAGGGGAAATAGGTTTGTGATCTTGGCTTATAGCAACAGTTCTTAACCTCATCTGGGTCACAAATTCTTTGGAAAAATCTCATTTTTAAAAAATCCCATGGATGCTTATGTCATAAAAAAGGCACCTAGACAATTTTGCATATAATTTCAAGGAGATCATGACCTCAGTTTCAGAATCTCTGATTTGAATATAAAAGTTCGTAATGTAGAAGACACCTGATTACTCAAGGAAGGGATTACTTTAGAAGAAGCCAGATTCATTCTGCTTTGATGAAAAAAGAATTCACCCTCATTCTCAGTCAGAGGCTGAATTGCAAACGCTTTCTATACATTCCATCACTATCTCAGCTCATGGTGCCCCGGGAGCACTGCTTTTGTGACCTTGAACTGAGGTGTTCGAAGAAGAACCTGCCAGATGACTCTCCAGTGATGGTTACTGACGGCTGAAACAGTGATACTGTCACTTGGGTTTTGCCTTAGGGAAGAAGTGTCCAGCAGTACAAAAGCAGCCTTTTTGAATTTCAGAAGTTTCGGCCCTGCAGGTCTGGGAGAATATCTGATAATGTAAGAGTGTGGGTTCCTGAGAGGAAGCACAGAGTTGCATCATTGGAGGGGAAGAGAGGAGGGCTTAGAACGTGGGGGTCCTGAGATAGAAGACTCGGGGCTTTGCTCCTCTCCCCACTGGGATGAAGAAATAAAACCCCAGATGGGTTGAGGGAGCTGATGACAGGGCAGGTCTGTGGCCTCATTCCCAGGTGTGTCTACTCTAAGAGATGGGCCTCAACTCTCTGGACCTCAGTGTGACGCAGGAATGGGATGGTCTGCATGAACCAAACAGTGGCCCAGAGGTGGTGAAGGGTCTTAAGCAGATCCACAGGGTGTCCTGCCCCAGAAGTAGCAAAAGTTTCCTGAGACTGTGTAGATATCAGAGGGGCTCAGAGCGAGTGGACCTGGAGGGGCCTTGTGGTGGGGACTGCAGGACAACTCTCCCCAACACACGTGACGCATGACCAAAGGTCAGAGGGAAACTGGGTGTCCCTCCAAGGGCAAAAGGTATTACGATCCCAGTGGGACCTTGCCAGTATATATACCTCTCTCTTCTCACCCTCCACCTCCCAGCTCAGAGGCAAGCCCGGATACACTGAATTTCAGACTAAGATGAACAGAACTGCAAACAGAAACAGAAATTAAGTTTAGCTCTATGTATATATAAAAGTTTCATTTCTTGCTTTTAATGGGATTCAGGACATGCCATCCTAAAATATGGTACCCTGGCGTATTAAATGTCTTAAGCTGAAGCAATTTGTTTAAAATGGGAGAAGCAGGAAGATCACTCTGACCTCTCTCCCCTTTGCCCTTCTTCCCTGAAATAGATCATAAAACTCCCAAGTGAAAGGCACCCTCCTCCCCACCCCGCGATCCTTCCCCACAGCACCACTGAAGCAAGGCTGTGTTTGTAGCAGATTTTACGGAAGGCTTCCGGAGGAAACACAGAGAGGAGTTACAGCTCAGAGAACAACTCACAATTGGCTGTTAGCCATTCCTCAGCCATGACCGCTCCCAGGACGCCTTGCTGGCCTTGACTTTCTCGGCCTACCTCTGCCTCTCGCCCCCTACCATGACATCCCTGGGGTGACTTCTCTTCTTTTTCTCTTCTCTTTGGAGAGCAATGTAGCCCTGTCTTTGTTCTGCTTTCTTCTTCTGTATTTTGCCCGGGAGCCTCATTTTGCATATCTAGATGGACAATCAAGAGCAACAAAAGTCCTCCTGAAGAGGGTTTCCATCATTAGTATTCGAAACAACAATTGTCTTTCTTTGCTGCCTCCCATACTTCAGTCCTTCTCCAATGAGAATACACGGGCTCAAAACCCACCCTGATTTGGGGGAGGGTAGGTTACAGCTTTCCAACTATCCTCCTGCAGGGCCATCATCTACTTTCCAGCCACTTCTGAATGGGGTGAATGAGCAGCTGTACAGCAGCCAGTGTGTTTATGCTGGCTGTCCTCATATTCATCCAGAGGCTGAAGACCAAATCAGTTTTGTAACAATCCACAATCATCATTAAAACAACTGAAACAAACAGGCAGCCAGCAGAGTCTGGTCTTTTCACACATACAAACACGGCCCACACACATTCTTCTGCAAGAAGAATTAGATACCTGAGCTCCTGAACTGTGGGAATGAAAAAAGAAGAAAAAAAAAGTGCTAAGAGAGGAGAAACCCTGGACAAAAGATGGCTGAAAATAGCAGTCACACAAAGCAGGG
Source organism: Physeter macrocephalus (assembly GCF_002837175.3). Taxonomy (NCBI): domain Eukaryota; kingdom Metazoa; phylum Chordata; class Mammalia; order Artiodactyla; family Physeteridae; genus Physeter; species Physeter macrocephalus. The sequence goes on from NC_041218.1 coordinate 52,747,923, forward strand.
GAGCTGCCTAGAATACTAACAGCAGAAAACAAGTCAACAGTAATCACCAACATAAACATGTTGGCCTTATTCCCTTCTCACAGATTTCACATCTTACCTGCCGCACCTCAGCGCTTTGGCTGGAAGGAACTGACTTAGGGAAAAATCGAACATGCTATTCCCTTTAAAATCATCTGGATTAATTTTAAGAATGATTGTAGTTAAGGGAGAAAACAAGGTTTACTTGGGAATACTGGTACAGTTCATCTGACAATCTGAAACAACTGGGGTAGAATGGTGCAGAAGGCACCCACTCTCTACCCTCACACCAGCCAGGGTCACACCTGTGGGCAGCGAGGGTGTGCACGGGGCTGCCTCAAATAGATCTCTCAGCAGCAGCCTGCGAAACCTGCAATATTGGCCGTGGGAATCAATTCCCCTCCTCAGTTAGTGAGCTGAGCCCCTGCTGTGTCTTCAGCCCAAGGAGAGACCCTTTTGAGAATATGGGTGACCTGCAGACACGACACAGTCCCTGTACGAAGATGTTCCAGAGCTTACTCCCTTTGGGACTTGATGTCTCTGAAATAGGACATTTGGTCTAAAAGCATATTTTACACAGTATACATATAAACAAATTTCCATCTTTTGAATGCACTGGTATAATTGGCTTATTCACTTAGTCAGCCAAATTGGCTCACTAAATTAAAGGAGATCAGTGTTCTGGGGGCAAGTTTTGATGCAGAGATGGGGGAGGAAGGGAGGAGGAGGAGGAGCACCTCTCACATGTAGGTGCTTAAATGACCTTTCCAGTAAGGTGCATCTATACCATGGAATACAATGCAGCTGCAGGAAGAATGAGGTCATTCTCAACGTACCGATAGGAAAGATATCCAGGATATATTGTTGAGTAAAAAAAGCAGCAGAACAGTTTTTGAGTATACCACCATTTGTGAGGAAAGGGGAGGAAATAAGATTATATATGTATTATACATGGTTTTACTGGAATAATATATAAAACTCAATAAAAATAGTAACTCACAGTGGGCAGGAGAGGGGTACGATGGGGTAGGGAAAGGAATAGATGGAGATAAGGATGGGACTGAGACTTCTTAATGTCTGTCTTCTTATATTGTTTTGATTTTTGAACTATGTGAATATATTGGCTATTCAAATACATAAATAATTTAAATAAAGCAAAGTAATTAATAAATAAACCATTTCTTTTCGTTACCTACTGAACTCTTTTTCGTCCTCTAAGGCCCAACTCAAAAGCTACCACATTGATTTACTCACTAATAAATGTGAAAACCTACTGTGTGCTGGTTGCTGTGCCAGATACCCGCCAGGCTCTGGGGATGTCCTGTGAACAGGGCACACACACCTCTGCCTTCAGGATGCTGGCAGCTTCTTTGGGAGCTGGATCACTAAGAAGATCACCTGCTATGGGAGGGGAAGCCTCTGGAGTTTCCTTGCACCCTTGGCCTCACAGCCCCATAACACTGTCCTCTGGGCCCCCAAACACAGTAGCCCCCTCCTTGATCGGGATTCCTACCTATTTCTCAGGTCTGTCTCTCCTGCCTTGTGAGTTCCTGTAAGGTGGGAGCCCAGACATATACCTCTCTAGGTCCTCACAGCCCAGTTCATGATGCATGGTGGGCACCTGATGAATGCTGTTTGAATGGATGGATAGATAAGATGCTTGCCAGAGTGAGTTGCCAAAGCAACTTATGATGATTTAGCCTCTGGTCTCCTATTCACAGCAGCACGTATCGGGTGGATAATTCTCCCAGCTCGGTTGTCAAAGCAAACCCTATACTAAGAGATGGTCCCTGCCCTGTAAGCATTTATATATTCGATTTTGCCTGTTATGCCGATTCACAGAGAGAGGCTAGCCAATGAGGATGAGCTCGCCTCCTGCTTTTAATTACTGTAGGCCCAGGGATGAATGAAAGTCCTTGGTGAGTGGACACAAAGGGCCAGGGTAACCAAGGGAAAGTTGCCTGGAATGTCAGCTTCATCTTTGGACCTGATGAGCCTCAGGCCAAGTTGAAAAGAAAGTCACCAGGCTTCGTCAGCAGCCAGGGGGCTGCCAGCATCAGCATTAAGCTAATGAGACAGAGACAAATTAAAACCCTTTTCAGGATCAACAGCTGTCCTTGGGCCTCCCGCTCATAACTGGCTTTATGGTTTCTAGGGGCTGCTGTAGGTGCAGATCTGGGAGGAGAGAGAAAATGAGGTTTAACTGGAGAGGGAGCCACGACAGCGTGGGCCGCTTAGAAGCTGCCTCTCTGTTCTCAAATTCTACACGAGAGCAGAGAGATGGTCACAGACTTGAGACAATAGGAGGGAGATTCGATACCAAACAGAAGAGAATAAATCAGGAACCTGGGAAACACAGCTGCACAATGGACAAAAAGCTCAGACAAGGTAACAAAGAAGAGTGATCTAACAGAAAGAAAATGAATCAAGAGGTGGAAAAAAGGCAGAAAAGGAAGCACATAGGCAGTTTAGTACGGATGAGGGGATGCAGAATTGGACAAAAGGGGAGACATACAAAAGATATTGAACACAGAAAATGAGATGGGGACTATATATATATATATTTTTCCTTATAATAAAAAGAACATACATAACGTAGATCATTAAAATCCTCTATAATTTCCACCTACATACCTTCCTTCAAAATAACCACTGCTAACAGTTTAGCAAATGTTCTGCCAGGTTTTCCTTGTTTCCAGCATGGATGTAAGTGTTGGGGAGGATGGATGAAGGGAAGGGAGAGTGGGGGGTGAACTGTGGGGAGGAATCTTGACGGGCAGATGTGGCCAAGGCTGCCAGGGCCTTGCCGGGTCCTCTGAGCCCCCTGACGACCATCCTGCGCAGGCTGAAACAGCTGTGGTCCCCGGGGGCACAGCAGAGGGGACTCTCTCTCTCAGAGAGCCTGTAGGTGGCTCCCGGGGCAGGACGGAAGCACAGGAGAGCTAATGCCCCAGGAACAACCTTCACCCACGTGGGAATGGGTGGTGGGAGATAATTCTTCAGCCTCCCCCTCCCTCAGGGGGATCGTTCTGAGGTGTGCTCCATACAGCTGCTCAAAAAGTCCCCACTGGGATTTGGCTCTAATACCCCCCAGTGGTAACCTGCTCATTAATGCACCTTTATTCCCTTTCCTTTCTTCCCTGTCTCACTTTCCCACTATCAGAAGAAAACAAAACAAAATAAAGCAAAAACCAACAAACAAAAACCTCCAGATTATTTGTATCCAAATCTTTACTTCAGGGTCTGCTTCGGAGAAAACCCAAGCTGAGATAGAACAGAAGGCAACAGCAGTGGGATGGGACAGGTGGACAGAACTGTAATCCATTTAGGAGGCAGCGTGAACACGATCTGCCCAGCAAAGGGCGAGGAGAGGGGGTGAGGAAGAGGGGATGCCACAGCTGGCTGCGAAATAAGTTTCAACCTCAACTCTTTCTTTTTTTTTTTTAAAGGGTAATTTATGACATTACTTTATGGTTATACTCCAGATGGGGTGAATGAAAAGCTGAGAGAATGAATAGTAGAACGCAAAAGGTAGGTGTAGAAGGAATTTAAGCTCAGGATTGTGGGGAAAGAAAGTATAAAATGAGAAAATAGCAAAAAGCACATGAGCATTAATTGCAGGGATAAGCCAGTGTGCGAAAAGTGACATGGAATGAATGAAGTAATGGGTAAAGTGCGATGAAGAATGGATGAGGAGTGAGGAAATGTAACAAATGAGATGGGAAATAAAGTAGTGAAGGAGAGAAAAGATTACACAGTAAATCAGAGGTATTCATTTTATGGGCAAGGAAATGAGGAAATGGAAAGGAATATTAATAAAATTAATCATGGTAACCAAAGCTGTGGGAGAATGGATAATGGATGAATAAGTGAGCAGAAAGAATGGATGAAGGAATGTGAAATTGGGAAGAAAAAAGACCCCAAATGACTGAGGGATTGAGATCATGAAAATGGCCATAGAGAAAAAACAGTCACCCTAAAAATGGAAATTAAATTAAATTAAGGAATGAAGGAACGTCCAGTGAGAAATTAGCAGAATGAGAGGGAAAAAAAGACATCTGCTGTGAAGGAATGAATACTTCTTTCCAAACTTGAATCAAAACCTCCTGTAAAATTCTGACGTTTTCCCCTGGATCTGCCTGCTGCTTCTCCCTCCAGCTGGATCCAGATGGCTGGATAGCCCTGGCAGAGAAGAGCCAGGAATTGTGGAGCCAATGAGAAACAGCAGCCAGGGAAGCACACAAAAAAATCACTGAATTGCAGAGACGCAGCCAAAGATAATCTCCACACTTAAAGGTCCTCCAATAAAGATGAAATCCCTAAACCTTATACTTGGCTATGTTATTTTTATTTGTCTGAACTTCTTTAAAATCAACATGGTTTCTTCCCTAATATTAATCATAATAAGAATTAAACAGATACATGAATCTTGCCGTGATTCTTAGAAGACCATTAAATAAAGTAATAATTGTATGGTGGTAGATTCTTAAATATCTCCCCAAATTCCTTTAGTTTGGTGTTTAGCCATCCATCCAACTAAAGACTCCATTTCTCAGCCTCCCTTCTACTAGATGTACTCATGTGACTTTTTGGACCAATAGAGTGTGAGAAGAATTAAAGTACATCACTACTGGGTGATTAAAAGAACTGCCTTTAAAAGAACTGGCTATGAATCCCACTTTCTTTCTTCATTTCTGCTGTCTGAGAGATGGTGAACCCAGCAATGGAAGCCATATGTTGAGAGGGCGGCGGACAGAGCAGAGCTGAGCCAAGCAAAGTATTCCTACCGGATTTGCACCATGTATACCTGGACTTTATGTACGAGGGAAATTCTCTCTTAAGTGAATGTATTTTGAGGTTCCATTGTTATATCAGCTTAGCCAGTATTCTAACTAATGCATTAACTGATCTTGGCATTTAAAGTCACCACTGTCTGCTTATTAACGTAGTGCGAGCACACACACACGCACACACACACACAGCAGTATTGTTCCAGAAGTAGGAATAGACTTATTAGCATTCTTGTGCGATCTTCCTCATGGTCAATAACACATGTTTAAACTTTTAACTACTTTTCTCACTTTCTCTATTTCAGGAAGACTCCTCAGATTAAGACTGAGGCCCATGTCTCCAAAACAGCGCACCTTGGCTATGTGCTCTGATCCTTGAGGGAATTAACTTTATGCTGTAAAGTGACTTGTGGGATCGATTGCTATTTAAGACTTAGGAGCAGATATTCCAGAATCAAAAAGCCAGGGTTCTCATCTCAGTTCCACCACTTGTTAATTTTGTGACCTTGGGAAAGTTACTCACTTCTCTGTGCCTCAGTTGCAACATGTGTAAAAGGGGATGATAATAGTGCCAACCTCATAGCTGCGGTGAGAACAAAATAAGCATAAAAGAAATATTTGCTATTATTGCTTTTGTTATTATTATTATTACTATTAACACTTTGCCATCTCCAGAGTTGTCTGTAGAGCACCCTGGGCATACGTAACATCCCCATTTGACAGAAGAAAATAACTTGTTAAAACCCACTTTGACTTCTCAGAGGAGGATCCAAGGTCTGCTATTTCCACAGATGGATAATCTCATTAGAAGTTGAATTTTCTCCCAAATTTTATCTTACAATGTGTCTTTGGATCACCAAGATGGAGAACTTCAGTGTAACCCCTAAAATACCAACTATAATCCTCATTATCAATAAGCACTTGTTAAGAGCCCATAACAGAAATACAGTTAAGTTAGCTCAAATAAAGTGAGAGAGAGTTAACGTAACTTCCCCAGGTCACACAGTTAGTGTGTACAGCTGAGGTGAGAACCCTGGCCGTTTAGTTCCAGAATCCTGCTCTTAACTTTTTCAAAACCTCAGACGTGACTTCACAATTTACTCATAATTTAAACTTGCCCCAGCCCCAGGCTTTGCCTTGTTATAGCACCAATCCCAGGAAAGGAATTTGATTAGCCCATATTGGGTCTGATGTCTGCCTTTTGTCCTATCAGCTGTGGCCACAGGGCTGGGTCACTTAATACAGCTTGACGTCCCCTTTTTTAATATATAAAACAAATAAGAAAATACATTTTTTATTGAGGAAATTTTAAGTATAATAATTGAGTACAATTTTTGTAACAGGTTTATAAATGAGAATAGAATTTTTTGGAGGGTGATAACTTTTCACTTAATTGGGGTTCTAAGTTAGGTTCCCTGTCATCAAATCAACTGCAAATGTTCATCTATCAGGAGGGGTTATGAGTGGGAGTAGTTGCAAGAAGAGAGAGCTTTAAGCACACAGCTACCCCCAAAACCTATCCTCTAGAGCCAAAATGCGCAAGGGAAACTTAGATTGGTGATTAGGTAAGAGTAAGTCGACCAGTTCATGGGAATAGGTCATGACAAGAGACACAGGATGGGCTGCCATTTTATATATGTCGGGTCACGGAGCCCATAAAAGCGATTACAATGCTCAGAGAGAGAACATGGAGAACGCAATACCTACAAAAGTGCAGTGAACAGAAGAGAATCCCATAAAGGAGACTGAGAGTTGTGGTGTCAAATGCTCCAGAGAGGTCAAGAAAGCAAAGGACCCAGAACTGTCCTCTGGATCTGGCAACTGGAAGGTCTGGCAGCTTTCATGGGAGCAAAATTAGGGGAAAATGGGCATGGACAGCAAAGGGTTGATCAGAGCACTATGGAAGGCGAGGAAGTAGAGGCAGTGAGAACTACTTTTCAAGCTCAGCTTGGAAGGAGAAGAGAGTCATAGAATCACAGGTAGAGGGAAAGGGGTGCAGGGAGAGAGCTATTAAAATTTTGGTTTTACAAGTTGAGAAGAAAAAGTCAGGAGAAAAGAACCTGGTTGAAGATGAGAGAGAGGTTAATTGATGGAGATGTTACCAGAGCAGAGGGTTATGGGGTTGATTTTGGACAGGAAGAGGCCTACATCTTTTTTTTTAATTACCTGGAACATTTCATAGAATTGATTGATCAAAGTCAAACTAATGTGAAAAGGTATTGGGAGAGCCCCAAATATTGTGGTTATATTTGTTTCTAAATTTTGTTTTAAATCAGAATACTACTTGTACATAGTTACAGAAAAAAATATGTGGATGGCCTTATAATGAAATCAATAGTGTCCTGCTCCACCATTCAATAGCCACACCCTCCACCTAAAAACAGGTACTTATTTATTTATTTATTTATTTATTTATTTATTAATGGCTGTGTTGGGTCTTCGTTTCTGTGCGAGGGCTTTCTCTAGTTGCGGCAAGTGGGGGCCATTCTTCATCGCGGTGTGCAGGCCTCTCACTACTGCGGCCTCTCTTGTTGTGGAGCGCAGGCTCTAGAGCGCAGGCTCAGTAATTGTGGCTCACGGGCCCAGTTGCTCCGTGGCATGTGGGATCTTCCCAGACCAGGGCTCGAACCCGTGTCCCCTGCATTGGCAGGCAGATTCTCAACCACTGCGCCACCAGGGAAGCCCAAAACAGGTACTTTTAACACATAAATTTTCTTATTTTTAGTTCTTTTTGCATTTATCTACTTTTTTCTTAATAATATGCCCATATAACTATTTCCTAATTTATCAAATATACTCTTTATTGACTTTTTGCTGTGATAGATAAGGATTTAGATGACTTTCAATATCCACACCCTCAGCCCCTCCCAATAAAATTCTATCACTATTTTTATTTCCTCTATCAGTTACCTTTATAAATTTAAATAAACTATTCTCAAGACTTTTTCTTTCTTGCCTCCCTCCCCCTCCTTGTCTCCCTTCTTTCTCTCTCTCTTTCCTTCTTTCTTTCATCCATCCATCATTCCCAAAATATCTATTGAATGCCTGATATATGCCTTGAACTCTTGTAGGGGCTGGAAATACAGCAGTGAACAAACCAGATGAGATCTCAACTTACATTAGAGTTTCAGGAGAGACAACAAACAAATGCAATTACAGACGGTAGCTCTCAACTCCTTATTTTGTATGATGAAGATAACAGCACCCCCACCTTTTTCTTCACCTCTTCTGACCTACATTTCCATTTCCCAACTTTGCCACTTGTGCTTTAATTTTACATTGTTAACTGAAGACATGTCTAGGGTTATGTTTATAGTTGATACTCAGAAACGAAAATCAGTGAACAGTGCTTTCATTGTCGTGTTTAGGTAAATACTGTTCACAGCACAGCCGGGTGGGCACGATGATTGTGCAGCTGCTCTCAGGCAGTATTTCGAGTGCTCAGGTGCTGGAGCCACACTGCCACGGCTTGACGCTGGCTCTGTCACTCACTAACTGTGGGCTTTGGGCAAGTTCTTTTTAATCTTTTCTGTGCCTCAGTTCCATCATTTTCTAAAATGGGAATAATAATAGTACCAATCTCTGAATTGCTATGATGATTAGAGAGCTAATAAAAGTAAAGTGTTTAGAATAGTGCCTGGTCTAAAGTGAGTGCTCCATAAATGTTACCTATAATTAATGCACCATTTGTCATTTTTCCCCACTCCTCTTTGTTTTTCAGGGAGTCTTCTTTATCATTTTCTTAACCAATTCCATACTCTCATGGATAGCATTAAATCCTGTGGATACTCATTTTCCCCAAGGCCCCTCTCTCCTGGAGTTCTTCATCCTGCTCTTAGAAACTGGACTGCCTATTCTTAGGCCTACTACACAGTTGTCTTACTTGGGATCTCCCTTCATTACTCCCCTGGGTTGGATCCACTGTTGTCTGGGTCTCGTGTATGCAGGACAGACAAGAAAGACCAGCCCAGGTTCAAGGCCTGGAAAGATGACAACTTGGAATGGGCGAGATTACTTTGCTTCAGTTTAGTGTCCTTTCAAAGGATGTCCATAAGATACAAAATTAAGGACACACAATGGTGTAAGTGAACCCCCTCCCCCCCCCCCCACCTCAGCGTGTTCCTTGTTTCTCATGAAAGTTTAAAGTTCATTGGTCCCAGCACCCAGGAGAATAAGGAATCTGCTTAGTCAGGGGACCCTGAAACTTCAGGTCCTCTGACTTTTAGTCTTGTATACACGGGGAGCAGGAGGTGCCCATCCATGTTATCTAGACTTAATATTGGTTCTAGGATCAAAATTTCTTGCTATTCCATAGTTACAATCCTTACTCCTGTGTTTTGTTTATCACGGCATCTCCGGGCCCACTTGAGGTCTCAGTGCAGCCTCCTCCTCCTTGGTTCCCCTCTTTTATTTTTGTTCTGGACATCCTCAAGTAATTTCCTAAGACAAGTACTATGGGATAGAAATTCCCAAGCCTTCGTATGTTTAAAATTTAATTGATTCTATCTTCCCACTTGAGTGATAGTCTGGCTAGGTCTTCAATGATCAGTGAAAATGATTTTTTGTCAAAACTTTTGAGGCCTTTCTCCATTGTCTTCTAACTTAATGAGAAATTCTGAGACCAGTGTGATTTTTGTTTCTTTGTATATGACCTATGAAAGCTTCTCTCTGGGAAATTTTTCAGATCTTCTCTTTAATCTCCAAGTTCTGAGGTTTCACAATTTGCTGTGAATGTTTTTTATTTTATTGTGCTGGAAACTCAGTAGATCCTTCAAATGTGAACACCCCTATCCTTCAGATCTGAGAAATTCTCTTATATTTTTCATTTGATCATTTCTTCCCCTCTGCTTTCTCTCTTCTCTTTTTGGCCTCCTGTTAGTATGATGTCATGTCTCCTAGACTGAAACCCTATAGATGTTATCTATTTTCTTATGTTTTCCATCTCTTTTTTGTGTTTCTTATTGGGATGGAACTCTAATTTTATTTTTGAACTCCTTTACTTAACTCTTTATTTAATGATCTTACCTAAGAGCTTTTTATTTTTCTCCATTCCTCTTTCATAGCATTCTGTTGGGTTTTAATGATGTAATATCTTCTCAAATGTCTCAAGGTAATAATTATTTTTTCCTCTAAGTTCTCTCTTGCTTCTTGAATTATATCTTCCTCCTGCTGTTATACATTTTTCCCTCTGTTTTTCTTGATCTCTTTCTTTCATGTTGAAGACTTTCCTTAGATGTGTCAAAATTCTTGGTTATTCATTCATTTTTAAGGATGAGGCCTTGAAATTAAGAACTTGATATGGGGCTTCCCTGGTGGCGCAGTGGTTGAGAGTCCACCTGCCGATGCAGGGGACACGGGTTCGTGCCCCGGTCCGGGAAGATCCCACATGCCGCGGAGCGGCTGGGCCCGTGAGCCATGGCCGCTGAGCCTGCGTGTCCGGAGCCTGTGCTCCGCAACGGGAGAGGCCCCAACAGTGAGAGGCCCGCGTACCGCAAAAAAAAAAAAAAAAAAAAAAAAAAAGAACTTGATATGGTGAGGATATTGATATGAGTCAGGCTTCATTTGGGGTGATCAGGCATGGAGCTGGCACTTTTTCTGGGGGCTCCATAAATGCCAGAATTCAGAAGGCTTTGCCTTGTAACCATTTATTTCTGTAGGGAACAACGTTCCGATTAGCCTGAGATGGAGAAGATTATGTAAAAGCTCTGTAGTCCTGAATTTGAATTGGAAATACGAGTATGAACTCTTCTTTCTTATATCTGCAATTCCTTTTTAAAATACAGAGAATGCTGGTTTTCGAGAACATAGGGGATATTAGAATCTGCTTCCACTTTTATGCCCTAGAGTCCAGTTTGCATACAGCAGCCAGCATGCTCTTTTTAAAAAAGAAAGAAAGAAAGAAAAAAACTTCCGTACAGAACAGATTTAGATTTACAGAGAAATTGTGACGGTGGTACAGAGAGTTCCCATATACTAGCCCACACTGAATTTCTCCTATTACTTACATCTTAGATTAGTATGGTACATTTGTTGCAATTAACGAGTCATTATTTATGCAGCATTTTAAACATTTATTCAGACTTCCTGACTTTTTACCTAATGTCCTATCTCTGTTCCAGGATCCCATCCAGGACACCACAGTATATTTAGTCATCACGTCTCCTTAGGCTCGTCTTGGCTGCGTTTGTGTCTCTCAGACTTTCCTTATTTTTGATGACTTTGAGGAGGACTGGTCAGGTGTTTTGTAGAATGTTCCTCAGCTGGGATTTGTCGGATGTTTTCCTCATGATCAGGCTGGGTTATGGATTTGGAGGATGACGATCACAAAGGTGAATGAACATGCTATCAACATGACCTGTCGCTGCTGATGTTGACCTTGATCACCTGGCTGAGGGAGGCAGTGTCTGCCAGGGTCTGTCCATTGCAAAGTTACATCCCCCTTCCGTTGTATGCTGTGCTCTTTGGAAGGAAGTAATTATGCGCAGTCCACGCTTAAGGAATGGGGACTTATGCTCCACCTTCTTGAGGGTGAAGTGTCTACATAAATGATTTGGGATTCTTCTGCACAGGATGCTCTTTTAAAAGCATCAATCAGATTATGTCAAGCCCTTGACTGAAATGCTCTACCGACTTCCCAGCTTCCTTAGACTAAAATCCAAACTCCTCACCATGACCATGACCTGAAACCATTTGGTCCCCACTTTCTGTGGTCTCTGTGGACCCTGTGTGATCTGACCCTACTTCTTCCTCTGGGCTGCCTACCTGGCTCCACATGATCTGCTCCCAACTTCTCTCTAACCCCATCCCATTCCATTCCTCTCTTCTAGCAGTCACACTGGTTTTCTTCCTATTTCTTAAAAATGTCAAGTGTATTTTCATCTTAATGGTTTCACCCTAGCTGTTTTCCCCATCTTTGTAAGGGCTGGTTCTTTCTTATCATTGAGGTCTTATCTTAAATGTCCCTGACCATATAGTTTAAACCAGCCACTAATTCTCTCTCTACCAAATCATCCTGTTTCATTTTCATCATATTATTTATCATATTCTTAGTGATTTCATATTCCTATTTTGTTTGCTGTCTCCCCCCTGCCCATCTAGAAGGTTCAAACATTGTGAGAATAGTCTTTATCTGTTTTGTCCACTGCTGTAACACCCATACCCGCAACTGGTCCTGATCCAGCATCAGTGAATAAATGAATGAATGAATTCATTTACCTTCCTCTGGAGGCAGAGAGAGGCAGAGGAAATAAAAATATAAAGACAGTTTACCCTCTTGAATCAGATGTTTACTTAACTGAGCAGTTGAAGAAGGGTTAAAGCTGACGATTAACTGAGAAATCACTAAATAAAGGCAACACAGAGTGCACTTTTTAAAAGGAAATTCATCGTACGGCATTCTCCCAGTAAAGTACAGAGCTCCCCACTGCCTGGGTTTTCAGTTTACTTTAGGTTAACTGAGCCATAACTAAGTTGGGAGCTTCATAATGTTTGCATGGTTAAAAGCACTGTCACCTCCAATGGTGTGTGTGTCTTAAATGAAAAGAAGGCTTCCCAGACTTAAGATCTGCACTAATATATTCCATGGTCAGGGATTAAATTGAGTTGGAAAGGAATCAAATGCATCGCCCCTTTCTCCTCAGTTGCACACAACAGAAAGAATTTCTGTAGCAAGAACCAAACTTTCCAGGCCTGAGCTGTTCTTTCCATCACAGAGCTCCACTGGCCAGTACCAATGGGCTCTCTTCTCTTTCAAGAAGATAGCCAGAAGGACTGATCAAAGAAAGAGGAGTCCCTGTTACAAGTAGATATGTAGCTAAATTATGGTTAGCAGAAAAGGGAGAGTAAAGGACACTTTGCAACTTATTTCTTAAATATATAGCATAGATTTGGTATGCCCCAAGTTTAATTTTCACATAGCAGCTATATATTCAGAAGGGCTTGTATTTGTGGTCTATACACAGGGCCAAGCACTACACTCTAAGCTTTGCATTCCTATCCGAAGGAACACAGGGGATCCAGTCTCCATCAGTAACTTCCTCACAACCAGCTTCGAGTGCCTTTCTCTCTCAGCCCCAAGGAGTGACCAACTATATCAAAAATCACTGATGCTATGTGTAGAGTACAGGGAGTCTTTAGGTCCAGAAATTCCATCATCTTGAGATCCTGTAATTTCCTATCACCATCTGATGATGGGAATCCTTTTACTGTTGTTTATGGTTAATTACTTCCTTTTACTTATTTACATTATATTATTGTTATTTTATTGCTTATTGTTATTTACTGTTTATTTGACTGTTGTTGCACGATTCGATCCTGCCTAGCTCTTTTTCACCCTTGCTACTTATGTGTGGTCTGTGGCCACATTTTGGTATCACATGGGAGCTTGTTAGAAATACAAACTCTCCGGTCCCACCCTGGACCTTCTGAATCATAACCTGCGCTTTACCAAGATCCTCGGGTGATTACTGTGCTTATATACGTTTGAGAAGCACTGCTTTAATCCATTAGGCCTGTCCCACACCGTGCAGATGGCACTGCAGAATAACGGGTCCCTAAGGCCCGCGCATCATTCACAGGCTTGGTTCTGAAGCCTCCCACATCCTCTGTTTCTGACCCCATGGCTTGTCTTCCTTTATGAGGCCTCACTGCTTATCCGTGGGATAGGACACTACTTCTGTGGCTCTTGCCTTTTCTTTCCTTCTTAAATAGGATGGGGACCCTTCTTCTAGTTCTACCACCAAGGGGAGTAGGGACAGATGTGAGAAAGCAAGGGAGCCCAGAGAGCACCTGAAAGGTGAGGAACAGAAGCCATTTTAAAGTACCTCAGGTAAAAGTGTTTTATTAGAAAGCCACAGCTTTCCTGGAAACTGAAAGAAAACTGTGTCCTCAGGACTCAGGCACCATGGCTGCCCCAGGGCCCTCATGAGCCTTGATTCGTGGACAATGACACCAGTGTTCCAGGGTCAGTGTGCTTCAGCTACCCGTTAACTTGGCTGCTGTGTTTCTTAGATCAAATGGAGAGAGAGAGAGAGAGAGAGAGAGAGAGAGAGAGAGAGAGAGAGAGAGAGAGAGAGAGAGAGAGAGAGAGAGGGAGAGGGAGAGAGAGAGAGAGAGAGAGAGAGAGAGAGAGAGAGAGAGAGAGAGGGAGGGAGAGAGAGAGAGAGAGAGAGAGAGTTTGATGGCTCAGTCTGGTCTGTGGAGTGCTTCTCCGTGTCTCGGGGGTGTGCTCTGACTGGCCCAAATAGCTGTGGTTCAGGGCGCGTTTGCAATGGACAAATCTGGCAGCTGGGGTTGGGAGTGAGTCAGGTTCTCTTAGATGGGAAAGTGGTGGGGGGAAATTAGCATCTCTAATACAACACCTTAAACCACAGTGAGGAAGGTAGATGCTGAGCTGGGGGCTAACCCTTGTTTCTCTAGATCAGCTGACCTATAATATATTCTTAGACTTCTAGGCTCACTAGAACATGATGGCTAGTTTAACATGGATTTATATATGTTTCTAATTACCCTATGTATTTATAAAACAGATTTTATCTTTAGTCATGCTAGATACATCATTTCTTAAGACAGTGTCCAGATCATGTAAAGACATTATACATAATATAAATAATCTGTAAGTAACCCACGGGAGAGTTTCACATACATTTAACTATTAGTTCAGGATTGATTAGTTTAGGATTAACTCAGAAGATGTTGGTATTCCAGTTCAAAAGTTTTAAACGAGAACAACAGTGGATCAGTGTGCTTCAGTAAATGCTTTATTGAAAATTTTTGGTTTAGTGAACAAAAAATTATGTCTGTGTTTGGTTCAGTGTCCTGCAAATAAGGACGGTTCATTCCTGTTTTTGTAAACAGGATATTCCATGCAAGATCTAGATGTGTATATAGTAACACAACAGGCCTTAATTATAATTCTCTAAAAGGAAGGGGAGAAAACTGAAAGTCCGTCTTGCTCTCCTTGTTGCCAGACTGGTTTCTAACTAAACCATTTTGATTAATGGGTTCTTGTGATATTTTAAAACTCTTTCTAGTAATGGAGATGCCAAACTGTCCCTGGTTAGACCATTCCAGTATGTTTTTCCCATGGGACATTCTTCTATATAATTACCTGCAATTCCTCACATGGCAATTTACGTTCCCAGCCTTGTCTCCAACAGCTTGCAAGAATAGTTGGTCACTGTCTTCTGTCCATTGAGCAAACGAAGAAAGTTAACTTTCTTAAGCCGAAGATAAATAGCCACACTTTTGCGTACAGACTCCTGAGTGACAACAAAAGGTATGATTAACTTGTCCTCAGTTTGATACCCAGGTGTCTTTAGAAGATGCAAGTGTGAGGTTTAAGTAAATCTGATGGCTACACCTTCACATAAGGCATATAATGCTAGGCAATTTCAAGGAAGCTGCCCAAACACACACTTAGCAAGCTAAAGAC
This sequence comes from Physeter macrocephalus, assembly GCF_002837175.3. Classification (NCBI taxonomy): domain Eukaryota; kingdom Metazoa; phylum Chordata; class Mammalia; order Artiodactyla; family Physeteridae; genus Physeter; species Physeter macrocephalus. The sequence goes on from NC_041218.1 coordinate 52,763,163, forward strand.
AGGTGAAGATTTTGCCTTTTTTCTTTTTTTTTTAAATTGAAGTATAGTTAGTTTACAATGTTGTGTTAGTTTCTGGTATACAGCAAAGTGATTCAGTTATATATATCTAGTATACAGCAAAGTGATTCAGTTATATATATTTTTTCTTTTTTTCATATTTTTTTCCATCATCGTTTATTATAAGATATTGAATATAGTTCCCTGTGATATACAATAGGACCTTGCTGTTTATCTATTTTATGGATAGTAGTTTGTATCTGCTAATCCCAAGCTCCAAATTTATCCCTTCCCCATCCCCTTTCCCCTATGGTAACCATAAGCTTGTTTTCTATGTCTGTGAGTCTGTTTCTGTTTTGTAAATAAGTTCATTTGTATCACATTTTAGATTCCACATAAAAGTGATATCATAAGATATTTGTCTTTGTCTGACTTACTTCACTTAGTATGATAATCTCTAGGTCCATCCATGTTGCTGCAAATGGCATTAGTTCATTCTTTTTTATGGCTGAGTAATATTCCATTGTATACCACATCTTCTTTATCTATTCATCTGTCAGTGGACATTTAGGTTGCTTCCATGCCTTGGCTATTGTAAATAGTGCTGCTATGAACATTGGGATACACGTACCTTTTTGAATGAGTTTTCTCCAGATATATGCCCAGAAGTGGGATTGCTGGATCATATGGTAACTCTATTTTTAGGTTTTTAAGGAACCTCCATACTGTTCTCCATAGTGACTGCACCAATTTACATTCCTACCAATAGAGTAGGAGGGTTCCCTTTTCTCCATACGCTCTCCAGCATTTATTATCTGTAGACTTTTTTGATCAAGGCCATTCTGACTGGTGTGAGGTGATACCTCATTGTAGTTTTGATATGCATTTCTCTAATAATTAGCTATGTTGAGCATCTTTTCATGTGCCTCTTGGCCATCTGTATGTCTTCTTTGGAGAAACGTCTATTTAGGGCTTTTGCCCATTTTTTTGATTGGATTCTTTTTTTCTTCCTTTCTTTTTTTTGGTTATTGGGCTGTATGAGTTGCTGTATATTTTGGAAATTAAGCCCTTGTGGGTCGCAGCATTTGCAGATATTTTCTGCCAGTCTGTAGTTTGTCTTTTCATTTTGCTGATGGCTTCTTTTGCTGTGCAAAAGTTTATAAGTTGGATTAGGTCCCATTTGTTTATTTTTGCTTTTATTTCTATTGCCTTGGGAGACTGACCTAAGAAAACATTGCTACAATTTATGTCAGAGAATGTTTTGCCTATGTTCTCTTCTAGGAGTTTTATGGTGTCATGTCTTACATGTAAGTCTTTAAGCCATTTCGAGTTTGTTTTGAAAGGATATCACTCTACCTGAATGAGTTCCCAAGCAAATGGAGACAGTTGAGAATGACAACTCTGAATGATGTAAACCTTCATTAGCAACAACATGTAAGTCTTTAAGCCATTTCGAGTTTGTTTTGAAAGGATATCACTCTACCTGAATGAGTTCCCAAGCAAATGGAGACAGTTGAGAATGACAACTCTGAATGATGTAAACCTTCATTAGCAACAGTATACATTTTCCATATCTGTTAAGTGGATTTGGTGGTGTGGGGCTATAGGCACATTTACAAAACGGAGGAGAAAAGACTTACAGTGAAAGAGGATTATATCGACTTAGAATTCATAAGAATTTGGACAGAGAGGATTACATTTGCCTTTGGTTACTTATAAAGAGAGACCTTACAAAGCACATTAATAGGACATAGAGAATTTTAGGGGACATATTTAGCTTGCTTAAGAAAATAAGCAGCTCTGGTTCTTCACATTTGATATGTAGATCTTAAATTACCCTTCTTTATTTTTTAAAGCAACTTTGCCAGGAATTTTTTATGGGGAAACATTGTTAATGATATACTTATTTCTATGTTTAAAAGTAATAGAATATCTTAATTCAGATTTTAATTTAATGTAGTCTTTTCCAAATGTTCAATTTACTTAGACTTTACTGTATTGATGTTCCAGAAAGAAATGCTTTGGGGTAGCGGAGTAAAAAAAAAAAAAAATTTAGATAATATAATCTCACTAATAGGGAAGATCTTCCCAGCCTGACCTTCAAGTAGAATGGCATACAGTGAATGCATGCAGCAAACTTGGAATTTTTTTACATAGAGCCAGTTTGGACTTAGGTGAACTAATGCCATCTTCTTTGAGTATTTACCATATGATGTCTATACTTTGGAAAAGGGACAATGTCTAGTCGCATAAAGACTACCTGGACTTCTTGAGACAGGAGGGCAAAAGATTATACAATAAGACAAGTTTATTCAGAGGGATGTGCTGTGAAGCTGACAGGAGTGGCAACTGTGGTCAGAGCCTTCAGGTGTTCCTCTGAGCTCACTCTCACCCAGCCCTCACTCCCCTGGGGGCTCAGTTGTCCTGGCCTGGACAGTGGCTCAGTGCAGTCACGCCTGGCTCAGGCTGGAGCACTGGCTCTATTCTGACATGACCGGAGGCCCTTGTGATGGTTCTCTCATGGATTGCTCTCCTCTATTTCATCTTTTGGTGAAAAGATGTCACAACAGGCAATCACATCCTGGCTCTCCAAAACCACACTGGGCCGCTAATCTCTGACCCCAGGGCTTCATCTTTTTAGCGGTTCAATAACCCTTACTTTAAAAGCCTGACTAGCAAGATTTCAGCCCCATCTGCCCTGAGGGAGTCTCTTTAAAATGCTATTTATAGTGCCTAATCAACATAATCCTATTTGCAAGTATAGTATCATAAGTAATGAACCATTTGATTTGCAAATTTCCTAATGCCATTAATCTGACAACTTTTGTGCCAGGTCAAATTGCCTGAGAGGGCTGCCTTCACTAATAATATCTCCAGGCTGATGCCTTGGTGGTTTATTTCAAGGGGATATTCTGGAAAAGAGGGTGTTTTTTGCATCCTTGTGTCAGGCCTTTTGCCCCAATTTGTCAAAGTCAGTGAATGGTATAGGATTAGGTGTGAGATAACAAGGTTCTGTTTCAGATTTGGCCCCTACATGGCTCTATGATCTTGGACCAGGCACTTAACTTCTGAGGGGATTGAGCTAACTGGACACTACATGATCCTCTCCTCCAGGGAGACCTCCCCAAACTCCCAGAATGAATGTCTCTGTCCACACCCCACAGCTCTCCATGTGTGTGCTTCTATCAATAACCAATGACATTATATTGAAGTTATTAATTTACAGCCTTGTTGACCTTAAACAAATTGACTGCCAGTTATTTCTCCAGCAAAAATGGGTTTATCTGGGATCAGCAAAGAATTGCAGTTCAGGGTCTGCAACCGTGGCAAGCCAAATGTAAAGCCCATGCAAATCTCCCCACTCAAAGGAGAGGAGAACTGTTTTATAGAAGGGAAAAGGAAGTTAGGTGGGCTATAGCAAACAGAGTCCACTGGAGGAGTTCGAAGTATAGTGGCTTTTCCTTGGCTGAGTTGTAACAGTCTCTCATTGGCCAAGATCTTGCCAGGAGAAGAGGAAGTCTTTCTTCTTCCTGTTGGGCTCTGCATGAGAGCGCCCCCTTCTGGCCTCCTGACTCTATTTTAACTGAGGTTTCTGATTATTAATTTTTACAGTCTTTTTTTTTTTTACTCACTCAGGTGCAAGTTCTCTAAGGGCAGGGACTGTGTCTTATTCATCTTCAACCCCCTGGCACCTAGCAAGTGACTGGCACATAGTAGGAAATCAACACGTTTGCTAATCTGAACTGATTCTAAACTAGGCACTATTCAAGAATTTAGGGAGAAGTCAAAATGGGAATCTATAGAGGTAATATTTACTAGTGAATCTTATCATAAATGTTGACCAATAAAGTTGAACTAATGATTCTTATCCTTGACTACACATTAGAATCATCTAGAGAACTTAACAACAAATAAACAAAAACAACGCTCTGTTCCCCCCACCATTACTATATTCTGATTTAATTGGTCACTGTTCTCACCCTTTTCTACAAAGGGGGTCACCACCCCCAGACCCTCCCCCCAGGCATTTCTGAGTGTTCTGGGTTCAATAAATCTTACTCACTGGTCTAAACCTTATTCAAAGCGGGCATCAAGCTATTACTATCTGTTGGACTTTTTAAAACTTCATACATAAAACATCAAACAAGTAATACATGCTCATTGTTTAAAAAACTTTAAAAAATGCATGTAAGTTGGAAGATAAAAGTACCTGTAATTTGATTATTCAGAGATTATTACATTTTTACATTTTGCTATATCTCCTTCCCAACATACATCTTCCTAAAAGAATGCAGATTCTGTTTTGTAACTTGCATTTTTTCACTTCGCAGTACATTGTAAACACCTTTCTATGTCAATAAAAACTTTTCTTCACCACTACTGATTAATTTTTCATGGACAGAACAACTGAGTTGTGCTTTATTTTCAACCTCTTTCTTTGCAGACCTAGATAGGCACAATCTCAGATGCCTTTAGAATTTAGATTTGTTTTGAAAATAGTGTTGTTTCCCTTAACATCTCAAACAACAATTTCCCCCAGAAGATATCTGGTAAAGAATATTTTCTACTGTTTGGGTATCCATTCCATGCTATGTATAGCATTTTGAACACAACAGGAGATCTGAGGACAAATGATCATGCCAGATTGGATTCCTATGGTTGTGTTAACGCTAACCAGCCTGCACTTAGATACAAAATTTCCTTGGAAGATTTTCCATAAATGGTTTGAATTCTGTGCACAGGATATATGAAACAATGGTACTCAGCTATCAAAGGGTAGAAATTTTTATAAGTAAAAATTACACAAATAAACTCAGTGTTTAACCTAAATTGTAGTCTAGAAACAGAATGCACCAACAAAGTTGCTGCCTGATCCTTGTAAAGGGTAAAAAGAAATATGAAATCATTTTAAAAAATCACCAGATATATCTATGGGGATGGTCAGATAATCTTTATACCTCCTGAATTACCAAGAGATTCTGGATGGAGATATTTTTCTTGCCCCATGCACCTCCCCACTTCCCCGCCAAAATTTCCAGAAACTCTGGAAACCACCTGCTATATTGAGCCACTATTACTAATACTAATACTGAACACTAACACAGAGTGGTTTTAGTCTGATCTCTCCCAGGATCACCACTTGCTCCCTTGTAGAATGTGGGAAATTCCACAGTTACAGACTTACCCAATGCTTGCTCTGTGCTTCAATATACATCTATCCTTGCTTAACGTCTTTAATGCATTTCTGGAAACTCTGCCACTGAGTACAAAGCTGTTAAATGAACAAGTGCTTCAGTTCGTCTTAATGAAAAAAATTATGAGTAATTTCACCCCAATCCAAGATACCTAAGCACATTTCACTAACCCGCATGAAAACATTTCAGTTGAATGATGAAGACAAAGTTATCTAAGTAATATATAACAATGTGAAAATAGATGCAATTTGTAGATAAAAAGTAATGAAATATTAAAGGAGGGAGAGAAGTCTGCTAGTAGGCGCTGGTGGTGGAGGAGGGGTGCAGGGCATGGAAGGGGGGGTGTCAGGTGATTGACCCAGGCAACGATTCTGGGGCTCAGCAGTGCACTCAAAATGCATTTAACAATAAAATTAAAGCACAGGAAAACACCTGTACAACAATATAAAGGTGAGAGGCTTTGGAGATTTGTGAAAATGGTGCATGCTCATCACAGACCGAGGAGCCACAGAAGCTGCTACTTTCTTGTCCCAGTCACTCAGTGTACACGCAAAGGCAAAGCATTTCACATCCATCCAAACATGGGGCACAATTCAGATTTGTTCCACATGATATTTGGTAACTAGAAACTTTTGTACTGAATAAGTGGATGAGTGTGTTTTTGACTGAAACTGAAATGTTGAAATAGCACTTCTCATGGTGTGTTTAGTGTATTTTTGAATGAAACAAAAATTCAAAAAAGAAGTCATTGCCTGAAAACTGGTTTCACTTTTCAAAAGCCATTATGGTGAAATGTCATTAACCGAAAGTCTGTCAGTTAAGTCTAGACAAATATTCTGTAGTCAGAGACGTGTTTTGGTCCTTTAGAAGTGAATAATGTAGTTCTGGATGTTTCCTTTATATGGGTCATTTCACCCACCTGGATAGAGTCCAGGATTTCTCATAATGAGCTTGCTTTTTGGACTTTTCTAATTTTAATTTCCATTAAAGAGACAGTTTACCGGTAGCTCAAAGATTGATGTGAGTACAAGATGAATTTAAGATAATTGTGGAATGTATAATGAATACACAAAAAGGTTATAGAAAAGCACATGGCAGTTATCACATTTTTCAGGAATAGTTGAGCCTCACCAAATGGCAGCAGTCATTTACTGTTTTAGCCAGCCCTTCGTCGCTATGTTAATAGCTCAGTCTATCTGCAATCATTTCCATGTTTTTAGCCATTTAGGCATTCCATTTTGTTAGAGCATGGGAGGCTTCTGGCATTAGGAAACAGAAATTCCTTAAATATGAGTTGCTAACTGACATTAGCTGTTAAATAATCGAGTGGCACCTTTAGTAAGGGAATGAAGGATGAAGCTGAATGCTAAAAAGGATGCTTTCCCTGACTTTCAGAAGACTAGACTACATTTTGTAATCAAAGAATAAACCTCTGGTCTTTTCATTTACAAAATACGATTACTACATGTTGACCAAGGCAGAAACAGAATAAAGCAGCAAGGAATAATTTTAATTTTGCCATTCAACATATGAGAAGTAGGACATAATATGTCTCTTTTTAAAATAAAAACACTGGTAAGACTCAAATAAAGCATTCTTTCTACAGTAATACAAGCAACCTACCAACCTCCTACAAATTCAACTATAGCCACAAGGGGGAAAGAGACCTCCAGTGATGTTATGGGGCTTGGAGGGCAGAATATAATGAAGGTCTTATCTTGCTACTCTGCATTTTTACCTTGAATTTATTAGGTATATGCTTTTTCTTTCCGTAATGCATTATGCACTCCCTCTAGTGTCAGACTTTGTATATGATCCGAAACCCAGTTTGACAAAGTGCTGCTATAAACATTAGAGTAAAGTTCAGGCTCCTAATTATGCCATATTTCAAAGATATTAAAGGCCACCTAATAACATGAAGAATGGCCCTGCATGAAGTCTCTCTGGCTCAGAAAAGTATGCATATTTTAACCTGTGTTATGAAGAGACCTCTTCCAAGCCTTCCTCTCCTCCCCAAAGTGACCTATAAATAAGCTGAGAGCTTTATGAAAGCTTTAAATTCCTTTAATAATCTGAAGTATTTATTAAATTCTAAACTCTGTAACTAAAAAAAAAAATCCTACATAAAAACAAACAAACAAAAAATGACCAGTGATGAAAGAAAACCTCAACTAGAAAGTAAAGCCTGTGGGAACATCATAAAATGTGTTGTCATCAAGATTTGCAGAAGTTTATTAGCTATTTTCTTTCCACGTCTCTTTAAGGAACTGGAAGTTATAATGGCTGTTGTTTGTTTCAATCACCTCACATAAACTCTGTTGTTGGTGGCCTCTCCAACATAGATCTCTCCTTTCTTCTTCCTAACATGCCTCTATGTTGTTTAGCTGCCCAACTCTTTCCCATCCAGCCCAGAGGCCCTGGGGAAAGCTGACACCCCCGACTGCAGGGGTGGCCCTCAGTGACCTGTGGGTAATCCCAACTTTCTTCCCAGCGATGACTTAGTAACACGCATGTGACTCAATTTTGGCCAATGGGATGCATCAAGGAACATTCTTCTTCATTATTCTGGGTTAGCTTCCAGAAGTGACACTTTTTTTTTTAGATGCTGGCACGCACTGATGTGAGGTTTGGAACTACTGCAGCCATCCTGTTACTCAGCATGAGGATGAGACTGACACTGGGGTAGGTTAGGGGCAAGAGAATCGCAGGGTGATGCAGCAGGTGCCCTTGAACAAATCAGCTCTGGAGCCCACACTATTGGGGGGCTTCTAAGTATGGGAAGCAATAGATGCATGAGCATTTAAGCCAGTTTAATTAGGGATTTTTATTACTTGCAGCCAAAATGATCTCCAAAATTATAACTATTGTCATATTTAATTAAACTGTCTACTTATATTGAAAACTCAATTACATAAAAACCCAGTTTTACATCCACTTTCATGCCAGTTTATGCAGAAAAATACAATACAACAGTAAGTTAATGAGGACTGTATTCATTGTCTAACCACCCCAAAACTTAGTGGCTTAAAATAATAATAAACATTTATGACCTGTCAGAGTTTTTGCGGGTCAGGAATTTGAGAGCAGCCTAGCTGGGTGGTTGTAGTCAAGCTCTCAGCTGGGGCTGCACTCATCTGAAGGCTTGCCTGAGGCTGAGTGATCTGTTTCCAAGATGGCGCACTGACCCAGCTGGCACTTGGTGCTGGATGTTGGTGGGACGTCTTAGTTCCTCCCCACATGGCCACTCTACAGGCTATTTGACTGTCATTGAGACATGACTTCTGGCTTCCCAAAGAGTTAGGGAGCCATCTAAGAAAGTCAGAGCCAGGTGGAAGCTATTCCTTTTATGACCTAGCTTCAGAAGTCACATAGGATCATTTCTACCACATTCTAATCACTGGAAGCAAATCTCTGAGTTCATTCCACATTCAGTAGGAGGAAAATAGGCTCCACCTTTCAAAGGGAGGAAACTACCATGAAGATACTCCTCTACAGAGAATATACTAGGAACCATCATTGAACTGTGTCTTCCTCATGTCTCTAGGAATACAACTACTGTAATAATACAAACCACCACCATTTTTAATTATCTGCCAGACCTTCTTTAAGGAGCTTTGCATATATTAAGTCATTTAATTTTCACATCAATCCTATGAATTAGGTACTATTATATTTTTCGCTTTACAGTTATGGAGACCGAGCCACAGAGCATTATGTAACTTGTCCAAGGTCATACAACTAGAGAGTTTCAAGCATTATGACCCCAGAGTCTGGGCTCTTAAGTATCTCATATTCTCTCCTTGCTAGTCTACAGCTGTAGGTATTGTCCAGGAGTGCTATTGGTAATTACCTATATTTCATTGGCTCTCTGTCTTCTCATGCAGCCCTTAGACCCTCCCAAACATTCCTGGTTGTTGCCAAGGGCTGTATTTATGTGCTTATAAAGGGCTAGGATGTGGCATCAGCCACGCCTTTCCTCTCTCCTCATCTGGCTTACTTCTTCATGTTCCCACTGGATATCAGCATCTCCCTCTCCAAGGTCACCGTATAGAAGGGCATCAAGCTGAGCTGTTAGTTACCAGTATCTCAGAGTGTTTTTAACGAAACAGCCCTTTCCATTTTTACTTTGATGGTCAGCTATACTTCTGCACCGCACATGTACACATCTCCTTTCCTTGTATATGAAGCCCATTTTCCTCCTGCCTCTCTCCTCTTAGAACCTGCCCCTGCCTCTTCTCAGGAAAAGCCCTCCCCTTGGAGACTCTGCAGTCATCATGCTAGTCAATTTCTGGCAGATCTTCCCCATAGGTTCACCGGACATGTCCAGGGGGTCTGAACCCCAGTGGTGGACAGAGTTTAGACCCCATCTGTGATTCTTACCACATTAAAAAAGAAAAGGAAAGACAATGCTACATGATAAAACCAAATTCCAAGAAAATGGGGGAATTCCTAAATAATTCTCACCTATAAATAACTCATTTCCTTACATGTAAATAAAATTTCTGCCTGGATACGCAGACATTTCAGACACAAGTCAATTAGTTGCAAATCTTCCCACCTCTAACACATGCTCCTGAGGTTTCTTCAGTCATTCTTTCCAGAAATCTCATTTAGCAGCTACCGTCTCCCAGGCAAAAGCCACACAAAGGGAAGCAGCACTGAGCAGACAGACACTTCCCCTGACTTCATGGAACGTTAGCCAAGCAGGGTGTAATGGGAGGGGGACTGCCGCTTACCGACCATATTACCAGGGAAGGACTTGTGGCTGTGAACATGTGTGTGAAACCTCTTAACTTCTACATCTGACACATTTCACTGAAAGGAAACCAGGAGACTTTGGAACTAGGTCCACTGAATTCTTGCCATTGTGATTCTGGCATGAAAGCCTTGTATGCTTCACAAGGGCATCAACACAAGAAATTACAGGCAGACTTAAAAAAAACTGGAATGAGGCATAGATTTGTCTTCAGCTGAGTAGGAGAATAGGCTCCAGCCCACATCAATCTCTCCCTGGCTAATTTACAGTGTTAATAATCTGTACCACACTCTTCAGCACTTGAATACTGCTCATGTGCCATCTGGTACAATTTTAAATGGCTTCCAGTGCATCCATGAGTTAGTTGGCCAACAAGCTAGTTAGCTCCTCAGAGGGAGGGAGTTACCTCTCTCCTTGGGGCTGAGCTCAGGCTAGCTCTGCAGTGTACCTTAGTGACACCCCAGCAGGCCCCACTGTGTCTCATGCTTCTCTGTGGTGTCCCCACCCCTTTTCTTCTTCAAACTCATCACTGTGGACTTGGCTTTTTGCCTCAGCATCCTCATCTTGCTCCCATCCCCTCGGGGCCTATCTCTTTTCTCTGTTCCCAGCTTGGAGGTGTTCTGCTTTCTATTCATTCACGTAATGCACGTTTACTGAGTGCTACCATGTACCAGGCACTGTGCTGGGTGCTAAAGACACAAAGGCAGCTAGGACGTGGCTTCTTGCCTTAAAGGGGTTCATAGTCCCATGAGGGGAGAGACTCAAGTGAAACATGGATTATGGGACCATGTGAAAAGCAACACGGTAGAGGTAGGTGCAGGGTACTGTGAGAGGCCCAGGAATGTAAAGCAGGTGGGAGCATTAAATTAGACTCCCCAGGCACAAACGGGTTTCTTTTTTAACACTTTAAAGGGTCAGTGTGTGATAAACAGATGACCCTAAAATAGTCAAGCTGCGAGAAGCCTAAGTAGCCTAATTCACTATTGTATCACAGATGAGGAGAGAGACCCAGTGAAGGGAAGGTCATTGTCAAAGTTTACATCCCCTGCTGCTGGTGAAGCCAAGACTGGAGCCAGGGCTGGGGTGTGGCCAGATATGGTGGTGAGGAGGGTGGTGGAAGGGTGATGGTGCTACAATTCAGGTGTGGAAGAAAAACCGAAACGGTTAAGCCATTAGTACAATAACTCAGGTGAGAAATGACAGATGAAGACATGATGGTGGTGTGGACCAGTTGGAGGGGGTAAAAAGTGGTCAGACTCTACCTACACTTAAAAAGAAAAGCTGATAGAATTTACTCATGGCCTGGATATGGTGTGTGGAAGAAAGAAGAATCCAGGATGGCTCCGAAGTTTGGGTCTGAGCAATTGGAAGCTTAGAGTTCAACAACAAAGATGTAGAAGATGACAGAAGGAATAGAAGGAAATAAGGATTTGTTTTGGAACATGTTAAATTTGTGATGCCTTTTAAATGTCCAAGGAGAGAGGTCTACTTGGCAGTTGGATAGACAAGACTGAACTTGGGCTAGAGATAGATATTTTGGATGCACCGGCATGCAGATGGAATTTTAAGCCACTAGAGGATGAGATCACCTAGGGAAAGAGTGAAGACAGAGAAGTCAAGTCTGAGGACTCAGCTTTAGACACTCCAGTGTTTAGAGTGGGAAAGATAAGGTAGGAAGAGAACCAAGAGAGGATGGTTTCCTGGAGGCTAAGAGAGTATCTCTAGGGGAATGAAATGATCTACTGTCAAATAACACTGATATGTTCAATTAAATGGTTAGTGAGAAATTACCACTGGCTTTGGCAAGATGGAGGTCATTAGAGGCCTCAATAAAAGCAGTTTGGGCAGAGTGAAGGGGAGCAACAGCCTGAGTGGATTCAAGAAAGAATGGGAACAGAGAAAGTAGACAGAAAACTCTTTAGGAGAGTTTACTGTAAAGTAAATTCTGTAAAAGAAATTCTCATTTCAAGAGAAATGAGGCAGTATCTGGAGGAAGTTGTAGAGTCAAGAGAGTTCTTTCCTCTCTCAGGTGGGAGATTACAATCTCTTTGTGTTTGATGGGAATGATCCAGAAGAGAGGATGCAACTGTTGATGCGGGCGAGAGAGGCTACACCTGAAAGAGCTACCTTCTGAGCAGGAGAGAGGGTGGGAGGGAGAACTGAAGTAGAGGGCTTACCCCGGGGGGCTCATTGTTTTAACAGGAGAGAAAGTTGAGGAGGTGGGTACAGGTGGTTCTGGTGGTGGGAGCGTGTGGAAATTTATTTCTGATTCCTTCTGTTTTCTCAGTGAAAGAAGAAGCAAAGAGAGGAAAGTGGGGAAGAAGTTGTTAGATGTTTGAGAAGAGAGGAAGAGCTTTAAAAGAGCCAGGAGATTGGGACAGTGAGCCAACTAGGTCAATATAGTGGGGCAACAAGGCCCCGTTAGAGTTTTATGCTCACCCGTTTACAGTGAGGCCAATCAGCACAGTTGTGTGTCTTGCTTTAGTCCCACCCAGCTGCTTGGGCGCTGGTGAGAAGTAAGCAAAGGTTAATGCATTTAACCAGATGCATTAGCCATATGTTTCTGACGATTTGACATCTGGGGCTTTGCTGACCCTGGAGAGATTTCCCTTCCTGGGGCTGCCAGTTCCTAGAGATAGTAAGGGACTTGCCTGTGAGCAGGCCTTTCGTGTGCAAATCAACCAATCCAGAGCCCACACTCTCAACCACATCCTCTGTTGGCTTTCACACTCTGGACACCATTCCCCTGCCCAAATCACCCCAGGGCCAGGGCCAGGGCCAGACAACCAGGGACAGCCCCTTTGCCCCAGAGCCCTCTGAAAGTATTCAAACTAGCCTATTCTAAACCTGCTTGCTCTGCCTCACCTGTTCCTTCCTGCAGAAACCACAGGAAAGGCTCTTGCCCCTGCTTCCCCCTCGCTCCTCTGCCTCCTGACCCCGGTGCTTCCCTGTGTGACACCCCCATCACATCCTCAGCACAGTATGCCCCCTCTTCCTGGGATCTGTGAGTAACACATCAGCTTTTCAGGGGCAGTCCTCTTCTCATCTGTTGGCCTCACCATACCAAATAATAACAAAATCTACATCTGGAAATACCAGAATTGTGTTTGGCCAGGGGTGAGGGAATGAATATAAATATGAACCAAGGAATCTAAACTGGGGAAGGAGGAAACTCGGGACATAAGAGGTAGAATGACAGTAAAAAGTACTAGGGTCAATAGACTGGGGGTCTGTAGGGTTGGAGAACCATTGGAATTCGAATAACTGGGAGGGAGACAGAAAAATAGGGGATGGTGGTCAGACAGCAGGATGACCGTCATTGAGTTTATTGAGGGTGGGCACTTATGGACAAGGACTCAGCCTAGGGCATGGCCAAGGGAGCAGATGGCTGACTGTGGGGTGTGGAAAATCACTGGAGGAACAAAGGTCAGGCGTGAGAAGTCAGGGTTTTAGGAGAATGCTCGATTTGGATATTGAAGTCACTAAGAATTGTATCAGGGATAGAGTTGAGGGAGGAGAGAGTGAATCAGGTGCTAAAATCCTCAAGGGATAAGGAGGACTGCCCCAGAGGTGAGTAAATGACCATGACAATTTTATTACCGTCTTTAAAGGCAATAGTACATCAAACATGAATCTGGGCATAGGACCGCAGCCCACTTTACTTCTTCCTAGAAATCAAGTAGAGGGAGGTCATTTATCCTTGCTGGCAGATAAATATATTGCTGCTTTTATAGATATCAGTTAGTGCAGCTGCATTCAAGCAGCTGCTCTACACTGCCCCCAAATTTCCTAGAAGTGCCTGAGGGACTGTCAGTTGGGTGGGTGGCGGGTAGCAGGGGAGGAGGGAGGGAAGAGGGGGTGTGGATAGGGATTAACTGTCTACTAAAAAGGAGAATGAGGAGATGGGCTCTGTGCTCTCTGCTCCACCTCCATTCAACCTGAGAAGCTCTATTTTTTCATTGCTTATATTTGGGGTTTTCATTTGTGTTGTGAAATATACACAGGACACATGCAACTCTTTCAAACTTTTCCATGCTTATGAATTTAGGATTCTAAAGGGATTCCAAACACATTCCTTACAAATACCATCAGTTTAGTGTATGGGTTTTCATCGTGTAGAACAATTATGATGAGGGGCATAGGGTTTAAGTCATGGCCCATATAAACCTATGAAATAGAGTATTGGGTTATAAAGATATTCTGCTCTACTTGAAATAAATGTTTCAGGAATTCTTCTTTCATTGGGAGCAACTTATTTCTCCCATTTTATTTGCAAAGTTTTCATTCTAGTAAGTAGAACTGAAGTTTAGGCGGAGGTGTATAACACATACCGACAAATAGAGCCATTCATTTTTTTTTTTGCTCTGATATAATTTTATCGTGGCATATGTTTTGTCAAGATGTTGTGACATTACCTTAGGGAAGGCTGACACATTCTCCTGACTTTACAATGTCAATTAGGCGGAGGTGTATAACACATACCGACAAATAGAGCCATTCATTTTTTTTTTTGCTCTGATATAATTTTATCGTGGCATATGTTTTGTCAAGATGTTGTGACATTACCTTAGGGAAGGCTGACACATTCTCCTGACTTTACAATGTCAATGTTTTGACTCAGTGAATGTTTTCTTCAGGACAAACACTGAAAGTTGGCAAATCCATTTTGCTGAAAAGCCTCCTGGATTATGCACTATCCATCCCCAAAGATGAAGCCTGACCACTGAGAACTTGTTTTTTGTTTGTTTGTTTGAAATCACAGAGAAAAGCTTTGAATCTATGGTTACCCCTCTATGTGAAAGTCAAGAAATTGACTTGTCCCTATTTATTTTTTCCCAAGAAGGCAATATTGCCTCTTCTTTTTAAAGCAAACTCCAAAGAGTGTCCCGCCAGGTGAAATGAACAAGCAGTACCTCTCTTGCTCCAGTCCACAATGTACTGGATCAAAAAAGTCTTGCTTATCTGGTATTTGGGTAAATTTGCTGTAGAATAATGAAATTGGCTCACCTGGGTTTCTTCTGAAGTTCAAACATGCCTGGAGCAGCAGTTACTCCGAGGACTTCAGGCAGATTAGATTTGAGGTCTCCAGGGCTGGCTGTGCAGAGTGGCACCTGCAGAGGCCACAGACAATTTATCTGTGCTTATGTGGAAGCCTGGACTTGATGTGCACTGTTGTTCCTTAATTATGACTCTCTGAGAAGGTTCAAAACATTCTTTGTAAACCTACTTGGGGTTTTTCTCCTCTGCTAAGAAACTGAGCAGTGGACCTTCCTCTCAGCTGGAAATAATGGGCTTAGATGTCAGCTGCTATCAGCGTCACAGATAGTTTGGGTCACCGGGTCCAGGGGTCACTCTCTGAGCTTCAGTAAGAGTGCCATGATTAGAAAAGAGCTGTTGGATGGAGTGATATAAATTTAGACCTGAATCCAAGCACTTAAACCCAATCCTCTTGGACAGACTATTCTCTTATTCTTGGTAGGGGTGCTTTTGATTTAAATAGGATACATTTGGTTTCAAACATTTACGCCTTTTTTTTTTATCACATATCTGATAGACTCAAGCATGACAGGCAATGCATCAAGGCACTAAGAACACTATTTGGAGTCGGAAGACCTCAAAACCTGGCTCTGATACTAACAGTGCAATTGTAGGACAAATATCTAACGTTTCTGAGTTTCTCTCTTTCATCTACCCCACAGAGCTGTTGTGAGGGTCAAGTGAAACTTCATAATGGCTCATTCAGATACCAGGTGTAGGTACTATGAAGGTTATTGTGTATACTTAAAACACAAGGATCCTTGTTGTTTAGCCTCTCCTTGTAGACAAATAAATGTTAAGTTGTTCTTATGGGGGTGGCTAGATGCATATCCAGTGTTCAGCACAGTTTCTGCCACATAATTCCTACTGTATTTGCTAGTCGTTGAATGAATGAAACCTTCAGAGACCTAAGTGTGTGGTGTTAGAATTCCTGGGTCCTATGGGTAGGATGGCTGGGCTTTCACTGCTGCAAATACCAACTACCACTATCTGCTCACATTTCTCACTGGTTCAAGAGGGTCTGGGGTATCCCCAGGTGCTGGGAAGGGAGTACATGATCCCAGTTGGTGGGAGCCATGGCAGACCTAAGACATGGGGATACTTGGAGGGTGCCTTGGGCAAGTGAGGAATGAGTGAGGGATACTACTAGAGGGAGAGTCTCTAGAAACATTTGCTTGGACTTGGCCTTGATCATTCATTCTTGGAATGACTCCAATCGATCCCAGGATAGCCAAGGGCCTTGATGTACAAGGGGATATCTGTCAATGGCTGGCCTAACTGGAAGTCACATAATCAAGGATGCTCTCTGAGGTCCTAGCAGATGTGAAGCCTTTAGATCTCACTTTCTATTTGGAGGAGAGAGGATTTCTTTTCATATTCATTACATCAAGTTCTGCTTCCACCTTGGATATAGAAAACTGAAGAAAATGTCACCCTTTTTAACAGGTAAAACCTTGATAAACAACAAAATTATAATTCTTCTAGAAACCATTAGAGATCTGAGGTTGTGGGCAGATCAGGTGGGCAACCAAATAGCCTGAAATCTAAGAAAAGACAGGGAGTTCCAAGGAGAGATGGGAGGGAAGCACTGGATCAGCTGTGCAGAGTGTGAGTGGAAAAGATGCCAGGGTCACACAAGTGAATAAGAATTCAGCTAAAACTTTAAATGGTTGCCATGCCAAGTGTGGACTAGGATGAGAGTACAGCATCCCGGGCAGCTGCAGTTACAATGGGAGTGCACTTTTCTCCATGGACCTTACCAGGTTCTCACTGAGAAAGACTGGCCTGGAGGGGGCAGTGGACAAATAATATGTGTAGATATGTCCCCTTCTAGAAGGTGGACTTTAATCCCCTCCCTTCAGTATGAGCTGGACTTAGTGACTCGTTTCCAACAAAGAGAGTATGGAAAGTGGAAAACTAATTTTATAGTGGAGAAAACTGCTCAAGATCAAGGTCACATTAACCAGGAAGTCATGAGGACATCATGTTCCCTGATATGATGCTATGAGAAGGGCACTTCACCTCTGTATTTACCCCTCAAATCCTTAACCCCAGTCTAATCATGAGAAAACAGAAGACAAACCCCAGCTGAGGAACATACTACAAAATACCTGACTGGTACTAAAAGTGTCAAAGCCATGAAGAACAAGGAAAGATGGAGAAACTGTCACAGATGAGATTAAGGAGACAGACGGACCAGATGCAAGGTGGGCTCCTGGGTGGGATCCAGAACAGAAAAATGCCAGTGAAAAAACTGGTGAAATCCAAATAAAGTCTTAGCTGAGTTAACAGTAATTTACCAATGTCGATTTCTTAGTTTTGATAAAGGTACCATGTTCTGTAAGATGTAGACATTAGGGGACGTTGGTGAAGGGTATATGAGAACTCTGGAAAATTTAAGAAAATTGAAATCGTATCAACCATCTTTTCCGACCACAACACTATGAGATTAGAAATCAATTACAAGAAAAAAAACTGTAAAAAACACAAATACATGGAGGCTAAACAGTGCACTACTAAATAAGCAAGAGATCACTGAAGAAATCAAAGAAGAAATAAAAAAATACATAGAAATAAATGACAATGAAAACACGACGACCCAAAACCTATGGGATACAGCAAAAGCAGTTCTAAGAGGGAAGTTTATAGCAATTCAATCCTACCTCAAGAGACCAGAAAAATCTCAAACAAACAATCTAATCCGGCACTTAAAACAACTAGAGAGGGCTTCCCTGGTGGCACAGTGGTTGAGAGTTCGCCTGCCAATGCAGGGGACATGGGAAGAAAAAAATGAACTAGAAAAGAAGAAAACAATAGTAAAGATCAATAAAACTAAAAGCTCGTTCTTTGAAAAGATAAACAAAATTGATAAACCCTTAGCCAGACTCAGCAAGAATAAAAGGGAGAGGACGCAAATCAATAAAATGAGAAGAAAAAGGAGAAATTACAAGTGACACTGCAGAAATACAAAGGATTAT
This sequence comes from Physeter macrocephalus, assembly GCF_002837175.3. Lineage (NCBI taxonomy): Eukaryota > Metazoa > Chordata > Mammalia > Artiodactyla > Physeteridae > Physeter > Physeter macrocephalus. The sequence goes on from NC_041218.1 coordinate 52,781,126, forward strand.
AAGAGATTACTACAAACAACTATATGCTAATAAAATGGACAACCATGAAGAAATGGACAAATTCTTGGAAAGGTACAATTTTCCAAGACCGAACCAGGAAGAATTAGAAAATATAAACAGACCTATCACAAGTAATGAAATTGAAACCATAATTAAAAATCTTCCAACAAACAAAAGTCCAGGACCGGATGGCTTCACAGGCGAATTCCATCAAACAAAATTGCAGAGGGAGAAACAGCCCCAAATCCATTCTATGAAGCCACCATCACCCTGATACCAAAACCAGAAAAAGATATCACAAAAAAAGAAAATTATAGAGCAATATCCCTGATGAACACAGATGCAAAAATTCTGAGCAAAATACTAGCAAACAGAATCCAACAGCATCTTAAAAGGATCATACACCATGATCAAGTGGGATTTATCCCAGGGATGAAAGGATTCTTCAGTATATGCAAATCAATCAGTGTGATACACCACATTAACAAATTACGGAATAAAAACTATATCATCTCAATAGATGCAGAAAAAGATTTTGACAAAATTCAACACCCATTTATGATAAAAACTTTCCAGAAAATAGGCATAGAGGGAACCTACCTCAACATAATAAAGGCCATATATGACAAACCCACAGCAAGCATCATACTCAATGGTGAAAAACTGAAAGCACTTCCACTAAGATCAGGAACAAGACAAGGATGTCCACTCTTGCCACTCTTACTTAACATACTTTTGGAAGTCCTAGCCACAGCAATCAGAGAAGAAAAAGAAATACAAGTTGGAAGAGAAGAAGTAAAACTGTCACTGTTCGCCAATGACATGACACTCTACATAGAAAATCCTAAAGATGCCACCAGAAAACTACTAGAACTAATCAATGAACTTGGTAAGGTTGCAGGATACAAAATTAATGTACAGAAATCCCTGGCATTCCTATACACCAACAACGAAAAATCAGAAAGAGAAATTAAGGAAACACTCCCATTTAACCACTGCAACAAAAAGAATAAAATACCTAGGAATAAACCTGCCTAAGGAGGTGAAAGACTTGTACTATCTTGGCAGACTTTCTATAAGTGTAAACATGTTCCCAAATGAGGGGTGTGGGAAGGTTTGACTGTAGGGGGAAAGAGGGAACTTCTTGAGGTGATGGAAATGTTCTATGTGTGTTTGTCAAAACTTAATGAACTATACCTTTAAGAAGGTGAAATTTACTATATATAAGTTAGACCTCAGTAAACCTGACTTAAAAATAGACTCATCACTGTTGGGGACTTATACAGATGTGAGGCTTAGAGAATGAAAGTGAAAGCCTCATTCTGTAGTAAACTCATCATGCCCTTATGCTTCTCCTATTAAGAACTCACTTTTAATACAGGGGGAAAAATCATATTTACCTCAAATTGCTTTTTTCTAAAGTGCAAACTATGGGAGATGGGCCAAATTTTCATTCTCTGTAGCCCAGTAGGAATATTTATAGACATCTCAGCAGCTCTGGCACAATAAACAGAACCAGGGAGTCCACATTGCAACAGAAACTCTGGGCGAGCGTAGATCAAGGTCTCCTTTGCACATACCACTTCCTGTTGGTAAAACAGCTGCACCACATGAGTGGTGCTTGTAGCAACTGGGTGGCTCTTTAGAGCAAAGGGGAGGACTTTTAAAAATGTTTAAAAAATATGTATATGGCATAAAATTAAAATACAAAATAACTTAGACTTATTAATAAGATTCCATTCACCTCTGTTCCCTAGCCCCTTCGGGTAACCAAAGTTGCTATCCTTCCAGAGACATTTGATGCATATATGAGCATATGCATTATTCTTTTTTAATGCAAATGGTAGCATAATATACACTCCTTTCTTCACTTTGCTTTATTTTATTATTATTTTAAAAGTATGCCTACTTCATTACAAAATGAATTTGAAGAAGTTTATTATAGTACATGTAAAATAATGGTTTAGGAAAATAAGATTAGAAAAAAATAGCCAGGGGTTAGTTTAGTACAAAATATTCATCCCTGAAGATGCTGTACATCCAGAGAGTTGGGCTACTAACATGGCTCTGAGCTTTCTAGCCACTAATACTGGGGAAAACACAAGCAGTTACGTGACTATTGTATCCCTAACATAAAAACTAACAGTTTGTTCTTTTATCGTATCCACGTATTCCCTCTATGATAAGTTTAAACCAGTGAATTAAAAATAAAACAAAATGACATTAACACCAAAAACATAAGAAAAAAAAATCACTAGCTGGTTCTAAGAACTAAGAAAAATTTCTCCCATGGATCCTCATTTTTAAAAGAAGTAATGGAGTGCGATGGAAAATCCTCAACATCCTCACTTCACCTTGCTTTTTCACTTCATGTATCTGGAAGAGCCATCCAATCTCTACACACCAAGCTGCCTCACTCTTGGGAATAAGGAGCCCACGGCTGCACAGGATTCTGTTGTGTGACTCTGTCATGCTTTATTTCTCTAGTCCTTGATTCATGGGCATTTAGAGCGTTTCTAGGATTTTGCTTTTTCAAACCATACTGCTTTGAATTCCCTCATGCATGCATCATTTCACACATCTGCAAGCATATCTGTAAGGTAAATTCCTACAAGTGGATTTGCTGGGTCAATGTGTATGGCTACTGTTTATTTTGACAGCTATTGCAAAATTGCTCTTCACAGAAAGTGGACTGATGTATACTCTTCATTCCCACATATCACTCAGCCTGCTTCCCGTGCCTGCCCTACTCAAATGTGTGATCCTACTCTGCAACGTTGAAAGCAGTGATTGTGAAGGAGACTGAAAATCACTGTGTATGTTTAAGTGCTTAATATTTTCTTTTCTTTACTGTCGCCTATCTGTTCAGATACTTTGTCCATTTCTTCTATTGCGTTGTCAGTCTTTTGCTTACGGGGTGTGGGAACACCTTATACAGTAAGGAAATTATCCCTTTGTGCTATCTGTTGAAATTTTTCCCGTGTGTTATTTATCTTTTGAATATTTTCATGGCATTTTCTTTTGCCGTGCAGAAAAATTTTATTTTTGTCATAAAATTTATGTCATAAAATTTATCAATAGTTTCTTTTGTGGCTTTATGGCTTTGAAGGTTTCATATGTCAAGGCATTCACCGTTCTCATACAATCTCCACTGTTTCCTTCTATTTCTTCTGTTTTAATCTGGAATTTATTTAGAGTAAAAAAGTAGGTTAAGGATCCAATATATTCTCTTCCTGACAGCAGTCTGGCTATCCCAGTAGTGAATTATCCATCTTTGTCCTGTGATTTGAAATGGGAACGGGCAGCTTCTTGAACTGAAGGAACTCCATGGTAATCTACAAAATCTTCCTTTGCAACAGCTGTAACTTCCTAAAACTGCTTTTGTACACCTTTGGCACGAAGGGAATGAAGGCCTCCATACGAGGCCTTTAAGAAAGGCTGATTCAGTCCATGCCCCCTCCTCACTGAGCTGGATCTGGCAGTCACCTGACTCAGCCAGCGCCCCTGGTATCCTGCCATGACTATGAAGATGCTGCAGACTTATGATCTCATTTCTCATGATGCTCTGGTCACATTAAGATTTCAAAATACTCTGTTTTTTTCTGGAGGGTGAGTTTCTCTGGAAAATGCGATCTTCTCTAGGTGTTCCACTAGAGGGTGCTTCAACTATGCATATTTACATGTGCATAAACACACAACCTATGTTGTTGGTGTGGGCTGCACACACACATGCCAAGCAGCTGCTTTCTCACTAACGATTTATGACATGGGAGTACGCCTGGATTTTTAATTCTCAAATCTTTGGCCTTCCCAAAGATTCACCTTCATTCCAGTGAGCTGCTAGAACCCAAGGGTGAGGGAAATGGAAATCTACCAGAAATGAAACTATTAGTGATGATAGAAAAAAGGGTTCCTGACTTCAGGTTCTCTCCTTGCTCCCTTTCCCTGGAAGAGATTTGGGGGGAAGATTTGAGCTTTCAGGGATTCCTCTGAAACACAGGGAAAGGGGGAGCTAGAGTTCAATGAAAAGTCACTGGTTAACTGTCCAAAGCCCTGGCGTTACACTGGGAGTGGGAGGGAGCCAGGAGTGGGCTGGTGTTCCCAGGTGAGTAGGGGTCCTCGGGGGCTGTGGGAAGTGGGGTGAAGACATTAGTGCTGCTGAGTAAACCAAGAGTTTGGGACTGGCCATCACGGGTGAGGAGCTAAAAGATGTGCACTTTGAAAAGAGATTTCCCTTTTAGGGAAGGAATTGCAGAAGTGGATTAAAAAGATTCCTTTTGTCTAAAAACTCAAGGTAGAATAAAGAAGAAACCTGGAAATGGGGAGTTTGGTGAGAAGAGACTGAAATATTATAGGAAGATGATGTTGGGGCACAGAAACTGACTGAAGCTAAAGGTAAAGGAGGCCTCTATGAGAAACAGTGAGTTTTTACGTTTTGCTATATATTAGAATCATCAAGAAGGCTTTAAAAAAAATCATGATTTCTGAGATTGGGACCCATGCATAAGCATTTTTTGTTTGTTTGTTTTGTTTCCCAGGTGATTTCAACGTGCAGCCAAGTTCAAAAACCAATAGCCTAGATCAGTGGTTCACAAACTTGAGTGAGCATCAGAATCAGCTAGAGGACTTGTTGAAACATAAATTACTGGGCTCCACTCCCAGAATTTATGATTCGATAGGTTAGCAGAGGCAACCAAAATTGAGTGCTTGAAATGTGGTTAGTTAATTCAAATTGAGAAGTATGGTAAGTTAAAAATACACACTAGATTTCAAAGACTTAGTGCAAAAATTGTTAAATACCGATTCCATGTTAAAATGATAACACACTGTATCTAGTGGGTTAAATAAAATATATGATTAAAATTAATTTCATCTATTTCTTTTTACTTTTTAAAATGTGGCTACCAGAATTTTAAAAATTACATATAAGCTTGCATTATATTTCTTTTGAACTTGCTGGTTTAGGTTAGCATTTTATAAAGGATAATTCTTAAACCACTTGCATAAGAATTACCTGGAGGAGGGGGGTCAAGATGGTGGAGTAAGAGGAGCTCACCTCCCCCCACAAACACATCAAAAATACATCCACACTTGGAACAATTCTCCTGGAGGACTAACTGGAAACTGGCATAAGAATTCCTATACAACCAAGGCTGCAAGAAAGATTCCCACATAATCTGGGAGAATGGGAGAAAAAGCATTGGGTTGGGACCTGTGCCCCTGGGAGGAGACTCAGAGGAAAGGAAGACCACACAGGCAGACACATGCCCTGGGGAGTGAGTGGGTCAAGGCACAGACTGGGTGTCCCAGTCCTGGGGTCCTATGCAGAGGAGACAAGCCCCCTTGGCTGCTTAGAGAACTGCTGGGACAGACAGAAAGGCTAGAGAAGCCTAGACTCCACTTGTGAGGAGTATGCAGGTGCTGACTTGCCATTAGACGGGGCAGAGCAAGGTCTGCCCTAGCAGGTGCCACCTTGCCATGCTTTCCAATCTGAACTGAGCAAAGGTCCCGGCCCTGCTTACTCCATACCAAAGCTTGCCACAGGATATAGGGCAGCCAGGTCCTGGGGAAAAGACTCAATCTAGAGATGCAGAGACAGGACCAGGGGCCTGGGGGGTGGTTCAGGTGGGGCGGTGGCAGCCATTGTTGGCACTTACTCAAAGAGCACTACAGAAGCAGCCCAGACCTCTAGTAATAGCAGGGCAGCCACTAGAACCCCTGCGACCAATACTCCATGATCCCCAGCCCCCAGGAAAGTGAATGCTCTGGCCCTACCCGCTCCACATCACAGCTTGGCACTAGACCTAGGGCAGACAGGTCCTGAGAAAAGATTTGATCTAGGAATGCAGAGGGAGCTCAGGGGCCTGGGAGGTGGTCCAGGTGGGGCAGTGTCAGCCAGTGCTGGTGTTTGCTCAAACAGTGCCCCAGAAGTAGCTCAGACTTCTAACAGCAGTGCAGGCCGCTTCAATTCCCATAACCTACAAAGCCCTGACCCACAGTCACAGCTGAGCAAAAGCTCCAGCCTTACCCACTCCATGCCACAACCTTGCACTAGATTTGGAATGACCACAGGAGGAGGAAAGATGCTATCTTGGGCTGCATCTGAGCAGAGCCACAGATGCCTACACAGGCAGCACATCAGACCTCTATAAGCACATGAGCTTCACTTACTTCAGCACTCCCCTCCTTTGGGGTTTCACTTACTTAAGACCAGTTGGACTTAATATCTACAGGACACTATATCCAAAAAAAAAAAAAAAAAAAAAGCAGAATAGACATTCTTTTCATTCTTGGAATGTTCTCTAGGACAGACCATATACTAGGTCACGAAACAAGGCTCAACAAATTTAAGAGGTTATATATTTTATCAAGCATCTTTTCTGACCACAGTGGTATGGAATTAGAAATCAGCTACAGAAAGAAAAATGGGAAGAGATCAAACACGTGGAGACTAAACAATATGCTACTAAAAAATTAATGGGTCACTGATGAAATCAAAGAGGAAATCAGAAAATACTTCAATACAAATGAAAATGAAAACATGACTTTCCAAAATCTACGGGATGCAGCAAAAACAGTTCTAAGAGGGAAGTTCATAACAATACAGACCTTCCTCAAGAAACAAGAAAAATCTCAAACAACCTAACTTACAACCTAAAGAATTAGAAAAAGAAGAAAAAACAAAGCCTAAAGTCAGCAGATGGAAGGAAATAATAAAGATCAGAGAGGAAATATATAAAATAGAGATAAAAAAATAGAAAAGATTAATAAAACCAAGAACTGTTTTTTTTAAAGCTAAACAAAATTGATAAACCTTTAGCAAGGCTCACCAAGAAGAAGAGGACTCAAATAAACAAAACAAGAAATAAAAGATGAGAAATAATAACCAATACCACAGAGATACAAAAAGCATAAGAGAACACTATGAATAGTTACATGCCAACAATTTGGACAATCTAGAAGGACAAGTTTCTAGAAACATAGCGCCTGTCAAACTTGAGTCAAGAAGAAACAGATAACTTGAACAGACTGATCGCTAGAAGTTAAGTCTAATCTGTAATGGAAAAAAAAAGAAAACCACTCCCAACAAATAAAAATCCAGGACTGGATGGCTTCACTGGGGAGTGCTACCAAAAATACAAAGAAGAACTTATACCTATCCTTTCAAAACTATTCTAAAAGGTTTTAGAGGAGGGAACACTCCCAAATTCATTCTAACGATATGAAGCCACCATCACCCTGCTATCAAACCAGACAAAGACACTACAAAAAGAAAATTATAGGCCAATATCTTTGATGAATACAGATGCAAAAATCCTCAACAAAATATTAGCAAACTGAATCCAACAATACATAAAAAGGATCATACACCATGATCAAGTTGGATTCATTCCAGGGTCTCAAGGCTGGTTCAATATACAAATCAATCACTGTGACTCACCACTTTAACAAAAGGAAAGACAAAACCCACAGGATCATCTCATTTAGACAGAGAAAAAACATCTGACAAAATTCAACATCCATTCATGATAAAAAAACTCTAACCAAAGTGGGTATAGAGGGAACATATCTCAACATAATAAAAGCCATTTATGACAAACCTCCAGCCAACATAATACTCAACGATGAAAAGCTGAAAGCCTTCCCACTAAGTTCAGGAACAAGACAAGGATGCCCACTCTTACCACTTCTATTCAACATAGTATTGGAAATCCTAACCATAGCAGTCAGAGAAGAAAAAGAAATAAAATGTACCTAAATGGGAAGGGAAGAGGTAAAACTATCACTACTTGCAGATGACATAATACTCTATACAGAGAACTCTAAAGACTCCACACAAAAACTACTAGAACTAGTAAATGAATTCAGCAAAGTAGCTGGATACAAGATTAATATACAGAAACCTGTTTCATTTCATTACAGTTAACAATGAGCTATTAGAAAGAGAAATTAAGAAAATAATTCCTTTAAAATCACATCAGAAAAGTAAAATACTTAGGAATAAACCTGACCAAGGAGGTGAAAGACTTACATGCTGAGAACTATAAAACATTGATAAAGGAAATTGAAGATGATTCAAAGAAATGGAAAGATATCCCATGCTCTTGGATTGGAACAATTAATACTGTTAAAATGGCCATACTACCCAAAGCAATCTACAGATTTAATGCAATCCCTACCAAAATACCCATGACATTTTTCACAGAACTAGACCAAATAATCCTAAAATTTATATGGAACCACAAAAGAACCAGAATTGCCAAAGCAATCCTGAGGAAAAGGAACAAAGCTGGAGGCATAACCCTTCCAGACTTCAGGCAATATACAAAGCTATATTAATCAAAACAGCATGGTATTGGCACAAAAACAGACATATAGATCAATGGAACAGAATAGAAAGCCCAGAAATGAATCCACACATCTAATGTTCAATTAGCCTATGACAAAGGAGGCAAGAATATACAATGGAGAAAAGACAGTCTCTTCAACAAGTGGTTCCAGGAAAGCTGGACAGCTACGTGTAAATTAATGGAATTAGAACACTCCCTCACACCATATATAAAAATAAACTGAAAATGGTTTAAAGACCTAAATATGAGACATGACACCATAAAACTCCTAGAAGAGAACATGGGTAAAATATTCTCAGACATAAATTGCAGCAATATTTTCTTAGATTGTTCTCCCAAGGCAAAAGAAATAAAAGCAAAAATAAACAAATGAGACCTAATTAAACTTAAAAACTTTTGCACAGCAAAGGAAACCATCAACAAAACACAAAGACAACCCATGGAATGGGAGAGAATATTTGCAAATGATGTGACTGACAGGGCTTAATATCCAAAATATACAAATAGCTCATAAAACTCAATATAAAAAAAAAAAACACAATCCAATCAAAAAAATGAGCAGAAGGCTTGAATGGACATTTTTCCAAAGAAAACCCAAATAAAAAAAAAAAACACAATCCAATCAAAAAAATGAGCAGAAGGCTTGAATGGACATTTTTCCAAAGAAGACATACAGATGGCTAACAGACACATGAAAAGATGTTCAACATCACCAATTTTAGATTATTGGAGAAAGGCAAATGAAAAATACAATGAGGTATCACTTCACACCTGTCAGAGTAGCTATCATTAAAAAAATCTACCAATAAGAAATGTTGGAGAGGATGTGGAGAAAAGGGAACCCTTGTACACTGTTGGTGGGAATGTAAATTGGTGTAGCCACTATGGAAAACAGTATGGAGGTTCCTTTAAAAACTAAACACAGAACTACCATGTGATCCAGCAATTCAAATCCCAGGTATAAATCCAGAAAAAACAAAAACACTAATTCAAAAGGACACATGCACTCCAATGTTCATAGCAGCACTATTTACAATAGCCAACGCATGGAAGCAATCCAAGTGCCCATCAACAGATGACTGGATTAAGGTGTGATATATATAATAGAACATTACTCAGCCATTAAAAAGATTGAAATACTGCCATTTGCAGCAACATGGGTGGACCTAGAGAATATTATCCTTAGTGAAATAAGTCAGACAGGGAAAGACAAATACTATATCACTTATATGGGGAATCTAAAAATAATACAAACAAATGTAGATGCAAAACAGAAACAGACTCACAGATATAGAAAACAAACTTGTGGTTACCAAAGGGGAGAGGGAAGGTAGGAAGTACAATTTAGGGGTATGGGATTAACAGATACAAACTCTTATATATAAATTAGATAAGAAGCAAGGATTTACTGTGTAGCACAGGGAATTATACCCATTATCTTGTAATAATCTGTAATCAATATAATCTGAAAAAATACTGAATCACTGTGAAACTAACACAACATTGTAAATAAATTTTTTAAAGCACTAGGAAATCTGTCTTTTGAATAAGCACTTCAGGTGCTTATACAAAAGACAGATTTCCTAGTCCTGACCTACAGATGGGCCAAGGAATCTGCGTATTAAACAGCTCCTTGGGTGAACCTGATGCACGCTAAATATGGGGAATTGCTGGCTTAGGTTAACATAGAAGAGGATGGAGAAAAATAAAAATTTTTCGTTTAGGGTTTGGTACAATCATGACATGGTCCAGTGCAAATGAGGAATCAAGAAAGAGAACACTGGCATACTCCATCTTCATAAACAAAGCCCAAGTAAGAGTATAATATGTCTGGGTTGGTTGAACTGGAGAAGCAGGAATTTCGATATCTGTCTCCTGGCTACAAAATGTGAACCTTGGACCAATAGAATCAGCATCACTTGGGAGTTTTTTAGAAATGCAGGCCTCACCCCTAACCTACTGACTCAGAATCTTCAGTTTAACAAGATCCCAAGATGATTCAATACCTTTTACAACTTAATTTAGGCATATTTTATATAACATTTAATTCACCCATTTCAAGTGTGCAATTCAATAAATTTTAGTGAAATTAGCAAGTTGTGTACCCATCAACATAAATTAGTTTTAAAACATTTCATCTTAAAATCCCAATAAGATCCCTTATGCCCATTTACTTTTTTTTTAACTTCTTTATTGGAGTATAATTGCTTTACAATGCCATGTTAGTTTCTGCTGTATAACAAAGTGAATCAGCTATATGTATACATATATCCCCATATGCCCTTCCTCTTGTTTCTCCCTCCCACCCTCCTTATCCCACCCCTCTAGAAGGTAACAAAGCACAGAGCTGATCTCCCTGTGCTATGCGGCTGCATCCCACTAGCTATTTATTTTACATTTGGTAGTGTGTATATATCCATGCTACTCTCTCACTTCATCCCAGCTTACCCTTCCCCCTCCCCATGTCCTCAAGTTCATTCTCTACATCTGTGTCTTTATTCTTGTCCTGCCCCTAGGTTCTTCAGAACCATTTTTTTTCAGATTCGACATATATGTATTAGCATACAGTATTTGTTTTTCTCTTTCTGACTTACTTCACTCTGTATGACAGTCTCTAGGTCCACCCACTTCACTACAAATAACTCAATTTCATTTCTTTTTATGGCTGAGTAATATTCCATTCTATAAATGTGCCACATCTTCTTGATCCATTCATCTGTTGATGGACACTTAGGTTGCTTCCATGTCCTGGCTATTGTAAATAGAGCTGCAATGAACATTGTGGTACATGACTCTTTTTGAATTATGGTTTTCTCAGGGTATATGCCCAGTAGTGGGATTGCTGGGTCATATGGTA
>NC_041218.1:52792343-52794358 GCF_002837175.3 Physeter macrocephalus
ATACTGTTCTCCATAGTGGCTGTATCAATTTACATTCCCACCAACAGTGCAAGAGGGTTCTCTTTTCTCCACACCCTCTCCAGCATTTATTGTTTGTAGATTTTTTGATGATGGCCATTCTGACTGGTGTGAGGTGACACCTCATTGTAGTTTTGATTTGCATTTCTCTAATGATTAGTGATGCTGAGCATCTTTTCATATGTTTGTTGGCAACTGGTATATCTTCGTTGGAGAAATGTCTATTGAGGTCTTCTGCCCATTTTTGGATTGGTTTGTTTGTTTTCTTGATATTGAGCTGCATGAGCTGCTTGTATATTTTGGAGATTAATCCTTTGTCAGTTGCTTCATATGCAAATATTTTCTCCCATTCTGAGGATTGACTTTGCATTTTTTTTTATGGTTTCTTTGCTGTGCAAAAGATTTTAAGTTTCATTAGGTCCCATTGTTTACTTTTGTTTTTACTTCCATTTATCTAGGAGGTGGGTCAAAAAGGACCTTGTGATTTATGTCATGGAGTGTTCTACCTATGTTTTCCTCTAAGAGTTTTATAGTGTCTGGCCTTACATTTAGGTCTTTAATCTATTATGAATTTATTTTTGTGTATGGTGTTAGGGAGTGTTCTAATTTCATTCTTTTACATGTAGTTGTCCAGTTTTCCCAGCACCACTTATTGAAGAGGTTGTCTTTTCACCACTGTATATTCTTGCCTCCTTTATCAAAGATAAGGTGACCACATGTGTGTGGGTTTATCTCTGGGCTTTCTATCCTGTTCCATTGATCTATACTTCTGTTTTTGTACCAGTACCGTACTGTCTTGATTACTGTAGCTTTGTAGTATAGTCTGAAGTCTGGGAGCCTGATACCTCCACCTATGTTTTTCTTTCTCAAGATTGTTTTTGCTATTCAGGGTCTTTTGTGATTCCATATAGCTGGTGCAATTTTTTGTTCTAGTTCTGTGAAAAATGTCATTGGTCGTTTGATAGGGAATTTGGATTCCTTTTATTTCTTTATCTTCTCTGACTGCTGTGGCTAAAACTTCCAAAACTACGTTGAATAATTGCAGTGAGAGTGGGCAACCTCGTCTTCTTCCTGATCTTAGAGGAAATGGTTTCACTTTTTCAGCATAGAGAACAATGTTGGCTGTGGGTTTGCATATATCGCCTTTATTATGTTGAGGAAGGTTCCCTCTATGCCCAGTTCCTGGAGAGTTTTTATCATAAATGGGTGTTGAATTTTGTCAAAGCTTTTTCTGCACCTATTGAGATGATCATATGGTTTTTACCCTTCAATTTGTTAATATGGTGTATCACATTGATTGATTTGTGTACACTGAAAAATCCTTGCATTCCTGGGATAAGCCCCACTTGATCATGGTGTATGATCCTTTTAATGTGCTGCTGGATTCTGTTTGCTACTATTTTGTTGAGTATTTTTGCATCTTTGTTCATTAGAGATATTGGCCTGTAGTTTTCTTTTTTTGTGACATCTTTGTCTGGTTTTGGTATCAGGGTGATGGTGGCTTTGTAGAATGAGATTGGGAGTGTTTCTCTCTGCTATATTTGGGAAGAGTTTGAGAAGGATAGGTGTTAGCTCTTCTCTAAATGTTTGATAGAATTCGCCTGTGAAGCCATCTGATCCCGGGCTTTTGTTTGTTGGAAGATTTTTAAGAACAGTCTCAATTTTAGTGCTTGTGATCAGTCTGTTTATATTTTCCATTTCTTCCTGGTTCAGTCTCGGGAGGCTGTGCTTTTCTAAGAATCTGTCCATTTCTTCCAGGTTGTCCATTTTGTTGGCATATAGTTGCTTATATTAATCTCTCATGATCCTTTGTATTTCTGCAGTGTCAGTTGTTACTTCTCCTTTTTCATTTCTAATTCTATTGATTTGAGTTTTCTCTGTTCTTTTCTTGATGAGTCTGGCTAATGGTTTATCAATTTTGTTTATCTTCTCAAAGAACCAGCTTTTAGTTTTATTCATCTTTGTTATCGTTTCCTTCATTTCTTTTTCATTTATTT
>NC_041218.1:52794476-52801702 GCF_002837175.3 Physeter macrocephalus
TTTTTTTGTTCTTCTTTCTCTAATTGCTTTAGGTGTAAGGTTAGGTTGTTTATTTGAGATGTTTCTTGTTTCTTGAGGTAGGATTGTATTGCTATAAACTTCCCTCTTAGAACTGCTTTTGCTGCATCCCATAGGTTTTGGGTCGTCGTGTTTTCACTGTCCTTTGTTACTAGGTATTTTTTTATTTCCTCTTTGATTTCTTCAATGATCTCTTGATTATTAAGTAGTGTATTGTTTAGGCTCCATGTGTTTGTATTTTTTACAGTTTTTTTCCTGTAATTGATATCTAGTCTCATAGCATTGTGGTTGGAAAAGATACTTGGTACGATTTCAATTTTCTTTTTTAAAAAAAATTATTTATTTTTAGCTGCATCGGGTCTTCATTGCTGTGCACAGGCTTTCTCTAGTTGTGGCAATCGGGGGTTACTCTTCGTTGAGGTGTGCGGGCTTCTCATCATGGTGGCTTCTCTTGTTGTGGAACACGGGCTCTAGGCACGTGGGCTTCAGTAGTTGTAGCACATGGGCTCAGTAGTTGTGGCTTGTGGGCTCTAGAGCACAGGCTCAGCAGTTGAGGCGCATGGGCTTAGCTGCTCCGTGGTATATGGGATCTTCCCAGACCAGGGCTCGAACCCATGTCCCCTGCATTGGCAGGTGGATTCTTAACCACTGCATCACCAGGGAAGCCAATTTCACTTGGTACGATTTCAATTTTCTTTTTTAAAAAAAATTATTTATTTTTAGCTGCATCGGGTCTTCATTGCTGTGCACAGGCTTTCTCTAGTTGTGGCAATCGGGGGTTACTCTTCGTTGAGGTGTGCGGGCTTCTCATCATGGTGGCTTCTCTTGTTGTGGAACACGGGCTCTAGGCACGTGGGCTTCAGTAGTTGTAGCACATGGGCTCAGTAGTTGTGGCTTGTGGGCTCTAGAGCACAGGCTCAGCAGTTGAGGCGCATGGGCTTAGCTGCTCCGTGGTATATGGGATCTTCCCAGACCAGGGCTCGAACCCATGTCCCCTGCATTGGCAGGTGGATTCTTAACCACTGCATCACCAGGGACGCCAATTTCAATTTTCTCAAATTTACCAAGGCTTGATTTGTGACCCAAGATATGGCTATCCTGGAGAATGTTCCATGATCACTTGAGAAGAATGTGTATTCTGTTGTTTTTGTATCGAATGTCCTATAAATATCAATTAAGTCCATCTTGTTTAATGTGTCATTTAAAGCTAGTGTTTGCTTATTTATTTTCATTTTGGATGATGTGTCCATTGGCGAAAGTGGGTGTTAAAGTCCCCTACTATGATTATGTTACTGTCGATTTCCCCTTTTATGGCTGTTAGCATTTGCCTTATGTATTGAGGTGCTCCTATGTTGGGTGCATAAATATTTACAATTGTTATATCTTCTTCTTGGATTGTTCCCTTGATCATTATGTAGTGTCCTTCTTTGTCTCTTGTAATAGTCTTTATTTTAAAGTCTATTTTGTCTGATATGAGAATTCTACTCCAGCTTTTTTAAAATTTCCATTTGCATGGAATATCTTTTTCCATCCCCTCACTTTCAGTCTGAATGTGTCCCTAGGTCTGAAGTGGGTCTCTTGTAGACAGCATATGTACGGGTCTTGTTTTTGTATCCATTCAGCCAGTCTATGTCTTTTGGTTGGAGCATTTAATCCATTTACATTTAAGGTACTTATTGATATGTATGTTTCTTATTTCCATTTTCTTAATTGTTTTGGGTTCGTTTTTTTTTAGGTTTTTTCCTTCTCTTGTGTTTCCTGCCTAGAGAAGTTCCTTTAGCATTTGTTATAAAGCTGGTTTGGTGGTGCTGAATTCTCTTAACTTTTGCTTGTCTGTAAAGGTTTTAATATCTCTCTCAAATCTGAATGAGATCCTTGTTGGGTAGAGTAATCTTGGTTATAGGTTTTTCCCTTTCATCATTTTAAATATGTCCTGCCACTTCCTTCTGGCTTGCAGAGTTTCTGCTGAAAGATCAGCTGTTAACCTTATGGGGATTCCCTTGTATGTTATTTGTTGTCTTTCACTTGCTGCTTTTAATATTTTTTCTTTGTATTTAATTTTTGATAGTTTGATTAATATATGTCTTGGCGTGTTTCTTCTTGGATTTATCCTGTATTGGACTCTCTGTGTTTCCTGGACTTGACTATTTCTTTTTCCATGTTAGGGAAGTTTTCAACTCTCTTCAAATATTTTCTCATACCCTTTCTTTTTCTCTTCCTTTTCTGGGACCCCTATAATTCAAATGTTGGTGCGTTTCATGTTGTCTAAGAGATCCCTGAGACTGTCCTCGATTCTTTTCATTCTTTTTTCTTTATTGTGCTCTGCAGTAGTTATTTCCACTATTTTATCTTCCAGGTCACTTATCCGTTCTTCTGCCTCAGTTATTCTGCTATTGAATTCCTTCTAGAGAATTTTTAATTTCATTTTTTCTGTTGTTCATCATTGTTTGTTGCTCTTTAGTTCTTCTAGGTCCTTGTTAAAGGTTTCTTGTATTTTCTCCATTCTATTTCCAAGATTTTGGATCATCTTTACTATCATTACTCTGAATTCTTTTTCAGGTAGACTGCCTATTTCCTTTTCATTTGTTTTGTCCAGTGGGTTTTTACCTTGCTCCTTCATCTGCTGCATATTTCTGTGTCTTCTCATTTTGTTTAACTTACTGGGTTTGGGGTCTCCTTTTCACAGGTTGCAGGTTAGTAGTTCCCATTGTTTTTGGTGTCTGCCCCCACTATGTGAGGTTTGTTCAGTGGCTTGTGTAGGCTTCCTGGTGGAGGGGACTGGTGCCTGTGTTCTGGTGGGTGGGGCTGGTTCTTGTCTTTCTGGTGGGCAGGGCCACGTCCGGTGGTGTGTTTGGGGGTATCTCTGAACTTAGTATGATTTTAGGCAGCCTGTTTGCTAATGGGTGGGGTTGTGTTCCTGTCTTGCTAGTTGATTGGCATGGGGCGTCCAGCACTGGGGGTTGCTGGCTGTTGGGTGGAGCTGGGTCTTAGCGTTGAGACAGAGATCTCTGGGTGAGCTCTTGCCAATTGATATTACATGGGGCCGGGAGGTCTCTGGTGGTCCAGTGTCCTGAACTTGGCTCTCCCACCTCAGAGGCTCAGGCCTGACAGCAGGCCGGAGCACCAAGAACTTATCAGGCACATGACTCAGAAGAAAAGGGAGAAAAAAAGAAAGGAAGAAAAAATAATAATAACACAAAAATATTATTAAAATAAAAAAATAATTTAAAGAAAGTAGAGAGTAACTGAACCAATAAATCCACCAATGATAACAAGCACTAAAAACTATACTAAGATAAACATAAAAATCAGACAGTCACAGACAGGAAACCCCATGTCTACAGTTGCTCCCAAAGTCCACTGCTTCAGGTTTGGTGTAATTCATTGTCTATTCAGGTATTCCACAGATACAGGGTACATCAAGTTGATTGTGGGGATGTAATCCGCTACTCCTGAGGCTGCTGGGAGAAATTTCCCTTTCTCTTCTTTGTTTGTACCGCTCCTGGGGTTCAGCTTTGGTTTTGGCCCCACCTCTGCATGTAGGTCACCCTCAGGCACCTGTTCCATACCAGGCAGGACAGGTTTAAAGCAGCAGATAATTAGGTGTCTCTGGCTCACTCAGGCTGGGGGGAGGGAGTGGTACGGTAGTTATAATTGGAATGTAGGGTGAGCTTGTGGCAACAGAGGCCAGCATGATGTTGCAACAGCCTGAGGTGTGCCATGTGTTCTCCTGGGGAAGTTGTCCCTGGATCAAGGGACCCTGGCAATGGAGGGCTGCACAGGCTCCCGGGGGGTGTGGATAGTGACCTGTGCTCGCACACAGGCTTCTTGGTGGCGGCAGCAGCAGCCTTAGCATTTCATGCCCGTCTCTGGTGTCCAAACTGACAGCTGTGGCTTGCGCCCGTCTCTGGAGCTCGTGTTGGCTGTGCTCTGCCTTCTGTGGGCAGATGGGGTAGGGATCCCCTCTCCTTGCGCACCCTGAAACAATGGTCTCTTGCCTCTTAGTCAGGTCCAGACTTTTCCCCGGACTCCCTCTTGGCTAGCTGTGGCGCACTAGCCCCCTTCAGGCTGTCTTCACGCATCCAACCCTAGTCCTCTCTCTGGGGTCTGACCTCCAAAGCCCAAGCCTCAGATATCAGCCCTCACCCACCCCGGTGGGTGAGCAGACAAGCCTCTCAGGCTGGTGAGTGCTGGTCGGCACCGATCCTCTGTGTGGGAATCTCTCCACATTGTCCTCCGCACCCCTGTTGCTGCGCTCTCCTCCGCGGCTCCGAAGCTTCCCCCCCACCCACACCCCGTCACCGCCAGTGAAGGGGCTTCTTAGTGTGTGGAAACTTTTCTTCTTTCACAGCTCCCTCCCAGATGTGTGGGTCCCATCCCTATTCTTTTGTCTCTGTTTTTTCTTTTGCCCTACCCAGGTACGTGGGGAGCTTCTTGCCTTTTGGGAAGTCTGAGATCTTCTGCCAGTGTTCAGGAGGTGTTCTTTAGGAGTCGTTCCACATGTAGATGTATTTTTAATGTATTTGTGGGGAGGAAGGTGATCTCCATGTCTTACTCCTCCGCCATCTTGAAGGCCTGCCTGCCCGTTTACTCTTTTTTTTTTTTTTTTTTTTCTCCAGTACGCGGGCCTCTCACTGCTGTGGCCTCTCCCATTGCAGAGCACAGGCTCCGGACGCGCAGGCTCAGCGGCCACGGCTCATGGGCCCAGCCGCTCCGCGGCATGTGGGATCCTCCCGGACCAGGGCACGAACCCGTATCCCCCGAATCGGCAGGCGGACTCTCAACCACTGCGCCACCAGGGAAGCCCCCGTTTACTCTTAATCCCTGTTCCCCACCCCTGTCCGAGTCAACCACTGATCTGCTGTCTATATAGATTTGCTTTTTCCAGATCTTTCATCTAAATGGAATCATACAATATGTGGTCTTCTGTGTCTTGCTTCCTTCATCTAGCATAATGTTTTTGAGGTTCATCCATGTTGTACATGCATCAGCACTTCATTTCTTTTTATTGCCAAACAGCATTCCATTGTATGCATACACCCAGTTTTGTTTATTTGTTCTTTAGTTGATGGACATTTTTTCCCCATCTTTCTGAGTGTTATGAATAATGCTGCTAAGAACATTTGCTTTCAAGTCTTTGTATGGGTATATGTTTTCATTTCTCTTGGGTAGATACTGAGGAGTAGAATCCCTGGGTAGATGGTAATGCACATTAAAATTTGGGGGGCACTGTTTTGGGGTACTTTCTGTGTGTGCCATGATGTGGTCACCCGCTGTGTCACGGAATGTGCATGGGCTTGGGAGTCACTTGGATCTGGGTGAGGCTTGATTCTCTTACTAGCAATTGTGTGATATGGAGCGAGCAACTTTACGTGGTCCATGAAATATGGTATGGTCCCTGCTGTATAGGGTTACCTGAGGATTAATGAGATACAGGGGCCATACACGGACATTAGAGCCAGGGGAACCTAGGTTGAAGGCTGATTTTGTTACTTTTTGTGATCTGGGCAAGTTACCAAACCTCTCAACGGCTCAGTTTCTTTTTCTGTAAATGGCAGGTAATAACACACTCCTGTGAAGTCACTGTGAGGCTTCAATAAAGTAATGCATATAATGATCTTAATACAACACTCAATAAATGTTAGTTTCTACTATATAAAGCACCTAGCTCAGAGTGGGTGCTCTGGAAACGCTGGGTTACTAAAAGATGGTTTCTACATCTTGTATCTTTCTTCAGAAAGAAATGAATTAAGAGAACACACACACATTATTTTGCTTTGTGTGGTAGAATCAGGAGTTTCTCATAAGCTAAGTTAAAAATTGTCAGTGAGCTCACATGTGATTATTAGACATTCAACTCCAAGCCCAGGAGACATGCCTCTGAGGCTGAGGTTTCAGGTCTGGGACATGCAGGTGCACACTGCTTGATTATAGGCTGAGATCAGATCAGGAGCTCCTTGAGCATCAGAGCTTAAAGAAAGATCCACCAGGTGACCCTGGGCTGGATCCACTCCGCTTAGCAGAGCAGAGAAACACCTGCAGCATCCAGAGAGGTCATTGACCAGTGAGCCTGACTAACCATTTTTTTAGATAATTCTAGGACCAGCTTTCAAGGGGAAAGTGAATTCTGCCAATGCCTGGGTTAACTCCTATTACATAAACATACACCTGTGATGACGCGTCCTCTCCCTTGCTGTGACTTAAAGAACTCTTGCAAAAAGTCAGACCATTTCACACAGACACAGCAACACTTACTAACAAGAGCTTCTGCACATGACCCCTTCCTTAGATGCGGTCCCATATGCCCTTGACCATCCTTACCCATCCCCTCTGCTTGAGGGGCTGGAGACCGGCATGACTGCCTCCCTCTCCGCGGGCAGAAAACCTCTTTAGTGAAATCGTCCTGCACCTCTGCCAGGCAACCTGTGCCCACAGTCCCTCCTGGCTGTGAGGGCCTGCTCAGTGGAGAAGTGAGAAATGTTTTCCTCTCCTCCAGAGGCCACTGTGTCACTCAGCTCAGGCTGCCATGACAAAATACCTCAGACTGTGTGCCTTAAACCACAGAAATTAATTTTCTCCAGTTCCGGAGGCTGGGAAGACCAAGATCAAGGCCCAGCGGGGTCTGAGCTCTGGTGAGGGCTCTCCTCCTGGCTTTCAGACAGTTGCCTTAGAGGGTGCATCTCCAAATACAGTCACACTGGGGGGTTTGGACTTCAATATATGAATCTGGGGGGATGCGATTCAGTCCATAGCAGCCACTTACCAGAAGGAAGGTCTAGAAAGGTCCCGTCGTTTGGTGAATACGACTGTTCTCCCATGTTGGTGAGGGTTAGACGGTGTGAGAGCAGGAATGAGAAACACCTGCGGTAAAGGCAATGCCGGTCAGCAGTAGGAACCAAGCCCCTAATCAACCGTGTTCCCATGGATAGAATGATGATCACTGCAGAAAGGGAGGCTCAAAGTTGAGAAGCGCCTATCACTTCATCTTAGGCATAAAAAAAGAGAGAAAAAAGAAAAAGCCTTGTGGGGTTTCCCTGGTGGCACAGTGGTTGAGAGTCCGCCTGCCGATGCAGGGGACACGGGTTCGCGCCCCGGTCCGGGAGGATCCCACGTGCCGCGGAGCGGCTGGGCCCGTGAGCCATGGCCGCTGAGCCTGCGCGTCCGGAGCCTGTGCTCCGCAACGGGAGAGGCCGCGGCAGTGAGAGGCC
>NC_041218.1:52801863-52827470 GCF_002837175.3 Physeter macrocephalus
CCGCAAACCGCAAAAAAAAAAAAAAAAAAAGAAAAAAAAGAAAAGAAAAAGCCTTGTGACTCGGGCCCCAATTGCTTAGCTTTCATTGTCTGATGGGGCCGCTGTCTCTCGGCATTTAGCAAAAGTATTAAAGCGTGTTAGACCTCTGCTGGGGCTTAATGGCAACAGGAATCATCCCAATTCAGAAGGCAGTTATTTATCTGGAGACCTTTTACAAAGTGGCAAGTTTTCCTTCAGGATTTTTTGCAGTGAGATATTTCCAATCAACTTGGGGCTCTCCCCTCCCACCAATCAATTGTTGGTATTTGAATGTAATAAAACTAAAAGCTGTGAAATTAAGCCTGCTGTGTGAGCTATGAAAATGGGGAGCTGAAATGAGACTGTAGGTTCCCCTCACATAATAGCAGTGCACCATTATGATACAAATTATGGGAAACATTACCAAACTCAAGGCATAATGGACTGCTGTGATAATGGGAATACATACTGTGGAACACAGAGTGTTTGTCTGGAAGGGTTAACGTCGATTTCTTTGATGCAACGCTACCCGGATTGCTGGGTCACGCCGAAGGACTGCTTTGTATTCACTCCCCCAATTTCCATCACAATCAGCTGTCACACCATGGACCATTTCCTTACCAATCTGCACAGATCTAAGTGTGAGGGAATGGCTGCCTGGACCAGCCCATCGTAATAGGCAGACTTCAAAGGTGCTTTTATTTATTGGTCTGAAATGCTGCTATAATTTTTAAGCATACATGCTTTGGTGGACTGCATTTGTGTCACTGGGATCAGGGGTTGGTCTCAGAAACACTGAGAGGAAGGTTGCCATTCTCATCTGTGACTTACAAATGAGAATGCTCTGGTCAGAATGTTTTAAAATGGCGGTTTTGCTATTATTCAGGTATGGCAAAGCCAACATATCAGGAGATGACTGCCATTGCAAAGGTAGCTTGTTAGCACTCCCAGATCCCAAGAGCAGGGGGCACACTGGCAGAACCAGGTCAGTCAGGAGGCAGAGGAAGTGAGGGTCAGACGTGGGCAAGAGCCTTTATTGTGGTTTCTGAGAGAGGAACAGGCACGGCAGGGTAAGCAGAGTTGAGGATTGGCTAGTTTGAGTAATTTCAGGAGGCTCTGGTTCACAGACGCTGTACTTAGTTGTCTACTACCTGGTCCTGGGGTGATCGGGACAGGTGGCTAGTGGTCCAGAGTGTGAGACTTATGAGGTCTGATAAAGGAGGTGTTTGGGGTGTGGGCTCTGGATTGGTTTATTTTCATATGAAAGGCATGCTGGCAGGTGAGCCCTTTTCATCTCCAGGAATTGGCTTGCCCTGGGAGGGGTAGTCTCCCCAAGGGTCTTCAAAGCATCAGAAACACATGGTTATAAATTAGGAGTATGGGATTAACAAATACATACTACTATATGTAAAACAGATAAGCAACAAGGATTTGCTGTATAGCACAGTGAACTATATTCAATATCATGTAATGACCTATAATGGAAAATAATCTGAAAAAATATATGTAAATAATTAAATCATTTTGCTGTATACCTAAAACTAACATAATATTGTACATCAACTATACTTCAATTTAAAAAAAGCCACATGGTTAATACACAGAGGAATGAGCTGCCACGTAACAGGACTCATTGCTAGCCTGGGGCAGAATGATAATTACAAAACAGAATACAGAGGTTTCTGGTACCGAATGATAGACTCATAGTTTCAAGCTCGGGAGGAGACCTCAAGAGCATCCTACCTTCTTATATGGCTGAGGGAATTGGAGCCCAGCAGGGGCAGGTGGCCTGCTCAAGGTCAGCAAGCATTCATAACTTCATTCTCCTCTGCCCAGTCCTTTCTATACCATCCTGCCCATCCACTACTTTTTCAGTATTAAGACCCTGGACCTGCACACACGTGCCCTCTCACCTTCATATTCATGCAACACAAGGGGGAGGTTTTCTTCATTCTTTTATTTAGTTTCCTAGACATGTGCTACGACTATGAAACTGATCCATTTTGGTTTGGGCCAATGTCAAAGCAAAAGAAAATAGTTTGTTGGAATAGACGCTTCATCAAACCATGCTGGGGAAGCTATGTTTTAGAGAAAGGAGCTCGCTATTGAAAATAAACAAGCATCAAGATCAGAAAGCCTCAGCGTTTCCTTCTGCCTAAATTCACCCTCAGGAAAGCATATATTTTTCATAATATGGCCTCGGGGCTGTAACTTTTGCTTTGGCCTGTTACAGTAACCAGAGTCTAGTGTCTAGAAACTTCTTTTTCTACCAAGGTGTGAGAGTATAACAACATTTTGCAATGTGTAATTCTAGTTCTCAACCGAGTTTCACATTTACCGCAGGAACTGCCTTCCCCCAGCTCAGCCCTCATGGTCGGTGAACAGTTCACTCTGTGCTTCTCAACCTTGGCTGCACAGTAGAATCACCTGGGGACCCTTTCAAAATACCCCTGTCAGAGTCCCACCTCTCCAGATATTCTGATTTAATTGATCTGGGGTGGGGCCCAGGAAATGGGATTTTTTTAATGCTCCCCAGGTGATCCTAATGTACAGCCAGGAACAAGAATCACTGAGCTAGAGGGAGAGGCATGTGACTGATAAAATTAACCAACAGTGACGGAAAAAGGTGACAACCCAGACTCACCCGAGAAGAATGATCCAACTGCCTGAGACACAGAAACCACTAACCAGCTGGTCTTCGCATTTCAAACAGGATGCCCCTGGTCCTGCCACTCAGCACCAAACCTGATGACATCACCTTCCCCTTAACATCCTTCAGTGATTCACCATCGCCTGAGAATAAAAAGCCTGCAGTGCGGCTGTTCCGGTTACCGTTGCTCCATAACAAGCCACCCCCAAATTTCAACCATTGTATTGATACTATGCTTCGTGGATTCCATGAGTCAGAATGCAGATGGTCCGCCATGGGGATAGTTTGCCTGGGCTCCACAGTGTCTGGGGTCTCCGCTGGGAAGATGCAAGAGCTGGGAGTGGCTTGACAGCTTGGGGCTGGAATCGTCTGAAAGTGTTTTCACTCACATGTCTGGAGGCCAGTGCTGGCTGTCAGCTGGGGTCTCAGCGGGGGCTGCTGACCTGAGCAACTACATGTGGCCGCTCCATGTAGCCTGGTGGCCCGAGCACCAATATGGTGGCCTCAGGCTTGTTGGACTTTGTGGCTGGTGGCTGAGCACTCTGAAAGCAAGTGGCCCAGTGGATAAGGCAGAATTGGCACTGCCTTCTCTGACCCAGCCTCGGAAGTCACAGAGCATCCATCCGCTGTACACGCAGATACAAGGGGAGGGGACATAATCCACCTCTAGATGGAAGAGGGTGGCAGGTCACATGGTAGAGGAACAAGTGAGATGGGAGCTATTATAGAACCATCTTTGGAAAATACGACCTGCTGCAATGGCACACAAGGCCCTGGCGATTATTCCTCTGGCATCCCGTTATTTTCCTCTCAGGCAGGCAGCCTTCACTCCAGTCAGGCTGAAGTATTTGCAGTTTCCAGAGGACACAGAGCTCTTCCAGGCCACCTTTCCCCAGCCTGTTGCCTTTCCCTACAATGGCTGTCTCCCCTGCTCAAATCCCTCACCCCATTCTCATTACCCAGTAGAAGCATCACCTTCTCACGGAAGGTGTTCATGATGTGCTGGGTGCCCTTCTCCGGGAGGTTGTGCCTCTCTGTTTACCTCAGGAATGGCTTCATCTCACTGCATACAGTTTGGTCCATCACGTCGCCCACTCCCTCACTGATCTGTCAGCTTCTCCAGGGCAGAGTCTCTTTTCTTTTCCAATCCCCAGCACTTAGCAGTGTTGAGAACATTGTAGGTGTTCAAACTACAGCAGCTTTAATTAGGCAGTTCTTATTATTATGGGGAACACACATTTTATAAAACTAAGATTGGGAAATGAGACTTGCTTCCTGGGCTTGCAGTATGTCTCCAATATTTAAGGAGGTAGGAAATCCAGTGGGGACCGGGACTCACTGAAGATTATCCTGTTTTGCCCCAGGGCACCGACTTATTCCTTAGCCCTAGGCAACCATGTACGTCTCTCTTGGCTTCTCCTTCCCATTACAGAAATGCCTCCCTTGAGTGTTAGTGAATAAATTTGTTAATGTTGGAGAAGTGCTTAGAAGATGGAAGGAGCTGTATGTGAGCTAAATATTATTAATAATAATGGTAGTAAGATTGATTATTCATTTCCATGGCCCTTCTCCTAGTCAGTCTGTGCAAAATTGGAAATTGGTTGTGTTAAATTGGCTCACCTCCTCCATTTGGTCCTGTCAGGAAAATCAATGAGACACACGTGAATATTCTCCTGTGTACACAGCCATTTTCAAAGTTAGGCCATCATCAATATTTATGGTAAGCAGTTATGGAGAAAATGGATGAGTATTTAACACATGAGAGCATTTAGGTATTATTAAATGTACTTGGCCAAGCAAATTTTGAAGCTATATTTTGGCTTTAACTCACAACGGAAAATCCATATTTTTAATTAGATACATGGACTTGCTTGAGCGGCTGTCAGCGGAAAGGACTCTGGAATCTAAAGGCAGGGAATGGCTTTTGAATGGCAAAAGCTACTCTATGCCCTTATGCCTACCCAGAAGTTCCAGACAATTGGAAGGCATTGCTTCCGGAGATTTCCTGGTTTTACTAATGGTAAGCAGCCTCATGTCAAAAATGGGAAATTTCCAACCTAGAGTTACATGTGCTTCAGTGGGTTCAGGATGCCCCTACATTAGGGAGGCCAGGGAAAGAGCACTGAAGTGGGGAGTGAAAACAAATAGGCTCTAGTCCAGAGTCTCAGCTACTAACCAGCTGTGTAGCCTTGGGACATGACTTCATCTCTGGGGGCCTCAGTGTTTCTCATCTGTAAAATAAATTAGAAGATCTTTAAAGTCTTGCCCAGAGCTCACTTTCAATAATTTTACAGATGTTGTATTGAACTTGATGTATGAAGTGTCCACGTTTGCTTGTCCCCGCTCAGTGAAGAGCCCTAAACATTAGGCTCTTTTCGACCTTTTGATTGTAGCTCTCAGGTCTGACCCAGCCGGGCCCGGAGATGGGCTCATGCAATTACAGAGGTTGAGAAGTCCTAAGACTTGCAGTCATCAAGCTACAGACCCAAGACAGCTGATGGTATAAGTTCTAGTTCGAGGGCAGAAGAAACCCAGTGTCCCAGCTTAGCAATCAGGCAGCCAGCATTCCCTCTTACTCAGCCTTTGTGTTCAATTAGGTCTTCAGTTGATGGAATGAGGCCCACCCCCACTAGGGAGGACAATCTGCTTTACTGTCTACCAATTCAAATGTTAATTTCATCCAGAAACACCCTCACGGACACACCCAGAATGTTTAACCAAATGTCTGGGCACCACATGACCCAGCCAAGATGATCCATAAAATTAACCATCACGCCCTCGTGAGCGCACTGGGCTCCCCCATGTAGATCTGCATGCTTCTTGTCATGCTTAATGGGAACTTGATCAAGGTGAACTGCCTGGCAACCAGACCACAGTCTCCTAGGGCAGTCACTCTCTCTCTTCTAAATGACAATTACACAATATTTTTCTCTCTCCTCAAACCTCCAGCCTTTCCTCCCTACTCCTCTCTGTCAGTTAATGACATTGCTTCCTATTTCCCTGAGAAGATGGAAGAGCTATGAGGAGAACTTGCAAAAGTTCCCCTCACAACATCTACCCACCTATCAGCTCCTAGACTCTACATACCTGCCTTCCTTCCTGTTCCTGAAAAGGAAGCCTCCATGCTCCTATCCACGGACAACACTCCCCTTTACACTGGTTCCCTGACCCTCTCATCTACTGAAATACATGACTCCAGCCATTCATCCTCCTTTTACTTGCATCATCAATTATCCCCTCTCTTCTGGATTATTTCCACCAGCATATAAACGTAGGGTTATTTCTCCCATCTTAAACTAAAGTGTGCATACAAACACACACACACACACACACACACACACACACACACACACACACATATTCTCTGTCAACCCACTTTCATTTCCAGCTAATGCTCATTTTCTTTGTTTCCTTTATAAGAAAGAGTTGTCTATAATTCCTTGCCTCTGGATCTATCTACTCTATCCAATTAGATACATAGTAGGTTTTCCACTAAAATTGCTGTCACCCATATTACTAATACCAGTGGTCGATTCTCTGTTACCCTCTCACCCACCAGCAGTATTTGACACAGCCTGTCTCTGCACCATCCTTCAAACCCTTTCTTCCTTCAGCTTCTGGGACACCGCAGGGTCCTCATTTTCTACCTACTGCACAGGTGGCTCCTTTTTAGTCTCCTCTGCTGGTTCTTCCTTATTCCTCTAACCTTGATTGGACTCCCCCTTGGACCTCGTTTTCTCTCTGTTTACACTCACTCTCTGGATCTCTAGATCTCACTCATCTCATGGCTTAAATACCATGAGTATGCTAATAATCTGCAAAACAAATCTCTAGTCCAGACGTCTCTGTTGAGCATCTGACTTTAATTTTGAGCTGCCTCCTTGACCTACCTTAGATGGCCAATAGGCATCTTGTATTTAATGGGGCTCAAACGAAATCCCTGATCCTCACTTCCCTCCAAACCCCTCTTTATTAGCTCCCTGGGCTGCTGTAACAAAGTATCACACACCGGGTGGCCTAAATGACAGACATTTACTGTCTCATGGTTCTGGAGGCTACAAGTCTGAAATCAAGGTGTCAGCAGAGTTGGCTCCTTCCAAGGGCTGTGAGAGAGCATCTGTCCCATCTCTCCTAGCTTCTGGTGGTTGCTGGCAATATGGGGTGTTCCCTGGCTTGTAGATCTCTGCTTTCATCTTCACACAATGTTCTCCCTGGACATGTCTGTGTCCAAATTTCCCCTTTTTAAAAGGACACTAGTCATATTGGATTAGGGGCCCACCCTACCCCAGTATGACCTCATCTTTAATTTCAGTTGTAACACCCTATTTCCAATAAGGACACATTCTGAGGGACTAGGAGTTAGGACTTCAGCATATGAATTTCACGGGTGTGGGGGACACAATTCTACCCGTAACACTCTCCAGCCACAGTCTGTCCTGTCTCTGTTGATGGCAACTTTATCCTTCCATTTGTTTAGGCCAGAAACATTGTAGCCATCCTTGGATCCTCTCTTTTTAATCATCACACCTAATAAATCAACCAGTCCCATTGGTTCTGCCTTTAAAATATATCCAGAATCTGACCACTTCTCACCAATGTCATTGCTGCCAGCTGACGTGGGCAGCCTCATCTTCCTCTCTCATAGCTACAAGAGTTTTCTCATTGGTTTCCTTCCTTCCACACTTGCCATCCACAGTCTGGTTAGTAACTCTCACTAACATAGCAGCAAGAATGATCCATTTCAAACATTATTCAGATTATGGCATTCCTCTGCTCAAAACCCCTCAAGTGGGGTCCCATACACTTAAAGTAAGAGCCTAAGTCCTCAAAGGCCCTACAAGGCCCTGCACGGAGCCCTATGGCCTCTCTCACCTTTAATCTCTGCCCTCCAACATTGACCACCTTGCTGTTCCCTGATGTACCAGGAATTCTCATGCCTGGAAATTTTTCCCCAGGGCTCACTCCTTCACCTCCTACACATGTTTGCCAGAATATCCTCTTTCAGGGAGCCTTTCCCAAAACACCCTAATTAAAATCGCAGCCCTCTCTCTTTTGTGGAGCTTATGGCAAAAGTGAAGCAGGGAACATTTATCTGTAGCCAAGATGTCCTGTTTTCTGGTGTAATTAACCTCCTGTATGCAAATTATTTTAAATAACTTGTTCTTAAGCTTACCTGGTTTGTCCACAAACAAGTGGATGCAAGCAGGTGCTCAGATTAGGTAAAGTTTTTAACATCATAATTTTTCTTCCTTCTGGAGTGAGCCAGCTCAAAATTGCCAGAATGTATGGCCATGAATTGGCAATAGCCAATGTTGCATGAGATCATGAATCTTACTCAAGGACATCATAGATGCTCTGCAAGCTCATGCAACGTTCATGGAATCCAGGCCATTTTTAACTGGGAGAGCCTTTAACCAGGGGACCTAAGACTTGGTCTTAAAGAAAATTAAGTTAATGTTTTTAACACTGATCTCATAAACACCCACATCTTTGTTGTGTTTAACTGAGAAATTTGGAATGCTTCCTGCAGCATGCATCTCATACAGCCTTTGGCATTGTTAGGTTTCCCGAAATTCTAAGCGTTCTGCCAACCAAAAAGAAAAAGAGGGAGTTGGCTGTTTCAACCCCTGCAGAATTTCTTACTGCAGGCCCCTTTCCCTTCCCCGCCATGGGAGCCGGCACAATCCCTCCCAGCTGCAACTGCTGTTCTCCAACGGCTCTCTGTGGTTTCCAGGGAACACTTTGGCTGTGATGGGGTTTCTCCTGTTTTCGAGCCTATCGGACACTTGATGCTTCCTTCTCTCCTTCCTCCTCCTGCAACCCACCGCAACCCCTGATACCCTGCAGGCTTTGTAAGTGATGGAGGCTTGTCTTCACCTACTTGTGTTTTGGGGTTTGTGGGAGAACCTTTTCACTGGCTTCGTTGTAGATGTTGTCCCTTAGGTAACCATCTTCTATCCCAAATCTCCCTCTTTCATATCTCTTTTTTAAAACCATGTTTAAAATTGAAGTATAGTTAATTTACAGTGTTGTGTTAGTTTCACATGTACAGCAAAGTGATTCAGTTATTTATATATCTTTATATATATAGATAGATTCTTTTTCAGATTCTTTTCCATTATAGGTTATATACAATATTGAATATAGTTCCCTGTGCTATACAGTAGGTCCTTGTTTTCCTCTTTCATATCTTGTGGAAGGGTTCATTACCCAAAGGGTAATTCAAACTCAGAGAGGCTGAGGACCTTACTTGCCCAGGGTCTCATAGGTTGTAAGCAACAGGTCTGAGATTTGAATTTTTTCTCCTTCCATTATTCAAAACTGCATCTCTCATTTAATAACAATAACAATTATATGGTTATTATTAACCTTGGCATTGGATATGTCATTTACTCCCTCTGGGAAAATTATCATTCTTCCTATGTATCCCCTTAATCTTTATCTCTATTTGATGCCTTTTGTTCTCGATCTCCA
This sequence comes from Physeter macrocephalus, assembly GCF_002837175.3. Taxonomy (NCBI): domain Eukaryota; kingdom Metazoa; phylum Chordata; class Mammalia; order Artiodactyla; family Physeteridae; genus Physeter; species Physeter macrocephalus. The sequence goes on from NC_041218.1 coordinate 52,811,006, forward strand.
TTTGCTTTTTGGAGAAACATATTTATTTTGCTGATTTCCTGGGTCACTTCTGTAAAACGTTTCTAACTGTTCTCCCACTCCCCAAACTTCTTTCCTTGTAAACCTGTATCCCAGATCTTACGTTGCCTTTGGAACACAGGCATATGACCTGTCTTAGATTCAAATCTTAAAACAAAACAAAGCAAAAAAAACAAAAAGTGGCATTGACCAACACCCCCTCCCTGGGCTCCGTCACTATATTTCCACTTGCCTGCTTGACTTCACACCATCTGCTCCATTAAGAAGGGGTTCTCAGTAGAGTTGTCATAAGCATTACAAAGCGTTAGCAACAGCTGGCTAAGCATGTTTATGCTACAGTAGAAACATGAGGGTTGGATACAATAGCACAATATGGGCTTTTTGTTGGCAAAGAAGAGTAATAGGCAACAGATGTGGTACATGGTGTTTCGGTGCTAGAGACTAGAGTGACCTGGGTATATCTCAAGGGCGGTGTAAACCCAGCTCCAGTCATGGGGAAATAAAAATCAGAGACTGAACAACAGCAACTCTGGGAAGTCTGGCAGGATGATTAACTCTGGGGAGTGGGTAAAATGATGAGATGTGAGACACTCAGGAAGGCACTGAACTTCTCTGTGTCTCTGCTTCCTTATCTACAATACTGATGATCATAGCAGATACCTCACAGGTTTGTAATAAGGATTAAATGAGATAATGAATGTAAAGTTCAGTGTCCAGGAATTATCACTACCATCTTCCTCCTCTTCATCTCTATGTTACATGAGATTGAATATGTCCATTGAAATTGGTGATAATTTGGGAGAAAGTTCTGAAGCAATGAAGAAGAAAAATGGGTTTTAGCCATTTATCCATTCACCTAAGAAATATTTATCAAGAGCTTCCCACAGGCTAGGCACAGTTCCAGCAGTGAAGATACAGCAGTAAACAAGACAGAAAAGGTCCCTGACCTAATGGATACTTTGTTCTAATTAAGGGAGACAGAAAATAAGCCAAGAATAAAATAAATGAAATATAGGAACAAAAATATCAGAATGTGATATGCATTCTGCAAATAATTAAAACAGATAGCTCTGACAATGACTGGGTGGATACTTTAATTTGGGTGAACTGGAATGATAAGCAAGAGACCATCACATGAAGATCAGAGGGTAGAGCACCCAGGACAGAAGAGACAGCAGGGTGAAGGCCCTAAGGTAAGGAGGTGCTCCTGTATCTGAAGATGGAGAGGAGGCCAGTATTGAGGCTACAGGTGGGGAGAGAGGGGGGTGATACTTGATGAAGTCAGAGGAGTGGGCAGGGGCCAGGTTCTATAGGGCTTTATAAACTCGGGTGAGGAGTTTGGATTTTATTTTAAATGAGATGGGGCAACCAGAGTAGTTGGTGCTGGATTAGTCTTTCCTCAGTCAACAACTATATAACTGGAAAAATATGTGAAACAATGACTTTCAGACACTGGATAAAAGGCAGAGCAAAACTCTGATTCCTGAGGGAAGAGAAAACATGAAGTGAGTCTCCTGATCACCTGGTCTGTGTGGATGACCTTTCTGGAACACAGTGTAGGGAATGAGAGCATGGACAGAGCACGGAAGTTGCACCGAGCTGAGTAGGCAGAGATCAGAGTTTGGGGATGCTAAGGCAGCTGGAGCTTTATAAGGCAGAATACCAGAAAGGAAGGAGCTAAGCAAAGGAGGAATTCCAGGAACATTGGTAGGAGTCCTCTTAAGTCTTTGACCAAACGTTAAGACACACAGCAAAGGGGATGGCTCTATAAGGTGTGGCTGAGAACAGCTCTTGGGGACCTGTGAGTTGAAAAGAGATTTCAAAGGGTAAACAGTGCTCTGAAGGACAGATTAGACTGTATAAGGGAAAAAAACAACAGAAGCTAGTTAAACTGGAGCGTAGAGAGAAAAAAAAGGAAGAGAGCCTTAGGGCCCTGTGGGATATTATGATGCCATCTTACATGTGTGTAATTGGAGTAGCAGGAAGAGAAGAGAGATATTTGAGGAGATCATGCTCCCAAAGTTTCCAAATTTGATGAAAAATAATAACCCATAGATCCAAGCAGCTCAAAAAACTATAAGCAGGAAGAAAATCGTATCCAAGCACATGACAGTCAAATTGCCAAAAAATGAAAACAGAGGAAATTTAAAAGCAGCTGAGAGAGAGAGAGAGAGAGAGAGAGAGAGAGAGAGAGAGGGAGGGAGGGAGGGAGGGAGGGAGGGAGAGAGCCCACTGCAATTTAACAGATATTTATTGAACATTTTGTGTGCATTGGGCCATTATGTGTACTAAGCTATGGTGATAGAATGGTGAAAAGCCAGAACATTTCCCTGTGCATATGAAGTCTGCTGTTAAAGGAAAGGAAATAGACATTAAGCAGACGATAGACATTAAGCAAATAAGCGATGACAATCATGCTAATGAAGGAGAAGTAATTGACAACATACCTTCCTTAGGGTTAAGTGACCCTGAGGAAGTGACCTTTAATAAGAAGGCTGAAGGTTGCAGAGGAGAAACTGTGAGGATGGGGGGAAAGACCAGTTCAGCAGAGAAAATGCAAAGACTCACAGAAGGAAAGAGCAGGATATTTTAAGGGTTGCAAATAAGCCAATGAGGCTAGAGTGGGGAAACAGAGACAGAGTCAAAGACAGAGACACAGAGACAGACAGAAACAGAGAGACAGAGGGAGAGATTAAAAGTGGATGCGGAACTGAGTAGGAGCCAGATTATGAAGGAATTGTATTTCCTATGGGCAGTGAAAGAGTGGAAATCTGATATAAAGCTTTAAGCTCTTTAATACAGTGTATTAAATATACTTTATTAGGGACTTCCCTGGTGGCGCAGTGGTTAAGAATCCACCTGCCAATGCGGGGGACACAGGTTTGAGTCCTGGTCCGGGAAGATCCCACATGCCCCGGAGCAACTAAGCCCGTGCACCACAACTACTGAGCCTGAGCTTTAAAGCCCGTGAGCCACAACTACTGAGCCTGTGTGCCACAACTACTGAAGCCCGCAGGCCTAGAGCCTGTGCTCCACAACAAGAGAAGCCCCCGCTCACTGTGACTAGAGGAAGCCCGCGTGCAGCAACAAATACCCAACGCAGCCATAAATAAATAAATAATAAATAAATACACTTTATTAATACACTGTATTAAATACACTTGACTACAGTGTATTTAATACAATGTAAAAAAAAATCTCAAAGAACTGATTCCTGGGAGCTTAACTGATTGTTGCAGGCCAAATTAATTCATCCCGAACTTAAAGATTCATGGAGAATCACCATAGAGTACCGCAGTACCGAGGCAAAAGTCCAGCTGGGGACTCTGGTCGAAGCTTCAAGCTAGGAATGGTTTGGGGGAGTCTCAGACCCCATATCTCAGGAGCTGAAGGAGCTGCCTGGGAAACAGACTATCCTGTCCATTAACACAATATCCCCTATCTCTGATACAATTACTGAATTATAGAGGGGAGTGTTTAAGATGAACGGAAGTTTTTCACATTAATCACCATCTAATGATGGCAAGGCCTGGGAGGTGTCAGGTTTTATTTGATAGATTTATCCTGAAAGTGATATGTACACTGACAGTTGAAGAAATTAATGGTTTGACTTTATGGAGGACTGACAGGATAAACTAACTCTGACAGGCTAAATTAAGGAGAGGCTGTTACAGAATGTAAAATGCCAATTTCATATTTTGAGTGTAATGCTTTAGCGGTTTTTGGTACTGATTTCTAAGCCTTGAACATGTGTTTAAATAAATGAAAATTCAGGAGAGGACACTGCCTTGAAAAGATGATATTATAGCAGAGCAATGAATAAATAATTTACAAGTGGCATCTTCAACCTTGTGCATTTAAAAGAATAATTTATGAATAGAAACAAATGAAGTACCAATTTTAAGCTTATATTTTCAATTTGTAAATGTAAATTCCTTCAGGCAGAAATTTGCCTCATGTATCTTTGTATTCTTAGTGTTTAGCACACAGAGGAGTATACAGCTGGCACTCAATAAATGTTAGTTGCAAAACTGTGTGGCAGATCAATAAGTATTAGTGATCGACATTAGGTAATTAGCAAACATTTATCATTTTCTATTTACAAAATACTAGACTATAGCTACTTTTATGTATAAGGATGAATTTCAGTATTCCATGGAAAAAACATACTTCACTAAACTGCTGATGTTTAGGATAATTTGGATAAAATGTTTTAATCAGAATGATATGGTATTTTTCAGAGCCAACTGTATGGGACTAACTTAATTTTCAGTTTTTCTGTACAAAAGAGATATACTGTTTCCATTTCTCCTTCTTTTTAATTTTTCCAATATTATTTGCAATGTGATCAATCCATTTCTGAAGAGAAACTTTTGTAGCAAAGATGTGATTCATTGACTGAGTTTGTGTTCCTATCAAGTTTTACTCTTTACAGTTTTTGCCAAGGCAAAACTATAGTTTCCCTTGGAGGCCATTATTTGTACTGAATCCAATCCATCCAGCTTAAACTTTATAGATCTGAATTTTGACAAATTATGATTTCTATCATTTTTTAGTAAAAATTTTACCACATGCAGTTGGGACTACTATTTTATTTTGTGCTGATTCTCGTCTTCCAATAATATTTGTTATGAACTGGAGAAAAATCCATCAAAAATTGCAAACAATATTGTAAACTGTAGAGGTGTAGACAGATCAGAGTCAGGGTGAGATGGGAGTGGTTAGAATGAATATGAGATGAGACAGGAGATGGGAGAGAGAGAGAGGCAGAGGACAGGGAAATAATAATGCCTTCATCAGATTAAAATGTTTAAGTTTTGAGCTCTTATGCTCAGCACCCTCAAATTTTGTTGAGGATAAAGTTAACCCCATATTTTCACTAAGTAAAAATCATATTAATATGCTAAGAAATTTCATAAATGCTGAATCATAATCTGTTTGCAAAATTTAATAATGGCTTCTTGCTTGAACAAGGTCCCTCTTCTGAAGCTTATCTTCTAAACATTAATACCCCAAGCACATTTCACAGGCAAGGACCTGGTCCTGAAATGCAGGAGCCACTTATCTGAGGTTGGAGACAGAGCTCGAGAGTCCTCGTGTACCACCTTCTATTCTTATCCAGGAAGATACTCATTTCCTGGGATATTGTCATGAAGCAGTACCTTTTCCATATATTTTTTACTACAGACTTCTTCTTTGTGAAATGTCTATTCAAATCACTTGCATAATTTTATGGTGGGTTATCTGTCTTTTTAATTAATTTGTAGGTTTTCTTTATATTTTTGGACATTAGTCTTTTGCTTATCACATGTGTTGTAAATATCATCTCCCAAGCTGTGGCTTGTCTTTCTACTTTCTTTATATGGTATCTTTGGAGGAACAGAACTTCGTAATTTTAATATACTCAAACTTATCTCTTTTCTTTTGTAGATTCTTCTGTAAAAAAACACTTTCCTACTCCAAAGTCATGAAATTATGTTGCTATAATACATTCTAAAAGCTTTATTGTTCTGCCTTTCACATTTAGGATTTTAATCTTAGAATCAATCTTGCATGTACGTTATTTGGGAGAGGTCCAATTTTGATTTTTTTTTTTGTAATTCAATTTTTCCAAGTCCATTTATTGCAAAGACCATCTTTTCTTTGCTGATTTTCACTGATTTGTGATGCCACCTCTGTCATCTATCATTTCTGTATCTAGATCTCACTTTTGTGCTCTTCATTCCTCTCGCATCTCAGAACTATCTTCTGTCCCCATCTTTCTCCCTGAAGTAAATTCTTCAAAATTTCCGCTGATGGCAAAGAATATCAATTTCTGCTTGTCTAAAAATGTCTTTATTTTATCCTCATTTTTGGAAGATCTTTTCGCTAGGTATGGAGACCTAACTAAGATGGCAATTGTCTTATCTCAGATAGTAAATAATTAATAATAAATCACTGTATTCCAATGTATTTTGGCTTCCACTGTTGCTATTGAGAAGGAAGCTGTCAATCTCGTTGCTCCTTTGCCTGCGACCTGCTGTTCTCCTCTCTGGTTGCTTCTAAGATTTTCTCTTTGTCTCTGACATTCTGTGGTTTCACTGTAAGTCTAGGTGTACTTTTGTTGTTGTTGTTGTTAGTTATCTTGCTTAAGATTTATGGGGATTCTTCAACACAGAGTACATTTTATGAGAAAGAAGTAAAATGTTTTCATCCTCTCTTATCTCCTCTTTTTAGAACGGGAAGGACTTGAGCACACGTGTATATATGCAGGAGAAAGGATGAGAGATGGAGAAAGTGAAGACACAGAAGACAGGTTAATCACTGATGGACTGAGGTCCCTAAGGGAGAGCCAAGGGTGGGCCCATTTCACGGTAGGCTGCCTCAGTTGTAGGAGGCAGGATGGGTGTGGATGTTGCTGAGGAGTGAGCAGAAAGTTAATGGGGTTTTACTTGATGGATTCTACTTTGTCTGTGAAGGAGATGGATCATTCAGCATCTACTGTGTTAGGTGCCAGGAACACAGTGGTGAACAAAACACACAAACTCCTTGCCTTTATGGAGCTTGCATCCCAAGGGGAGAAACAGACACTATGTAAATAACAAATAAAAAAACAAAATAATCACCAGTTGTGAAAGTGCTATGAAGGAAACATACAGCATACTGTAATAAGAATCGGGTGGTTAAGTTTGGCATTTGGGCATTTTTGCGTGGTGACTTTTAAGCTGAGATCTAGAAGACCAGAAGCCAGATGTCCTGGAAGAAACTTCCAGGAATAGGGAAAGGCAGGTAGAAAGTCTGAGGTGGGAAAGAGCCTTGCATGTCCTAGGAATTTTCAGAAGGTTAAATGGTTAAAGTAGAGCAAGGTAGAAGAAAGAATGGGGAAGGCAAGGCTAAAGAGGTACCCAGGGATAAAGCAATCTGGGACTTTGTATATTTGTCCCTGTTAAATGAGTAATCATTAAAGGTTTTTTTAAACCAAAAAGTGAATTGATATGACTGTCCTTCCCAAACTGGATCATCTCTTTACCGTTCCCATTCCACTCTGGCCCAAGGAAGTCTAATTGTTAATCTAGTACATAGGCTTCTCTATACATACATCATATATTCAATATATGTGTATATATTAATGTGTATATGTATATATATTTATGTACAAATTATGTACACCTATGTTTATGTATGTGATACATATTCATATATATTATAAACACATACATTTATACACACCTGTATAAGGTATTCCTTATTTTTTTCAAAGCACGGTATCATGAAATTCAACTGATATTTTATGTATAACCTTTGCTGCATCTTGTTCTTCTTATTCAATAAATACTTCATGAAAGCTTCATCAGAACTTCCCTATGTCAATTAATATAGCTATCATTCTTTCTTTTTAACAGCTCCAATATATTAAGCATTCCCCTATCCTATGATGACTTTGTTTCCTGTTTTGGGCTATTTCAAACAATGTTGAAATAAGCAATCTTATACATATATCCTTATATATTCATTCTGATATTTCTACAGGATATGTTCTCAGGAGTAGAATTGGTTGAGCAAATATATATGTACTTTTTACTTGAAGATGTTTTTTGAAAGTTCTTATTAGTTAACATTTCTACCAATAATATATGAGAGTACCCTTTCCCTGGGAAAAGGTACCCCATTATGTTGCTCTTTTCTTCCTGTCTGATGAATATATGTAGATATATACACACACGTATACATATGTGTGTGCATATATAAACTTTGGTACTTTATAGTGAGTTGAGCATCTTTTATCCATCTGCTTACTATTTAGACTTTCTCTTTGAACTGTTTGTTCCTCTGCGCATTTTACTAATATGTTATTTGTCCTCTTCTTGACATTTTGAAAGATCTCTTTATTATAGTAAGGATATTAACTGTCTGATCTCTACATTGTAAATCAAAATTTTTTTGGTTTTTAATGACTTTATGTTATATTTCACCAAAGCAAAATATTATTTTTTATATAGTCAAAACTATTTGTTGTTTTTAGCTTCTAGACTTAGTATTGGCCAAGAAGTTCTCTCTTAACCCCTCAATTGTACATGAAGGATTATTTTTTTCTAAGACTATTATTTTTTCTTAAAGCATTTAAATCTTTAAGCCACCTGTAATTTATTTTTGTATTCTTAATAAGTTTCTTCTAGATCAATAATCAATTGGCTAATTCAATCCCCTTAGTGGATGCATCATCTTTGTCATATGTTAATTTTTCAAACATGCTGACATCTATTTCTGGAATCTTTATTGTGTTCCACTGATTTTTTTTTTCTTATCATTATGTTACACTGATCCATTTATATATTGATTTGATCACAGTGGCTTTACATTCTAATATATCTTGTTCTATCCCTTCTTGACCTTTTGGCTAAGATCAAGTTTCTAATATGTCTTCTTCTAGTTTAAAGTATGTTCTAATATCTAGTGAGACTAGTTCCCCACAGGACTCTTGTTGTTCATACTTTTCATAACTACACTAGGGGATTTATCCTTTTATTCAAACACTGAAATTTTTTCTTCAATTCCCAGCCCACCTCCCTCAGAAAAAAAAAACTATTGGTACCCTAATTGGAATATTAAATGTATAAATTAATTTGAAAAATTAATTTTAGAAATATTTTCTTATCTAAGAACTTGGTATGTTGTCTTTTTTACTCAGGTCTTATTTTGTATTCTTCAACAAGATTTTACAGTTTTAATCATGTAATTCCTGGGTCTTCTTTGTTGAATTCATTATTAAATATTTATAATTTGTGTTATCTTTGTGAAATTATTCCCTTATTTCCGTTTCTAGGCATTTATTGCTATAATTGGGGCAATTTTAGAATATTTATCTTACTTCAGGCACCTGAACAAATGATATTATTAGCTCTACTAAAAGTTTCTTAGGAATGTGTTTGAACCAAGCTGTGTTATCCCCGGGAGGCGAGAGAGTGATGAGTACGAAATTTGTACAGGCCTGATTATACTGGGTGCTATGCTCTAGCAATTATTTTGGGAAGGATAAACCCTGAGAAGCGTCCCAGTCAAGGTCTGATGGTTTCCACCCTAAGTATAGGTCCAGCCACAGGCTGCTCAGCTCCAGGCTTGTGTATAAAAGACTGAGCCTGGATGATGACACTTCCAAAAAGGCTCAAGTGTCCTCACTCACTCTGACGCTATCATCTGCAGCTGCATACCTGTTGGAGAGGGTTGTGAGGGTCTGGTAGCTTCCAGCATCTTCAGAGGATGTTGCTGTTTCTTGGTATCCTAGCTGTGCTGACTTTCTTCTGTTTCCTTCAGAACTTTGACTGAATTACCCAAGAGTTGCTGGTCTCTGTTAATGCGTGCCTGCTCTAATTTGTCAATTGATTTCGTATGAGATTACATAAGGTTATCTTAAATACTGACTTTTTCATTATTTGTGTCCCTCTTATCTCATCTAGGACGTTCAACCTTAAATTCCTCGAGGTCTGACTTTAATATTGCCGCTCCTGCTTTCTTTCTCTTTGCATCGACCTAGTATCTCTATACCTGATACTTTACTTTCAGCCTTTCCTTATGAGTTGGCTAAATATTTGTTACTGGTGATTTTATCCAATTTATAACCAAATCTGGTAATTCGGTCTCCTAAATTAATTTTTAATCTATTCACTCCTCCCCACCTCCGCCTTTGCCCCACCCCCATCCCCCAATGCCCAAGCTATCCCTGTCACTCACCTGGATGCCTGCCGTGTTGTAGCCTCTTAACCAGTCCGCCCTGTTTGCTCAGCCGTTCCATAAAATATCTTCTCGCTGCAGGCAAAGTGACCCTTCAACATGCAAATCTGATTCCGTCTTGCCTCCTACCTCCTCTTCACCACTTTTCACATGTTCAAGAACTTCCCCCTGGCTTTAGGATAAATACCAAACTCCTTGACACGGCCCTGCATCTGCCAAACTCTAATGTCTAGAGCTTCTCGTTTACCCACCACAGGCAGTGTAGGCAGGGGATCAAGCCTGGTCCTGGGTGGGGAATGTGAGCAGAGACCCCTCATAAAGTTCTGACCACAACGATCTATAAACCCAAGGCAAGAGTGACCTAGAAAAATTCCACTGCACAAAGGCAGAGAGAGAAATATTTCTGTCTCAGCCATGGCTCTGGGTGAAGGAGGAATAAAGAGGTCCTTTGAGAACTTGTGACCGTAGGCTGACCAGCAGGCTGCTTTCAGATCCAAATTCACGTTAGAGGCTTGGTTGAAAAAACTGCAAAGTGAGATCTTGAAATGGATTTGAATCCTCAGGTGTCTGACATAAACAAACAGAAATCCTTTCAGGAGAAATGCACTTGCAACTCCTCTAAGAATCCCCCCAAATTCAGTTCCAGTGAAGATAATGTCACAGTAAAAATACAAAGGAACAAGACTCCAGGAGCCAAATCAGCAGAAGCAATAAAAAAAATAAAATCAGACCTCAAAGAATGAAAACATTAGAATTGCTGGAAAATTAACAGGGATAACTCTCACAGACATTATTTTAAATGAAAAGAGCAAGTTACAGAATGTTTACAGTTTGATACTCTATACAGAGTTTTTTTTAAAAAGGAAAACTACACAAAAATATGTTTAATATGTTAAAAGACATAAGGAATGTTTAAAGAAGTAAAATTGAAATTAAAAACTACATATATAGAAGCTCTCAAACAATTAAGAAAACACCAGGTCTATTTTACGGATTAGCTTTACCAAAATGTAGAGGAACAGATAATTTCCAATCTTATACAAACTCTTCCCAACAACAACAAAAAAGGGAGCCTCCTCCACCAGCATTATTCTAAGAGACTACAATAGCTTTGATATTGAAAACTAGACAAAGACAAAGTGAGAAAGGAAAGTTACAGGCCAATCTGCCTCCTAATCACAGATGTAATAATACTTAGTAAAATACTAGCCAACCAAAACCTGTGATGCATGAAAAGACAATCCATCATGACCAGGTAGAGTTTATTCTAGAAATGCAAGGGTAATTTCACATTACAAAACCTATTAATGCTCTTTACCATATTAACAGAATCAAGAAAAATAATATGATCATGCCAGGAAATGAACTGGTAACTGGTAAGTACAGTGCCTCACTCATAGCCTCTGCTATGTATTTGTTAAATAAAATTGACAGACACAAAGAAGCATTCAATTATATTCAAAAACATTCAGGATTTTAAAAAATTTAACACCTAGGACTGAAGGAAATCTCCATAACGTATAGGGTATCTATCATAAATGTGTTTTCCATTTGACATTATTTAGTAAAACAGAAGATGTATTCACCCTAATATCCAGAAAATCCACTTTTAGGTATATACTTAAGTATATATGCCATGATCATGTACAAGAATGGTCAAAGCAGCACTGTTTTTAAAACAAAAATCTGGAGACAATTCAAACGTCCATCCAGAGAACAAATAAATAAATTTTGGTATAGTTATATGATAAAATATTACACAGCAGTAAAAAAATATACGGTTTGAGTTGATATGGACAGCTATCAGAGACATATCATAAAATGCAAAGAGAAAGTGTCATGAGCTGAAGTGAATTGCGTTCTCCCAAAATTCCTATGAAGTTCTGACCCACAGTACCTTGAAATGTGACCATATTTGGACGTAGGAATTTTTAAAAAGTAATTAAAATAGAATGAGGTCATATGGGTGGACCCTAATCCGATATGACTGCTGCCTTTATTATTATTTTTTTTTATTTTTAATTTTTTTGTGGTATGCAGGTCTCCCCCTGCCGTGGCCTCTCCCGTTGCGGAGCACAGGCTCCGGACGCGCAGGCCCAGCGGCCATGGCTCACGGGCCCAGCCACTCCGTGGCATGTGGGATCCTCCCAGACCGGGGCGCGAACCCGGTTCCCCTGCATCGGCAGGCGGACACGCAACCACTGCGCCACCAGGGAAGCCCTGACTGCTATCTTTAAAAGAAGAGATTAGGACACAGGCAACTCGAAGATCAAGAGGTGACCATGTGAGGGCACAGCGAGAAGGCACCATCTGCAAGCCAAGGAGAGAGGCCTTAGGAGAAACACATCAGCTGCTGGTACCTTGATCTTGGACTTCCAGCCTCCAGAACTGTGAGAAAATTAGTTTATGTTAGTTAAGCCACCCAGGCTTAACTAGGGTATTTTTAATGATAACCCTAACAAAGTTATACAGAAATTTATAGAATATTTAGAGTTCTATACTCTTTTTTTTAAAAAAAAGTTATTTTATCTATCTTTTTACTGAAGTATAGTTGGTGTGCAATATCATTTTCAGGTGTACAATACAGTGACATAACATTTTTATAGATCATACTCCATTTAAAGTCATCCCCAAATAATGGCTATATTTCCCTGTGCTGTACCATCCATCCCTGTAGCCTATCCATCCTATACACAGTAGTTTGTACCTCTCAAACCCCTACCCCCATCCTGCCTCTCCCCTGCGCCCTCTCTCCACTGGTAACCAGCAGTCTATTCTGTATACCTGTGAGTCTGTTCTTATTTTGTCATATTCACTCATTTGTTTCATTTTTCAGTTTCCACATATAAGTGATAGCATACAGTATTTGTGTTTTTCTGACTTTTAAGTTAGAGTTTGATGTTCTTTATAAAGTTAAAAGAAAGAGAAAATCAACCTCATATTATTGAAGGATTCATACATATATGACACAACTATAAAGAGAGCAAGGCAATGATAGGAGGATTCTGCCAGCCACTCCCAGTTCCTCCTTGACACCCTGGTGGCCAGGGCGTGCAGGCACAGTCACAGGGGGCCGTGAATCCGTGGAGTCCTGTGTGTCACACCCTTTCCAGAATCACATCTGCCCAGCCCTCCTTCAATGCTGTCTCCAGACCCTCGACCAGCCCGCGGAGAAAGCCCCTGCACTGCTTCTCGTCCTCAGGATCCCCAGAGTCTGCAGGCTCCGGCACACCCAGCGGTCAGCAAGCCCCACAGCTGCCCGACTCCGGGAAGGAGGCACGTTGGTGCTAGGAGGGAGCAACAGCTCGCTGCGTGCAGGTGCCGTGGTCCCAGGAGCCTCCTCCTTCCAGTGTGATTTTAAGAGTTCACCGTGACTGCTCATCATCACACAGCCTTCCGGCAAGCCTTTTTGGAATGCCTTCTCTCTGCTGGGCAATACGCTCCAAGCAAAGGGGTTCGGCGCCGGGGGGAGCCCAAGCAGGTATGCTCCACGTCCTCATGGGACTCAGAGTCCAGAGCCGAAACAGAGCTCATCCAGTAACCACACAAGGAATTGGAGCAGGGCAGCTGTGTCGAGTGCTGCAGGGAGGGGTGTCCCATGCCATGAGGACACATAGTGGGGATCTGAGAAGGTCAGGAGACAGAAACTTCCCTGAAGGCACAGTTCTTGAGCAGAGATTTTCAGGATCAGCTGGAGCCTTAATTAGCAGAAGAGGGTGGGGAAGGAGGCAAGGGCTCCCAGGCAGAATGAACGCCCTGTGCAAATACCCTGGGCAGGAGTGAACGTGGAACGGACGAGAGCCCACGGGAGTTTCACACGTGGAGCGCAGCGTGAGAGACAGCGCGGAGCATGCGTGGTGAGGCTGCAGAGGGCGATGGGTCTGAAACGTGCAGGGCCGTGTCAAGGAGTTTGGTATTTATCCTGAAGCCAGGGGGAAGTCCTTGAACATGTGAAATGTGGGGAAGAAGAGGTAGGAGGTAAGACGGGATCAGATCTGCATGTTGAAGGGTCATTTTGCCTGCAGCGAGGAGAAGATATTTTATGGAGGGCAGACTGGTTAGGAGGCTACAACATTGCAGGCATCCAGGTGAGTGACAGTGATAGCCTGGGCCGGGGGGGCGGGGGGGTTGGGGGGCGGGGCAAAGGTGGAGTTGGGGGGAGTGAATGGATTCAAAATTAACTTCGGAGACCAAACTGATAGGGCTTAGTTACAAATTGCATAAAATCATAGCTAACAGTTGGGGAATGTTGTTTTAATGTGTCAGATACCATTCTAGCGCTTTACATATATTATCTCAATTAGTCCTCATAGCGCCAGGAGGTAGGTTTTTATTATAAAACCAGTTTCACAGGTGAGGAAGCAGAGGCACAGAGAGCTTAAGACATTTGGCCAGGCTGGGAAGGGGTCTCCTCATTTTGAATTGAATTGGATATGCAGACAAGGGGAGAGGACAAGGGAGAGAGGTGTTAAGGGTGACTCCTAGGTTCTGGCAGGTACTATTGGTGGCTTACGGAGCCATTCTCTGGGCTTAGGAACCTTGGAGGAGATCTAGGTTTGGGGAAGGAATTGAATTTTGTTTAGTTTCGAACATGATACATTTAAGATAACTATGAGACATCTAAAAGATGTCAAGGAGCCAGCTGAATAGATAAGTCTGGAGCTCAAAGGAGATTTCCAGGCTTTTAGACATAAATATGTGAGTTGTTGGCATAGCCGATGTGTGGCCACTAATATGAGATCATGGGGAGTAGGCTGGGGAAGAGGAGGAGAGTGTTAGGATAGAGCCTTGGGTAGTGCTAATATTTAATGGCCAGGGAAAGAGATGATCCTGAAAAGCAGACAGTCAAGAAGTGGGCCAAACAGTTATAAGAAAACCAGGAGATTGATATATCTTGGAAATCCAAGGGGAAAAAATTCAAAAACAAGGAAGTGGCTAATAGTGTTGAATGCAGCTAAGAGGTGAATTAAGATGAAGATGGTTAAATGGTGAAGTCTGGATGTAGGGAATGGAGGGGAAGGTAGAGGGTAGAGAGGACTGACAATGAGACATTAGGAGATTGTGGGTGTGCGTGTGGTCCAGGTGTGGGATGATGGTGGCTTGGATAAGGTGGTGACTTTATCCACTTTAGTGATGAAGAGGAGAGGCTGGGTTTGACGGAGATGTATTTTGAGATAGAATAGGTAAGACCTGCTGATGGATGGGAATCAAGGATGGTTTCTAGGTTTCAAGCTAGTGTATCTGGGTGGATGGTGTTGCCATTTACTATGATGGGGAAAGAGATGAGGAGGAATAGACTTGAATGTAAAAATCAAGTTCTGTTTAGGCCATGCCAAGTTTGAGATGTCCATGGGATAGTCAATGGATGTATAAGGTGAGTAGTTTGGAGCACGGACAAGAGGTCATGGCAAGAGGTATATACTCTAGAATTTTCACCATCAAGATGGTATTTCAAACACTGGGCTGGAAAAGAACAAACAGCCCTAGAAACAACAAACATGGCTACCTACTGAAAATGAGAGGCAAGGTGGTGAAGTAGGGGCTCAAAGAGTACTGATGGCTTGTCAAAGTGGTGGGAGAATTAACTGATGAGGGATCCATGAGGAATTTCATGGCCTGGAACAAGGCAAAGACTTCCTTTCAGTGGTGCCTGTACGCAGAGCTGTGTCATTTTCTCCACTGGACCCAGCAGTCTGGAGCTAAGCTAGAGACCTTAGTCATTTGGGCTCCAACGTTTTCCCTACCTCTTGCATCTGTTTTCTTGATTTCCCACACCCCAAGTTGCAGGCTTGGATCCTACACAGAATGACAGGGAAGAACCAGGTGAAAGGTGAAATCTACATGACCTGCAGCATTGCCAGAGGCTCAAATCTTCCCACCTTAAGGATGTTGGCACAGGTGTGAGTCAAGCCTGAGCTTACAGGGCCCCTTGGGACAACTAGATTTGAGTAGATTTCTTCAACCCTAACAGCCAATCCTGCATGTCTCCCCCAAGGTCACCTTTCCATGTTGCCAGAGCCCTAATTCCTGAATTCATGATTCACTGGCAGGCTCACGTAACTCAGGACTTTCATTACCTCTCATATAGTCTGTGTCGAGACTCATAATCGGGTTTCCTGCTTCTCGTTCCTTCCCTCTCCACTTTGTCTTCTGTTTACCAGCTTCATCTTTTTGAATCATAGCTCTAATCCAGCCTTTCTGCAGCCCAAACACCTCTAATAGCTCCCTATGTATAGAGCAGCGATTTTCAGTCTGAACAACAGTGCCTTAGGGGTTCACAGAGATGGGAGTGGGTGTGTGAGCTGGGATGCCTGCTCCCCTCTTGTTCTACCTGACTGGCTCTGTGTTTATAACTGTTTTATATATCAGTCCCTGGTGTATCATTATGGGCTTTGAAGAACTGGAATTCACTATTTTCTAGAGAATGGAGCAACCAGAAAGCAAGGCCCTTCAAAATCTAAGTTTCTAAATTCAATTACATTTCAGGATATCTTATCCACTGATCTCTTTTCTACACTCCCTTGCTCGCTAAAAGGAGCTGTTCTTTGTGTTTTATCGTTGTTTTTTTTTTTTGCATTCTGTTTATTTTATTACATTGGGAATTAACTCCTTTTACTTTTAACATAAGAATGGGCTTTAGGGGCTTCCCTGGTGGCGCAGTGGTTGCGCGTCCGCCTGCCGATGCAGGGAACCGGGTTCGCGCCCCGGTCTGGGAGGATCCCACATGCCGCGGAGCGGC
>NC_041218.1:52827557-52895622 GCF_002837175.3 Physeter macrocephalus
GCGTCCGGAGCCTGTGCTCCGCAACGGGAGAGGCCACAACAGAGGGAGGCCCGCATACCACAAAAAAAAAAAAAAAAAAAAAAAAAAGAATGGGCTTTAGAATCAGACAGATATATGCTGAAATCTTTGGATTTATCATGTGAAACTAAACAAGTTACTTAATATCTCTGTGCCTCAGTTTTCTGATCTGTAAATTGGAAGGAATATTAGTGCTCCTCTCCCAGGACTGTTTAAAGGGTTGACACTGTATATGAAATGACTAGCACAGTGCCCAGCTTGTAGCAAGCAATAAATTACTGCTGTTAATATTATTATGCAACATATTATCTTCATTAATTTGAATTAAATCCAAGGGTATCAATAAAATAAAAAAGCAACCTTAACTTTGCTCAACAGTAAATCTCAGTGAAAGGCTGCTTTAGATTTGAATCGAAAGCTGGGTTATGTCCTCTATGTCATCCAGTTGATTTTGATTTTTTTTTCATGGCAAAAAGCACTGAAAACTTTGACTAATATAATGAAGTCAAAGAACAAACTTAAAAGAAGCTGTTCTTAATACTTCATTTTGCTCACGTTATGTCCTTCACTTAAAGTTCTCTCCCATCCCCAAATTCCAAATCCTACTCATCTATTAAGGATCAAATGGTCCCTTCTCCAGGAACTGTTCCTGGAGTTCCTTCAGTTGGAATCTTCTCTCCTTCTTCTAGATACCTGGCTCACTTATGGAATTTAACTTCTACCTTATGTTAGTATTTCTTCATAATGTCTATGAATGCATTCCTCCAACTTCACAAGTCCTTCAACCACAAATGTTTGTGAAGCACTATTATGGACCAAACACAATTCTGGGTGCTGATGAAACAGCAGGAAACAAAACAAAGCCCCTGCCTTTGTAAAACTTACATTCCGATAGGGGTGAGAAGTAACAAACTGGTAAATATGTAAGAGGTAGTGATTAGTTCTATGGATAAAAAAAGCAAAGAAGAATGGGAAGAGAGGGAATACTGGAGGTGAGGCAGTGCTATAAGGTCATGAGGGAGGACCTCTTGGGGAAGAGCATTTCAGGCAAAAGGATGAGCAAGTGCAAAGGCCCTGAGGTGAAAGAATGTTTGAAGAACAGCAAAGAGGCCAGCTTGCCTGGTGCTCAGTGAGCAGAGTAAGGTTGACAAGAAATGAGGTCAGGGAGAGGAAAGTGTAAGAGAGATGCTAAAGGCCAGTATAAGGATGTGGGCTGTTACTCTTTTGTTTATCCAGTTAATTGCTGTGTACTCACATGTTTATATTAGCAGAAAGTCTGTTATCTCACCATTGAGGCCTCTCTTCTACTCCAGATTGTTTAACAACTGAGGACTTAGTCCTGCTTGCTATGTCACTTGGTCAGTCCCTCACCACTGCTGTTTCGGATATTCCCACATGGGATCGTCATGGGACTCTTTTTGTCCAAGGCAGCCTGATGGATGCTTTTGCACTGTTGTGGCCATGCCCTAGCTGGTCCAAATCCCTGCCCGGGCCACAGTGGGACCCTAAGCTTGAGCTGAAATATCACAGGTCTCAAATGTCACAGATACATGCTCAGCCCCCGTTAGCAAAGCTTGACAAGGGAATGGGCTTGGAGTGGTCTCCCGCCATGACCATGCACTGCCTGGCCCCTGCCTCACCCCCACTAACCCCCAGGCATCGACTCAGCAGAACTTGCCTTCAGCTGAGTGGCATCCTACACCTCTAGGGGTCAGATTCAACACTACTTGCTCCACACGAATGCACAAAGCCACAGACAGGGAGCCTCATCTCAGGGTGACGTCACTTCTGACACAGAGGAGGAGGCTGGCATACTGTTGCGACTCTGCTCACCAAGCATCGCAGGCTTATTTCTTTCACGTGAGGCAGACAAACTGACAGGAGGGATCTGCCTGATTTACCTGAGCAACCTTCACAGCACCCAGCTCAGTAAACGGCACTCAGAAAGCAATTGGGGAATGAAATGTGATGCATTTTAAATGACCAAATCAATCTTTCATTTGCTGTGAAGTGTTTTCAAGTGGGCGACTGGTGAGATAATGATTTTCCTATTCCCCTCAAAGCAGCTGGTATTTGTGGACTGATGGGCACGCAGCGGTGTTTTCAGATTTTACACACAGACTCTGCTAGACCAGATACTTTTGCGTTTCTGTTAGCTGGTCAAGAGACAGCCTTGCAAGTGGGCCGGGGAGCAAGGAGGGCAGGGAGGAGACCAATGTGGGCCCCGTCTTGGTATTTTGTGAGGGGGGGTGGGTGTGGGAGAGGCCCCGCGGGGCAGTAGCGCCAGCTCCCCGGAAGTGACTCCTTCCAAGAACCTGAACCTCCCAGCCAGAGACCCAGGGGCAGGGCTGAGAAAGCTAACAGCGTGCCTCAGTCTTAGTGGTGCCAATGCACGTCTTGCATTCAACTGGCTGGGAAGTTCAGTCCCCTGCTTTCTTTCCTCCTCACTGCAGAGTCTGGGCAAACTGGCCTCCGAAGACCCAAAACGGGCCAGATCGCAGAGGAGAGAGAAAACATTCACTTCCACAGCCCTCTGGGGACGGCCGTCATTCCTTTGCAGAGCCCTGAAAACCTGGATTTATCTACTGTGTGATTTTCTCTTTAAGCTGTCCCCTGGTGCTCCATTAATTAGCGTGTCTCTTATTTAAACCCACTGGCTCTTCATCCTCCTGCCTGTGATCCTGCAGTGAAGTCTTAATGCTGAACTCAGTGCCTCTTGGTAGTTTCCATGACAACAGGCTATAATCGCTCAGGTAAAAGTTTGCGCTTTCACTCTAGGCTCTGGGCAAGAGAAGCAGGGTGATGAGAGAGACAAGCTCTTATTCAAACACAGATACCTTCAACAATAGCTCCACAAATTAACGCGGTGAAGTAAATTGATTTGCGCAACTGCTTTTTGAGCTAGGTCTGACACAATCGCCTTCCCCACTCCCCTCCCTGGTTCATGTTTCCATAAATCATTTAAAGAGAGTATTTTCTCTTTATCCTTTTATCTTAACTCTCTCCTTTTAGATGTCAGCTTCTGGTAAAGAAATCAGAAGTATGATATGCTGATCTCCCTGACATTCTATTAATTTAAAATTAATCACCCTTCCTAATTAGTGAAATCTTTTTACTATAAATCCCCTCCTCCCAACACCCACCAAACACACACACACACACACGCACACACACACACACACACACAAGCAGCTCAAAGAATGGCCCAGATTAGGCTATAGTGAAACCTTTGCTCCTTTCTTGGATCACGTGAAATCATTTGGTTCCTAGGGCAATCGTCAGGTAGAGCTCATACCAAGGCCCTGTGCCTGTGTGTCTATGCTAACTTCCAAAGCAAGGACTGGCCTGGAATCTGAGGATGATTCTTATTCTCCCTGACCACTGAAAGGGAGCTTCCCTTTTGCCTTTTTCAGAAGTGCTTCTGCTGAACCCGAAGACCCCGTGGCACAGTCTCTGTAACCCGGATGCAATGAGTCACGGTGTGCACCGCTCCACTGGCCTCATGGTCCTCACTCAGCAGTCACGTCTGTGACTCACGCCAGTGAAAGTGGGGCTTTCTGGGAAGTGGACAACTGCTAGGAAAAACAGACCAACGCTGCCCAGTCACTCCAACATCGCATTCAGGTTGCTGCCTTCCTTGGCTGAGTCACCGAGGGAGAAGGGAGTGGTCTCTGGTATGTAGGGTATAGTTCTAGGGTCAGATTCTTCAGTCCTTAGCTCCAACCTGTCCCTGGAGAGTGGAAAGCCCAGTGTCCGGGGGCAACGCACAGACAGCCGTACTCCCTACCCTCTATCATCCTCATTTTCAATCCACTCTGCTCCTTCAACAGAGTGGAAAAAGTGGATGGCTGTGCATGAGTGATAAGGAGATGGTTTTAGGGGTAGGACAATTGCCATGTCATGGTAATAAATGTAACAGCCATCCAGGCAGGAAGACACCATACGTGGTTCATGTCACCTTTGACCACCACTGACACATTGGGACTCAATCATCAGACCTTAAGGATCAGACTTTTAGAATGCAGTACAGATGGCATCCACTGAGTCTCGTTAGTGCTTGCTGGCTGCTAAGGGATGTGATATGTTGCCTTTGTCTAAGTGTGTCTAGGGCTGACTTCCTCAGCAGGCACAATACACACAGTGCCCAGGGCCCGCGATACTTTTAGGGGCCTGTGAAAATGCTTTAATTGCTTTTAAAGTTAGAAGAAAAAAATGAATCGAAATCAGCTTGGATTATATTCATCTTTAAACCAATGTAATCATATCATTTAAAATTTTTTTTTATGGAAGAAGGGGCCCATGAAGGCAAACGTAGGTAGGGCCCAAAAGAGTCCTAAGGCAGCCCCTGAGTCTGCCACATCTAGGGATGAGACCTTTTGAACAACAAATCCCACTAATGACACAGCATGCAATAGTGGTTTATAGAACCAGCGGTCAGGGTTGAGTATAAAACTAATGGTCTTTCTGAACAGTGTACAGAGTGTGTGTGTGTGTGTGTGTTTTGCCAAAGGTCTATGATGCTGCGTTCTGCCCTCGGTCAACTAGTTTTCTTCTAAAATCTTTCTGAAAATTTAAGAACTGTCCCTTTTTTCTTGGGACACTCAGGAAATGAAGTTGGTTATTTCTCTTTCTGAAACAGTTCATGTTCCCAGCTCCTTGGAAAGGCTAGAAGGATGCTTTTGAATGCCAGCTATTTTAGCTGAGAATGTTAATCATGCTGATTCTGCTGTCAGCTGAGGTTATACCATCTGATCTTCCATTTCCCTTGTTATAATCATTTATGCTCTACCCCTTGACATGACACATAAGTCCTTTTTATTATATTACATATTAAACACACCAGAACACACTGAAACTCTTCGTTATGCAGTAAAATATAAAGTGGGTCCATCTTGATCTCCTCTGAAAAGCATCTAGATACTGAAGTGCCTAAAGGCCCAGCTGAAGGTATTTCTGTCTGCAGGGCAATGAGGAGGAACAAACTCCACAAAGTCCACAATAAGGCTGCAAGAAATTTGAAGGATTCCTTTTTCTCTTTTTTTTTTTTTCCAGAAGGAAGATTCTGGAAGACTGGGCCCATTCAGTGTATGGAAGAAAGGAAAACAATTTTATTGAAAATTTCCATGTGCCAAGTCCCATGCTGGGTCCTCTACCAGATTATCTTCTTTGAGTCTCATAATGTACCTGTTATCTTTATTTGACAAGTGGAGGAACCGTCTTTCGAAGAGTTGAATGACTTGCCCTACGTCACAGAGCTATTAATGTGTAGAAACGGTGTTTAGATCCAGGTGTGTGTGATCCCAGGGCCCACAATCCTCTTGCCATACCACGGGTCAGCAAAGGTTTCTGGGTCTGATATCAACTATTTAACACTGCTGGTATAGCAAGAAAGCCGCCAGAGACAATATGTAAACAAACTGGCACGGCTGTGTTTTTGTAAAATTTTATTTATAAAAATAAGAAGCAGCTGGATTTGGCCCATGGGCTGTAGTTTACGAACCTGTGCTTTACACCATGAGTCAGGTCTCAACCCTGGTTGCCGCTGGAATCACTGGGAGGCTTTAAAAACTCTCGATATGCAGGACTCATCCTGTAACAATTAAATGAGAATGATTTGTAAAGAAAGCTTCCCAGGTGCTTCCTACAAGGAGCCACAATTGAGAACCCCTGCTCTACAGCTTGTTCACCAATAAAGGCAGCTAAGATAGGATACCAAAAAAAAAAAAAAAAAAAAAAAAGATGAAATTTACAGATAATCCTCTTTGTCTATCCAAATCCAGTTTTTCCTTCAGGAGCCAACCCAAATCCTACCCCCTCAACTATACCTTCCTTGTCTTGATCAGAAAAATTGCGCCCTCTCTCATCTGAATTCCTATAAGTATGTGTTGCTGAATTAGTCCCATTGCAACATATTTTGTATCAGTCTCAATGGTTATTCAATCTTCTACTATTACTTAAACTTCCATGTGGGTAAACCTTGTCTTCCCGTACAGCCTGCAAACTGTGAGTCTGTGGCTTTAGTCACATCTAGCACAGGACCAGCTACAAAGTTGGCACTGGTAGGTGCAAGGAATTTTCTTAAGGGGGACAGAAATAAAACTTTGGGGGATTTGAAAATGGATTTGAATATAGTTTGGTGGAATTTAGTAACTTTTCAGATCTTCCCCCTTTATCCCAAATCTACT
Organism: Physeter macrocephalus; assembly: GCF_002837175.3. Classification (NCBI taxonomy): domain Eukaryota; kingdom Metazoa; phylum Chordata; class Mammalia; order Artiodactyla; family Physeteridae; genus Physeter; species Physeter macrocephalus. The sequence continues at coordinate 52,833,761 of NC_041218.1, forward strand.
ACTTCAATCTTCCCCACTTTAGTTAATATCAACTCCATCCTCAAAGATCTTGGAATTGAGCTTAACCTTTCTTCTTTCTCTTAAACCAACATCGAAATCAGATAGCATAAACCGGTAGTTCTATCTTTAGCATATGCACAAAATCTGATCTTTACCTACTACCTTCACTGCTGCTATCCTCATCCAAGTCACCATCTCTCACTTGAATTTTCACCACATCCTCTTAACTGGTCTCCCTGATTCTGCCTTAGCCCCCTTCTCTGCCTAATCTCAACATAGCATCCAGAGTGATGTTATTTGAAAAGTTTAACTGCTTCAAATGCTTCAATGGCTTTTCATTTCACTCAGAGTAAAAACCAAAGCCTCACAAGACATGCCATTATTTCTCTGACCTCATGTCCTACTACTCCCTCCATTGCTCACTCAATCTCAGCTCTTCTGGCCTCCTTGCTAAACCTTGAATAAACCAGGCATGTTCCCATCTCAGGGCCTTTGCACATGCTGTTTCTTGTTGCCTGACCTCTAATCCCCTTGATATCTATATAGTCACCTCTCATTTCACGTCTTTGTTCAGAGTCACCCAGTGAAGCCTTCATGACCATGCAGACTTTGAATCTCCTTTTCTTCTCTGATACACTCTCTACCTCTCTCTTGCTTCGTAGCTCTCCATAAAGCTTCTCACTTCCAACTTACTCTATAATTTACTTATTTTTTGCAGTTATCAACTCTCTCCCCTAGCTAGAATGTAAGCTCCAGGAAGGCAGCGTCTCTGCCTCTTTTGTCTACCTGTATCTCTAGTGCTCAGAACAATGCCTAGCACATGTGTCATTGAGTAAAGGACAGACTATCAGCTTGGTAGGCAGCTTCCTGAGAACACATGTGTTGGTGTGATGGTAATCTGATGGTTTTGGTCCATCAGGCACCATTCCCCCCTCTTATGGTAACAGGAGCCTTCTATTCTATAAAATACCATGTTATTTGAGTGGAGCACTCCCCACCCCTGCCAGCTCCAAGGGTAGGCACATGGTCCTGGCCTTGGGTGCTCCCTGGCTACATTTATTGGAGTTATTGTCTTAGCGTTGAGCATGTCTAACCCAGGCCAGTCCAAATACCATTGTGTCTTCTCTGCTGAGAGACAGGGGAAGATCATTTTTCTGCGGAGGTTGCTACATCGGTAGACAAAGGATCTGAGCCTATTTTTCAGTATATGGCAAGAGCCTATTCAAAAGATGGAGAGAGAAATGGACCTTGACACTATTGTTTGAACTTTGGACACACACTTTCCTAAAACTAAATCTTCCCTGGGTGTTTCAGCTGTGTGACGAAATAAATTTCTGTAATTATTTAAGTCTGGGTTTCTGTCACTTGACACTAGAAGAGTCCTGAAAAATAAATCTGGTATGAAGAGACTCAATCTCAGTACTAAAAACATTTTTTAACTTTTTCAAAGACTGATTACTTTGAAAAAACTGAGGCAATACAATGAAGATCGAATACTTATGTAATTTATGAAAAGGTAATACAGAGTCTTTTTTATTGTTTGGTAAGAATGATGTCTCTAATTTTATTAAATTAACTAGTGAACATATTTAGCATTATTGATTTTGTATTGTGCTTTAAGTTAATAAATTAATGTATGATATAGTTTCAATTTTGGAGCCCTAAGTGAGGAAAGATATGAAGGGCCTCCTTATGCTAGGGTGACTGCAAAAATATGGCAGAATGGTCTTCTACCTCAGTACATCACTCATCTTGTATCCCCCTTGCAGAGTGCTGGCCACATGGTTGATAATCAGGAAACTTTTACTGAGTATATCAAAGAACAATTGAATTATTGAGAACGTAAGTTGCTCTTAGCATTTTTGATGAGTGCTCCTTCCCAGAAAAATGCTCACCCATGCACTAAAACACACACACACAAAACTTGGTGTAAATGTCTGGGTTTTGTGAAGTGCTCATAAATTTGCAAGGTGTCCATAGATCCTAGGTTAAGAACTGCTTTGAATAATCCCAATGTCATATATGGTCCAGCCAGTATTTCCATATAGAATTTTGATATTAGAAAAGTGAAACACAAACATGGACTGTTGAGGGAGGTTATTGAATTGGCACTTCAGTGACTAAGTGGCTTTGGAGTTAGAAGTGGATTGCCTTTGCCAATAAATACATGCACAACCTCAGGTAACTTAACCTCTTCAAGGCTCAGTTTCCAAATATGTAAGATAAAAATAATAATTCAATCCTCTTCATATCTTTGAGTGGTGACTAAATTAAATACTGCGTGTATAGCAATTAGCACGGCTCCTGCTCTATAGTAAGCATTCAATAAATGTTAGCTGCTAATGACGTTCCAACCATTTACAAAAGGTAATATTTTAAGTAGAGTGAACTCATTTTGTCTACCATAGCTCAGGTGGCAATGTTGCCAACCAACAGAGGGGTAACTATGGGATCTTTCATAGCTTCTTTGGGTTCTATCATTTGTGATATGAAGTTATATTTTCTATACATTATAAAAAGTTGATTTCCATTGCCTACAGAATAAAATGGCAATCCCTCAATCATCAAGATCTTTATACAAGTAGGAACCCTTCGACCAGCCAAGGGTTAAAAGTTAAAAGTCAAGTTAGTTAAAAGTTGATCCAGTAACAGGTGGAAGATCCAGCCAGAGTTGTCATCTGTCTAACTCCTAGGCTTTCTCTTTAGTGACTGTTGCGAGATTCATGTGCTGGCAATAAAACTGGTTATATCACTTGTTCAAACCACAGGGACTTCTTCATTTGGTTGGTTAATTTTCTAATCAAAAAGGCTGGGGGCTTCCCTGGTGGCGCAGTGGTTGAGAATCCGCCTGCCGATGCAAGGGACACGGGTTCGTGCCCTGGTCCGGGAAGATCCCACATGCCGCGGAGCGGCTGGGCCCGTGAGCCATGGCCACTGAGCCTGCGCGTCCGGAGCCTGTGCTCCGCAACGGGTGCCCCGCAACGGGAGAGGCCACAACAGTGAGAGGCCCGCGTACCGCAAAAAAAAAAAAAAAAAAGGCTGTTTTTACAACATTAAAATGAGTATTTAAAAATTTATGGGAAACACGATGAGGTAACTTCAACTTGTTCACTGGCCAATTAACAAGCAACGTTAATTATCTGCTCTGTTCTGCACTTCTTTCCACCACTGATTCATTCAACAATTTTGTAGAGGACCTGTTTGGTGCTGGGTGCTGTTCCAGGTTTGGAGGACTAATAAATACCTGTAGCTGGAGTCAAAGAGTGTCAAGTAGACTCTGCACTCCCTTCCTTCTGTAACCCCATCAGTACCTGAAGATTTTGTTATGAGAGTGTTACTGACGGTAAAAAAGAAATGTCCCTATGTCAAAGCTCAGCACCGAAGCTGAGTGAAGATGAGCCACTCCTTACTTTGTCCATCTTTTTTTTTTTTTTTTTTTTTGCGGTACGCGGGCCTCTCGCTGCTGTGGCCTCTCCCGTTGCGGAGCACAGGCTTCGGACGCGCAGGCTCAGCGGCCATGGCTCACGGGCCCAGCCGCTCCGCGGCATGTGGGATCTTCCCGGACCGGGGCACGAACCCGTGTCCCCTGCATCATCAGGCAGACTCTCAACCACTGCGCCACCAGGGAAGCCCCTTTGTCCATCTTAAGTGGTCTTGCTCGGAATCAAGGCTCTCAAATTCAAACATCTTCGGGAGCCACAGAGGTAGCCTCAGTGTGAAGGGGGCTGATTTTAGGAAAACAGGATGTGTTGCACGTGAAGAGTCACGAGCATCTCCTAGATGCATTCAGATTCTGCTTTATGAAACATGGTCCTTGCCAAAGCACCCTCAGCTATCAGCAACTAGTTTCTAATCACTGCTCTTAATGAAACCACAAAGGGAGAGGAATTAAATCAGGCATTGGCACACTTTCCTGTCAAGGGTTAGATAGTAAATATTTTCAGCTTTGCAGGTCATGCAGTCTCTATCTCAACTCTGCCACTGTAGCATGAAAGCAGCCATAGAATTACACAAACGAGAACGGCTCTGTGCCACCCAGATCAACCTACTGGCTGTATATTGCTACCCCATGGGCTAAATCATACCTAACTACCTCCTCTCTGAGAGAGAGAAAGTGGGTCATACTCATCTTCATGGCCCTAGGACTAAGCTGTACACAGCAACAAGGCAAAGGCTCAGGAGATGTTGGTAGACCCAATGATTTCAGGAGGTGGATTCCTGATGATCTAGCTGATGCTCAGAAAAGGGCTAAAGCTGAAAGTCTAACTTGGATGCAATCTTCTCTCTGAGCAGAGTCCAGGGCTGAACCAGATAAGCCCTAAAGTTCTGTCTAAGCTGGCAAAACTTGACAAGACAGAAGGCAGAAAATAAAGTCTCTTGAATGTGTCCTCTCTCCCAGCTCCTGACTGCAAGTGTGAACAGGGCAGGAGACTCCAAGTAGCTTTGTTGGGCACAACATAGAAGACTAGTCCTTTTTCTGACTTGGGATGGCTTTCTGAGGCTGGAACAGGTTTCTCCTCCTGCTGAAGCCATCATCGAGGCGCCTTGGCTAGAAGGTGCTGCCCCATGCCCAGGGCAATAGTTTAAACAGCTGAAACTGTAAGTCACTCCCCAAGTGGGATGTAAAATGATTCCCTGAGCAAAACACCCCTTCCTGCTTCCGACTTCTGTCAAATAAATTGTGCAGCTGCTCCACCAACCAGGTGAGTTCCTAAAACCACATGTTAACAGCACGGCCTGAGTTTGGCTTGTTTAGAGAGTTTAGATTTGTACAGAATAAAGAGAAGATGCCTCATCAGGTCCTTTTTGGGGAAAAAAAAGAGAGGAGAGAAAGCCAAATGGAAAAGCCCTACACTCCGATTCCTGAAGCCAAAATACCAAAAGGTAGTTTATACTGAGTGTCACTACAAATAAAGGAGCCTGGGTCTATTTTACAAAGACTTTAAAAGCAGAGAAGGTGGCCTAAGTGCTTTTTGTACTTTATGCTTCCTTTTTATTTCCCTACATTGACACTATTGAAAAATAAAATCTCTCTGAATGAGAGCACTATTGAAAAATAAAATCTCTCTGAATGAGTGGCTGTTGACAATATAAAACAAATTTATATTGTCTTTCAAATTCCCATGATGCTACCAGGGTCAGAAATGTCATGTTTCAACAAGATAGCTTAGACAGGAGATGACTGTTTGATTAAAAACTTCCACTAGAAAAACTTTCCACTAGAAAAACTGCCCTCTAACTCCTGGTCCGTAAAGCACAAGCAGGATAAGCCAGGAGGTGACTGCCCTCTAACAAATATAAATGACACAATTGTTTATTTGGTACAATTTTAATTCAGCCTTAAAGCTCTCTATAGTCAATTTTGGTAACTGATCTCCTCTAATGGAAGATTAAGTGCCTTGAGGTAAAGGAAAAAAAAAAGGAATTTGTTTTGACATTATGAGATCAATAAGTCCTGGAAACCACTAAACTGTACAGTGAAAGGCCCTGAGTATATTTAAAAGTGTAGTTTTAGATTTCAGTACAAAGTCTATTGCTTCATTTAAACTATATGAAAGAAGTTAATATTGGCACGTGAGAGATCACAAGTGTGATTTTATTTTATTCTTTTGTCTGGTCTCAGGACAATTATCTGCTAAATAAATCTCCCTAAACAGGTCAAATTGAATTAAAGATAAGATTTATCTTAATGCTTTGCTGAAACACTGGTGATTTAATTGTAGCATTCCTACTAAAAGCTCTTGAATATGAGCGCTCATTTAATTCTGTAAATTACTGAATGTAAGTGCTTTCATCATGCAGCCAAAGACCACATGAGTACAGTTTTCATTTAGAGACAGGCATTGTTCTTTCAATAGCCTGCATCTCTTTCTGGAAAGGTCACCTGTGCAGGGACCAGAAGGCTGGGTTACTATTTCGTACATCTATTCTTGGTTCAGGTCCTGATATCTGGATTAAAAATAATATCTTCTTACTGTAGTGATGAGTATAGATGCTACAGTTGCCCACACCTCTTTCAAATAAGGTTACCAAGTGCATTAGACACACACACCAATATGGCACTGTCTAATGTCATAGTGTGATTAGAAGTGTCACACCCTTCAATACACCCTGGTTTTCTTTTTGTAGTTCCCTGTCATGGAAGACAAGCCCTCTGAGGAGTGGGGTGGGTGGGGGTGGGTGGGGGTGGGTGGGGGCGGGTGGGGGCAGGGGAAGAAAAGGAGAGAAGAGATTGAGAGATAGAGACTTTGTAACATTTCCATCTATTCTATTTACTAAGTACATACTGTGAGGTCAGGATGAGATGAAAACCTGCTATTCACTCAATGCTCTTGCTTCCCTCTCTAACAGTGGGAGCATCTTGCCACACTGAGTGTGATTCTAGTATTTAAAAGATTCATAAAAACAAAAATAAACAAATGGGAGCTAATTAAACTTAAAAGCTTCTGCACAGCAAAGGAAACCATAAACAAAATGAAAAGACAACCCACAGAATGGGAGAAAATATTTGCAAATCAAGTGACGGACAAGGGATTAATCTCCAAAGTATACAAACAGCTCATGCAGCTCTATGTAAAAAAAAACAAACAACCCAATCCAAAAATGGGCAGAAGATCTAAATAGACATTTCTCCAAAGAAGACATACAGATGGCCCCAAAACACATGAAAAGATACTCAACATTACTAATTATCAGAGAAATGCAACTCAAAAATACAATGAGGTATCACCTCACACCAGTCAGAATAGCCATCATCAAAAAGTCTACAAACAATAAATGCTGGAAACGGTGTGGAGAAAAGGGAACCCTCCTACAGTGTTCATGGGAATGTAAATTGGTACAACCTCTATGGAGAACACTACGGAGGTTCCTTAAAAAACTAAAAACAGAACTACCATAAGATCCAGCAATCCCACTCCTGGGCATATATCCTGAGAAAACCATAATCTGAAAAGATACATGCACCCCAATGTTCACTGCAGCACTATTTACAATAGCCAAGACATGGAAGCAACCTAAATGTCCATCGACAGAGGAATAAAGAAGATAAATATAGATATCTAGATAAAGAAGATGTGGTACATATATACAATGGAATATTACTCAGCCAGAAAAAAGAATGAAATAATGTCATTTGCAGCAACATGGATGGACCTAGAGACCATCATACTAAGTGAAGTAAGTCAGATAGAGAAAGACAAATATCATATATTACTCATATATGGAATCTAATTTAAAAAATGATACAAATGAACTTATTTACAAAACAGAAACAGACTTATAGATATTGGAAACAATCTTATGGTTACCAAAGGGGAAACGTGGGGGGAGGGATAAATAAGGAGCAGTGGGACAGAGGAGCGGAAGGAGTCAAGAATCTCTTCTTTTTTAGGAAAGGTTTCTCCTTCATTTGGTGCAGCATGTCCTCCATCAGCTTCCTGAGAATAAATGCAAGGAAATTTTGTGATATTTGATTTCTGGAAAATGTCACATTTAATTGGTAGGCTGAGCAGGAAATTTTAGGTTGGAAATATTTTCCTTTAGAATCTTGAAGGTATTCTAGCCATTACCTTCTGGCTTCCATTATTGCTGTTGAGAAGTCCAATGGCATTCTGCTTCTTGATCCTTGGTACAAAACCTGTTTTTTCTCTCTGAAGTTTCTTCTCTTGTTCCTAGAGTTCTGAAATTTTATGATGGTATGCTTCATTTATTGTGTTCGGTTCTCTGGTAGTTTGTTCATTGTTGATACTTGTATGCTTCAGTTCTGAGAAATTTTCTTGAATTATTTCTTTGGTGATTTTTTTCCCTTCCATTTTCTCTTTCTAGGATTACTATTATCATTTTGGTACTTGTTCTCTATGTGCCAGGCACTGTTCTAACCATTAACAAATAATAACAATTAATCTTTCTTGCAATCCTATTTTCCATTTCTTTAACTTTTTGCTCTATTTGGGGGGAAGATTCCAAACTTTCTTTTCAGTTTTTCATTTCCTATGTTTCAATTTCTAAGAGCCCTTTATTGTTCTCTGAATGATCATTTTAAAAAGAGTATCCTGTTCCTATTTTGTAAATGCAATATCATTATTTGAGGATAGGCTTCATTTGTTTTTAAATTTTTTTCATTCCGCCTAGTTTCTGTTTCACCCTAGCTGCTTTTACGTTCTCTCATGTTAGAGATTTTCCTCAAATATCTGACAATTTTTGCCTATTAGCTGAAATTTAAGAGTGAGATATTCAGAAGCTAATTCAAAGCTCTCTGCACTTGAGTTTATCATGTGTGGTCTTCTTGGTAGGATGAGATGGAAGGCTATTTCATTCAGGGAACAGTTTATATCACTATCTTTAGGTCTTTTCTTTAGGCTGATTACATTCCCCAGAGAGGGCACTCCTAGTTGCTTGACTGGTTAGAATATGAATACCCCTGGTTTCCAGGCATTATCAGAGCAGAGTGAAGGAACAGGGCCATTCAGTATGTAACCTTTTACTTAATTCTCTTGTTTTCACTATATACCTCTGCCCTCAACTATTCTTAGCATCCTAGAGACCCTCTGTTTTACCCACTCCAGAGAATAAATGTTGAGTCTTTACCCAGAGTCAGGGATTGGCAGTCACTTAGCTACGTGAAGGTGGGGAAGGAATCTGTAAGTCTAATTACTTCTCAAACAGACACTGAACCAATTCTACGAAGTTCCACCTTCCCTCCCACTTCCAGAGGTACCTGATGTGCCCAGCTCCTGGGCCTCTGGAGGTTCTGCAGTGTATACCAGGTTGCATCTTGGCTTTCCTTCATCTTCTGATGTCTGCTGAGGCAGATGCTTTGTTGCTGATGTCTCCTCTCCTGTGCTCTTTGTCCTTATGGGTTTATACCTTTAAAACAAACCATTTACTGTGATTTTAGTGGGTTTAGCAAGGACACAGAAGTTTAATCTGTCTGTTTAACAAGAAGCTCTGTGTAAATTTTTTATCGCAGCATGTAATGGAGGTCAAAAATTGAATCCACAACCAGACCCTTATTAAGGTAATTATGGAATTATGGTATTTATGGAATTATGGTAATTATGGTAATTATGGAATCCACTGTGGTTCCTCCATACCTTGGGGTACTAGATAATCATGGAATGAATGAGTTATATCTATTCCAAGGCATTTGAAAGATTTACATAATGTATTATTAAGTGAAAAGCAAGGCCCAGAAAAATGTATAAAATATGATTTCACTTAACAAAATAGCAAAATCCCTATAAACTTAAATATATATTTATAATAATTTTATGTTAAATTTGACTTCCCAATTTGGGGCAGGTGGGAGTAGGGAGAGGCTGAGGGAAGTGAGCACAGAAGAAAAAGTAAAAGACTAGAAGGAAATAATTGTGTTTATAATAAAATATCAATAGTATGTTTAACATCCTATTAATGCTGCTTTACCTATATATTTGCACATTTGCAGAGAGATATATGAACACGTGGTTACTGAAACGTTAACAGTGATTTACTCTGGATAAGATTATTTTTGTATTTTTCCTACATATTTCTGTACTTTTTTTTTTACAGTGAGTATGTATTATGTAAATAACATGGAAAAAAATTTTAAAAACAAAAGTTCAGGACTACCCAAAGATGTAAAGATCTACAAGTGGAGGTAGCAGAGTTTATTCCCAGAACAGTGGATAAAGGTAGAGGCATTGCAGTCAGAGAGATCCAATTTCAAATTCTGGCTCTAACATTAACAAGACTACTTAGTATAGGTCTTAAGAGAAAGGATTGCCTGGGGCTTGAACCCCAGCTCCACCCTTTACTGGCTGTGTGATTTGGGCAACACACTTAACCTCCTTGTGCCTTAGTCTCCTCACCTGGAAAAAAGGGATAATGATACTAATGCCTCACATGTTGCAATGGAAATTAGAAGAGTTAATATCAGTACTTGTAAAATGGTCAGAACAGGGCCTGGCATGTAGTCAGTAATATAGATGCTTGATTTTCCTCTCTTTTTCTGGTTTTAATTCATACATATATTGTATGATTCCATTTTCTCTCCATTTAATAATATTTCTGTATTTCACTTTTTCATTGGTTGCCCTAGAGTTTATAGTATACACTTCAAACTATTCTAAGTCCACTTTCAAATAACACTATACCTTTTCACATACAGTAAAAGTAACTTATAACAGTCTTTTCAACTTCTTCCATCACCTGTGGCATTGTTGTCATTCATTTCAGTTATAGATATATTCTAATCATCTAATATATTGTTACTATTATTGCTTTAAACAGAAGGTTATCTTTTAGATCAAGCAATGCTCTTATACTCTTCCTTTCTTTATGTAGATTCAAATTTTTGACCTATATAATTTTCCTTCTGCCTGACGAACTTCTTTTAACATTTCTTGCTGCTTTAGACTGAATGTTTGTGTCCCCCCCAAAAAAAATTCATGTTGAAGCCTACTCCCCAATATGATATTTGAAGGTAGAGCCTTTGGGAGATTATTAGGCCATGAGGGTAGAGCCATCATGAATAGTATCAGTGTTCTTATAAAGGAGGTTCAGAGAGCTTCCTCACCCCCTTCTGCCATGTGAGGTTACAGAGAAAAGCTGGAGGTCTATAAACTAGGAAGTAAGCCTTCGCCAGAAGCCAAATCTGCTGGCACCTAGCCTGTGGGACTCCCCAGCCTCCAGAACTGTAAGAAATAAATTTCTGTCATTTATAAGTCACCCAGTCTATAGTATTTTGTTATAGCAATCCTAATGAAAAAAGGCACTTACAGAACAAGTCTGCTGGTGAGGAATTCTCTCTTTTTGTTTTTCTAAGAAAGCCTTTCTTTCTTTCTTTTTTTAAAGATTTTTTTTGATGTGGACTATTTTTCAAAGTCTTTATTGAATTTGTTACAATATTGCTTCTGTTCTATGTCTTGGTTTTTTTTTTTTTTTTTTTTTTTTTTTTGCCACAAGGCATGTGGGATCCCAGGTCCCCACCAGGGGTCGAACCTGTACCACCTGCGCTGGAAAGCGAAGTCTTAAGCACTGGACGATCAGGGAAGTCCCAAGAAAGCCTTTATTTCTCCTTCAGTTTTCCAAGATTTCACTGGATATAGAATTCTAGGTTGGCTATTTTTTTTTTTTTCTTTTCAACATTTTAAAGCTTTCGTTCCACTCTCATCTTTCTTACAGGATTCCTGATAAGAAGTCTGCTGTAATTCTTATCCTTGTTCCTCTATAAATAAGATGTTTTCATTTCTCTGGCTTCTTTCATTATTTTCTTTGTCTTTGATCTCTTCAATTTGCATGATATTCCCAGGTGGTTGTTTTGTTTTATATTTTCCCTGTTTGTTTTTTCTGACTTTCATTGGTCTGAAATTTGGTGTCTTTTATTAATTTTTGGAAAATTTTCAGCCATTATTATTTCAAACATTTCTTCTGCATTCTTCTCTCTTTCTCTGCCTTCCAGTATGCCAATGATGTGTATATTATACTTTCTGATACTGTTCCACAGTTCTTTGATGTTCTGTTCTGGTTTTTTCTTTTTCTTCATTATTTTTCTCTTTGCATTTCCCTTTAGAAAGTTTCTGTTGACCTATGTTCAGCTCACTTATTTTTTCCTCAGCCATGTCAAGTCTACCAAGGAACCCATCAAAGGCATTCCTCATTTCTCTTATAGTATTTTTGATGTCTAGTATTTCCTTTTGATTCTTTCTTAGACTTTCCATCTCTCCTCTTACATTACCCCTCTGTTCTTGCATGTTGCCTGCTTTTCCTATTAGGGTCCTTAACATATTAATCATAGTTATTTTAAATTCCCTGTCTGATAATTCCTACATCTATGTCAAAGCTGAGTCTAGTTCTGATGACTGCTTCGTCTTTTTGGTTAGTGTTTTTCCTTGCCTTTTGGCATGTCTTGGAATTTTTTGTTGAGTATCAGACATGTTTCATTGGATAATAGAAACTGAGGTAAACAGGCCTTAGGGTGAGGATTTATGCTAATATGGCTAGAAGTTGGGCTGTGTTTAATATTTGCTGTAGCTATAGGTACCGGAGGCTTCAAACTCCTCATGTTTCTTGCTTTTTCTCCTCTGTTGACTTTGGGTTTCCCTAAATATTCCCCCAAAGAGAGAGTTAGTCTGTGTCTTCCAGCTCTTTCAGCTATAATCCATTGTTATTATACTGGAACCTTGCTGGTGTAGTATTAAAGTGTGGAGAAGAGGTAGTATTCCGTAATCTTCAAATTAAATGTCATTCCTTTAGTAGGCCTGTGTTTCTGGGCTGTGACCTTCACAAGGTCACAGCCCCCTATTCCCTTTCCTGGCTATAGCAGTCCCAATTTATTTCCTTGAAGGCCTGATCCCTGTGACCTGTGGTTGTTGTTTCTGATTTTGTTTGTTTGGTTTTTTCCTTAGGAAAAATAGGGGGGAAAGAGGGAGCTGGGGTGGGAGGGATGCCCTTCTCCTGGCTAAGACAAGGCTCAGGCAACGTGTCTTCTCCTAGAGTGTATTGTGGAGAATGCAATCAGTGTATTTCACAGTAATTATGGTTTTTCTTCCATTAACAGATCCATAAGGGGATCTTTTTCTGATCTTCACCTTGAGAACTTGGTGGGGTTCCTGGATGTAAAGTCCACATAAAGAGCAGAGCCCCCACTAAAACTGTAGCCCCCAGCAGTTTATCACCTTCAAGCTAGTCCACATTCAGCTTTCATCAATTTCTCAAAATTACCATTTAAGTGTTCTCACCAGCTTATGGCTCTACTGGCTTCCGCTCCAAATAAGCAGATCTCAGCAGTATGCTCTGTGTTCATCTGTCTCTCCAGATTTGGGGGTGGCAGTTTTTATTTATTAATTTACTTACTTACTTACTTACTTATGGCTGCATTGGGTCTTTGTTGCTGCACGCGGGCTTTCTCTAGTTGCTTAAGTGGGGGCACCCATTGCGATGCGCGGGCTTCTCATTGCAGTGGCTTCTCTTTGTTGCGAAGCATGGGCTCTAGGCATGCAAGTTTCAGTAGTTGTGGCATGTGAGCTCAGTAGTTGTGGCTTGCAGGCTCTAGAGCGCAGGCTCAGTAGTTGTGGTGCATGGGCTTAGCTACTCCGTGGCATGTGAGATCTTCCCAGACCAGGGCTTGAACCCGTGTCCCCTGCATTAGCATGAGGATTCTTAACCACTGCATCACCAGGGAAGTCCCAGGGGTGGCAGTTTGACCTATGAATTCAGTGTTCTGATGAGTCGAAGAAAAGTTATTGATATTCAGTTTGTTTAGCTTTTTCTTATGGTTAGAATGGGACTTCCAAGTTTTTATATGTTGAGCTGAAATTGTAGTCTACATACTTGTTTTAAAGAACAAGTTTCTTAAGCTCTCTGAACCTCAGTTTCAACATTTATAACGTGGGAATAGCAATACTTATTCGCTAGGGTGATTGCGGGGTATAAAGGAAAGAATACCTAGCACATAGTACCCAGCAAATGGTTGAGTACTAGTACCATCCCCTACTCCACAGGGAAATCACTAGAGGTGTACAGGCAAAAGTAGAAAGACCCCTGGTAGGGACAAGGTGGAGGAGATTCAGTATCAGAATGGTGTTTGTGGAAAACAAAACCCTTTAAAATCTTTTTCATCTCTGAGGTTACATCGTTCTCTCACTCCCATATTCCAAATCTGGTCACTCCCGAAGAGAAAGTTAATTAACAGAATATGCAAATTAAAGAGCAGTTATAACACTAATTGACATTGTTCATATCAACAACTAGTCCAGTTCCACACAAGTGTAAATCAATACCTCATTGCCTCTGCAGCTGTGGAACCTCTCACAGGAAACTTACAATTATTTTGCTATCTAAACGGAACTGAGACTCTTAGAAATGATGGCTTCTGAAAGCCTCTTTATCTAAGGCAGCGTCCTCAGAGTTCTATACCGTACTCTTCAATAGACGAATGATGAATGTGAGCTCCACTGCATCCTTTGGTTGGCAAGTACTAGGTGGGGTTGTTAAACAATAGCATCCAGAGTGCAGGGGGCAAACCTGCGGGGCAGAGGTGTTGGGCCCAGAGCTAGAGCAGTGACTTCCTCACCTCACCCTCTGTCCTTTTCAATCACACAAAACTAAATCTATACCTTTTCAAAATGTGGACACACTGGATTTTGCTGTGCTTTGCTGGTTGAGAGTCATGACTTGTTAAACAGCTTCTCAGAGGGCAAAGCAGTTGAGTGGTTGTGATTTTCAGGGGAGGGAGTTGTGTCAGTGGAGGAATTGCTGTGCGGCCACCTCCCCCGTCACACCCCCTACGAGGAGTTACTCTGCAGCAAATAATGCCTCTCCCCAAGTATGCTTTGCACAGCATTAGTTGAAGACATGCACCTCAGCTTCTGGGCATAACAGTGGCTCTTTGTCCCCTTATCATAGACTAGACCCTGAAGAGTCAGGAAAGATAGAGCCAGAGACTCTCAAAAAAACCCAAATTTGCCATTATTGGCAGTTTTTGTACAGGCACAAATATACTTGCTTCCTAAACACTTTCCTCCATCCACACTTCCCAGTTTTCACTAAATTTTTCTCCTCTCATTTGTTTGTTTAAGTGGGACAAAACTCTGGATGTTTAAAATTAAAATAAGATATCATACAAATGCATGGAATTTTAAGTTCTTTTCTGATTTGACAGTCATATTTTAATTATTTTTACTAGTCAAGGATACTGAGCTATCAATCACAACATTGTTATCAGAGCAACAAATTATCAAGTAAGATAAACAACCAGAAATACTTTTTTTTTTTTGGTAAAAGATTATTGGCTTAGCATCCTTGTGGGAAATAACTTCCAACTCAGATGGTTCAAGAGACTTTAATGAAGGAACTACTTATAAAGCTGTGAGTGTGGTAAGAGAACCATGGAGGGAAGCTGGGCTACTCAGAGACCAGCAATAGCGGGAAAACATTTCTATTTCTAGGGCTGGGGACGCAGGTGAGCCCAGGGAGGGCTGGAGCCCTGGAAGAGCCTCCCCGGATGCCCTTCCCTTGGCAGGGCCAAAAACAGCCCAAGGCAGGGAGGGAATGGAGAGTGAATGCCCAGCCCCTTATCCCCTGGGTGAGGCAGGCCAGCGAGACCTCACCCTCAGGCTCATGGGGAGCAGGGTCACACTTGAGAGTGAAGCCCTCCTTAAACTTTGTGCTGGACTGCGCTTGCCTCACCAAAGTCCAAAGTCTGGGCTCTCATATTGTCCAAAGCCAACAAGCGCACCCACAAGGTAGGCTAGGGGATGCACTCCATGGGGCTCAGCCTCCTGGGGCCCAGGACAGGCCTCAGAAAGGAAGAGAATGGATCTTGGGAGCAGGGGAGAGTCACAGAGAATCCCAGGCACCGCATTTTTGCAGGTCATGGCACCAAATTTTTAAGTCTTAGGACTCTTACAAGACCCCTTGGTTAATATTATTTTTCAAGGGCAGATTTTTGATAAAAGAAGAAAATAAGCTGGTAACACACAAAAGCAAGACTGATATTCTTGTGAAAGCTCTCAATTTATAGCATTTTACCAAATTAGATGATTGGAAGTAGTTTTATGGGGAAAAGATCTCTCTCCCTCTACAGAAAATGAGAAGGGCAATCTCTTTCATCTCTTCCTAGGACTCCTCTTGTTCATTATGGAGACTTTCATTTTTAAGGCCAGGCTCTGAAATGTCCTTAGTCAACATTCTAAGCAAAAAACAGCCGGCCAGCAGGGCTCAATTTTACTGACAGAAAAGGACAAAGGGATACATGATATTTTACTAATACAGGTGAAGTGAGGGGCATATAGCTTTATTCTCCCACACTTGATACACGTTTTTCTTACAACTTTTTCACATTTCACAGGAGTCACTAAATGTGTGATGGTGAGGAAAGGGCACCCCGAGCAGTTTGGGGCAGAAGCTCGGGGTCAGCTAAGAGCCCTCGCGTACGCTCCCAGCTGTCCAGGGAACCCGTTCCCAAGTGGGGACTGACATGGACCCAAGAGCCTACTGTACGTCCTATCAATTCTATCTATTCCACTGATAACAATTTTGAAATACAGAGATAACTTCAAATAAATGCTTTTAGAGCAAAGCACTTCCGTGTAATACCAGCCTCGGCGCAGAAATTGCCTCAGGGAATTTTAGTCTCTTCAGTGGCAGCAGCAACAGCTAAGAAAAAATATCGGGAAAGTATTGAGTACTATCCATGCCAGGCACTGTTAGGTCTATTCAAACATTAGCTCACTTCATCTTACCACAGATCTAAGAAGAAGGCCCTATTTTGAGTTTTCTTTTCCTTAAGAAGTTGAAGAGGGATCACAGGGCTTGAGAGGGTGAAGCTGGAAGTGAACTCAACCCATCCTGTCAGCACCCAAGCTCTCAAGCACAGCCCTGAGTGTCTTGGAGCAGGAGAGGGCTGACAAAGAAACCTTCCTCTTTTTCTCATTAAAAAAGTATCTAGGGGCTTCCCTGGCGGTGCAGGGGTTAAGAATCTGCTTACTAATGCAGGGGACACAGGTTTGAGCCCTGGTCTGGGAAGATCCCACATGCTGCAGAGCAACTAAGCCCATGAGCCACAACTACTGAGCCTGCGAGCCACAACTACTGAAGCCCGCACGCCTGGAGCCCATGCTCCACAACAGGAGAAGCCACCGCAATGAGAAGCCCGTGCACCGCAACGAAGAGTAGCCGCCGTTCACCGCAACTAAAGGAAGCCCGCGTGCAGCAACGAAGACCAAAAGCAGCCAAAAGTAAATAAATAAAATAAATTTTTAAAAAAGTATTTAGGAAAAGGTATATTTTTAGAGTAAATTTAAGGACCATTCTAAAAGACTGTAGAACCATAGAAAGCTTTTGAAGAAACTGTAAAGTTTCGCTTTCCTAAGGGAAGTAATAATATACAATCTTTCCCATTTTGTTTTAGAAGCATTTGTAAAGGAAAGAAAAAGATTGGAGAAAATGATGCTTGATGAGTGAAACTCTTTCAGGTGCTGAGGATTCAGTAACGAGCAAGCGAGACACGGTTCCATCCATATGCAGCTTCTAGGGTAGTAGGAAGACGGTTACCAAAGAGTAATTGAAAAAAGCAGATTACAAAATGGTATATAGAGTATGAGCATGTCTTGATTTAAAAAAGGAAAAACTATGTGTGTGTTTGTCTTAGTCCATTCAGGCTTTTATAACAAAATACCATAGATGGGGTGGTTAATAAACAATAGAAATTTATTCCTCACCGCCCTGGAGGCCGGGAGGCCCAAGATCAAGGTGCCAGCAGATTCAGCATCTGGTGAGGTCAGCTTTCTGATTCACAGAAGGCTGCCTTCTTACTGTGCCCTCACATGGAAAAAGGGGAATGGAGTTTTCTGGAGCCTCTTTTATAAGGACACTAATCACACTCATGTGGGTTTCACCCTCATGACCTAATAAGTCCCAAAGGCTTCGCCTCCTAATACCATTACATTAGGGGTTAGGATTTAAACACATGAATTTGGGGCGGGGGTAAGAGGGCACATACATTCAGTCTGTAGCAGTGTTTGTCTGTAACTGGAAGTACATTTGTAAAAACATGCTCTCTAGGTGGTAAAATAGAGATGATTTTAGCTTTATTCAATTTGCTTTTATGTAGCTTCTAAATTCTCTAGAATAAATGAATGACCATGAACTCTTGAGGCAGGGACTGAGTCTTACTCTTCTCTGTAATGGCAGCAGCGAGTCTGGTGCTGGATGAAGTGGGCGCTCGGTGGGGCTGGTTGTTGACCCAGAGAACCACCTGCTCTTTGCAATGACCACAGGCGGCTCCTTCCCCAGTGTCCACGTGGTTCAAGCTGAGTTGTGTACAATAACTTCCTATATTTTACTGGCTGGTTTGTTCTCATGTGCTGGGTGGACTAGTGGTCTGATCAAGTTAGAAGCAAAAGAGAAAATTCTTCGTGCATGAGGCTCTGACTGGGTTGAATCTTGATATGAGTCTGGTTGGCATCCAGAGCTTTGGACTCTGCCTTTCATACTGTGGTGACTCTTAAATTGTGCTGAGATATGTTAGGCATCCTGAAGAAAGGGAGATTGCTTTGGACTAATAGCAATGTTAATGGATTTTGTGGCTTTGTTGAGTTCCTCAAATTATGCTATTAGGTATATAACGTTATTTAGAAATTGTTAAAATACGTAATTTTTGTCCATTGGTTTTATATTATCCATACTCTGAATTTGTATCATGGATTTGTTTTGTTCATGTGCAGGCTCTTTAGACCTTGGGAACAGCAAAGAACAAAGTGTTATATATGCACTTGCTGGTATGTGAAGGGCTGTGAAATGTAGTCTGGCTTCGACAGATAAGCCAGTCAATTTAAGTTATATTAAATGAATTCACTTTTTAATAGAGCTTTAATTTCAGCCTGGTTGGAAAGGGACAGGGATGATAGAGTGAAATTTAAAGTCTATAACCATCTCTTTTCAGGACATGATCTTTCAGATTTGGGTCGGGAAGCAGCACATGATGATCTATTACAGTCAGTGCTTCTGGGGTTAAAATAGAATTTCATTTACATGAATCCCAGACTTTCCCCTTCCAAATCAGACTTTAGCCGGTGTCTCCTTATATCTAATTCCTATGAGCTTTTATAAAGTCTTTTATTTTTAAACTGTATTATTGACTTATGATCCACAGACAGAAAAAGAAATATGCAAATAAATAAGTGTATAGTTCAATTAATTAACCCAAAGTGAGCACACTCATGTAAACATCACCCACATCGAGCCATAGAACGTTACCAGTACCACATGGACCCTCTGCGTACCCCACCCGAACCACTCACCTCCAGTTTGGGGCATTATGAATCTTCCTGCTGTGAACACTTCTGTTCCTATCTTTTGAGTCCATATGCACACTTCTCTGTTGGGTTTATGTCTAGTAGCTGAATTGCTGGATGCTGTCATTCAACATTACTATGTGATGCTAAACAGTTTTTCAAAGTGGTTAGAGCACTTTACACTTGGCCAGTAGTGTACAGATTTCCCAAAGTGCCACATTCTTGCCCATGCTTGGTCTTGTCCAGCTGGTGACTTTGTTCTAATCTTGTTGTGAGTTTAAATTTGTATTTTCTGGATCACTAAGGAGGTTGAACGCCAATATAATATGTTTATTGGCCACTTGTTGGAGTTGTTTACCCATTTTTTTCTACTAGGTTATTAGATCCATTGTTTTAGGATTGTTTAGGATTCTTTATGTTCTGCACGTAAGTTATACGTGTCGCATATAACTTCTCTCACTCTGTGGTTTCCTTTCCACTCTCTTAATCTTTTTGAGAAACCAAAGTTCTTCATTTCAATGTAGTCTAGTTTATTAATATTTTCATTTCCTGTTATTTCTTTTTGTGTCCTATTAAAGAAGTCTTTGATTATCCAAAAATGAAGAAAATACTTTCCAATGTTAGCTTCTCAATGCTTTGTGGTTTTACCTTTTACCTTTAGATGTAGAATCTACCTGGAATCGACTTGAGGGTGTGAGAGGAGATAAGATTTTGTAAGCTTTCTTTGGCTTTGGAGGTCCCACAGCTAAACAGAGGCTCTCTTTCTGTTCCTTAAAATCTTTATTTTATATCTACTGAAAGAGATCTTTTAGATATACTTGAAAAGATTTAAAAAGCATGTATTATATATATTCATAGAAAGACAAACGCTAGGAATATATTGGTTAGCGTGTGGGCATCTCCTGCTTGACCCTCCGATTCACCCTTCGTGCTTTTCCCTCCTGCTCTGAGCCCCAGGAGGCTGAACTGCAGGGACTTCATGCAAGGGCTCTTCCCATTTGGCTTCTCGTCAGTTTAACCAGTGGGCAGCACCAGAGGGAGGTCAGAGGGTGGAAGGTCCATAAGATTGGAGTGTTTATTCTCCCAGTTCCATCCCTTCCCAGCCCCCTCCCTCAACCAAAGGCCATAACTCCCACCAGCCCCCTTCTCCATACAGCTCCCTTCTCAGGGGTCTAATAACCACTCGCTCTCCTTGTCCCGTCAAGCGAATGGGTGGTAACTGATCCCTATTCTTCTGGTCCAGAGCTACTTCACTATCCTTTGCTGGTTGTCCTATACCCTGCCCACACCCTTGTTAAGTGCCCCTTTATTAAACTCTCCTCAATTCCCCAATTAGAGTATACTATTTGGTCCCTGCTGGACCTTGGATAATACCATAATGGTATTCCTAAAACCTTTTCCCCCATTGAGAATTCAACTCTCCTAAATCATTTTTCATCTTCTAGTCATCACTGTCCATGTTTTTCACCATGATATCATCTCTGAGTCTAAGCCACCGAGAGTATTAGTGATGCTACATTTCTTAGATGAGAGCTGCACTACAGTTTCTGGGACTTTCTTACAAGCTGCCGATGTTCATTTTGCAAGTTTTGATGCACAGACAATGACTATTACATAACAACAGCTGCCTGGCCAACAGCAATTATGAGATGCTTCCCGATTTCAGAGATGTTAAAAATTTTTAAATGTGTTTCTTATAATCAATGAAATACTGTAATGATGATGATAATGATGACTACAAAAAGTACCTAGGATCTTTACATATAACATTTTCTCCTTTAATGCCAATGACAATCCTCTGTGGCAAATATTATTCTACTCTTTTTACAGGTAGGGAAACTGGGGCTCAGAAATATTAAGTACTTTGCTCAGGATCACACACCTAGGCAGGGGCAGAGCTAGGATTCCAAATCAAGTTGATGTCAACGTCAAAGCTTGAAGTCTGAACCACTTGCCTATATGGCTATTCAGGCACCTAGAGATGATGAGAGAGCATGGTGCATTCAATGAATTCCTAATGAGCTGGCTGATCCCTCGGGTTCCTTCTGGAAATTCTCAATAACTCCCACCCCAATTTTAGGTCTTCTTTAATGGCTTTGTTGTCTACCCCACCAAACAAGCCATCTAAGAGAATGGAAACAGATTGTCCATGACACTGTTTGCTCCCATCATGTGGCAGCTCTCACAGACGCTTGAGTCAATGGTTGTTGACTCCCTCAGTCCAGAGGGAGCCAGGCATGCTGCTGCCTTCCTAAGGGCCTGCAGTACTGCCAACTCCCACAAAGGCAAAGCTTCGTTTCAAGCAGCCAGCAGGCAAGCAACTGCCTACTATGAGGATATGGAGCAAGAAGGCTGTGGAAGGACACAGCAAAGCTCTGAACATGGATCATCAAAATCAGCCCCACACTTAATGTCTTTGAGCTACATGTAGGAGAGCTTCTGCTCTGGGAGTCACTGTGCAGGTTCTGAGGAGGTAGTTAAGTACCACTGAACAGAATGAGTACATTTTCCCCACCACTTACGGTACTCAAGCATCACACTTGAAAACTGTCTAGTCTCAGTCCTTCTCAGGTACCTTGAAGGTCCCCTTGACATCTCTCTCTTTAGGGAAATTGGATATACAGCAGTGTTCCTCAAAGTCAGACAGCAGACCAGCAGCATCAGTATCTCCTGGGAACTTGTTAAAAATGCATATTCTCAGGCCTGACCCTGGATCTGCTGAGCCAAACTCTGAGGGTGAGAGGCCTGGAAATCTGTGTTTTAACAAACCTCCAGGTCATCCTCATGTACACTAAAGTTTATGAAGCATGGATATACAGTATTTTGTGGAAATGTTGGGGTCTACCACAACCTCAGTGTACTTGCAACTAGGATTTAATTATTGGATTAAAAAATAAAAATAATACATATTTATTTTTGCACACCAAATGTTACAAAGGTGTAAAATTCATCATTTCATCTCCTCAGTGCTGATCTTCAGAAGTAACCAAGGTCAACAGTATGACAAGAATCCACTCACACCAATCTGTTTATTCACATATACACAAACATACATATTCCTACATGAGTTTTTTTCCCCCTTTCCTTCCATTTTTTTTGGTTGTTACAAAAAAGAATTCACATCCCAATCCACACACTGCTTTGCAATTGGCCCTTTTCACTTAATATATCATGGATATCCCTCCAGGTCAGTACATATAGTTCTAATTTTTTTCCTTTAGGAGGTGTAGTATATTCCAAAGCATGAATACTTCACATTTGATCCAATCATATTTTTACTGATAGACATTCAGTATATTTTCAGTTTTTCACAGAGGCTAAATTAGAGGGCTAATTTAAAGTAATTTAACTGTGACAATAATTTCTGGTCTCAGATATAATCATAGGCTGAATTTGAAGGTGAAAAGGTAGATATATGGGAGCATTCTTGTGCATAAAGAATGGCCTAAACAAATCCATGCATCTACAGTCAATTAATCTTTGTCAAAGGAGGCAAGAATATACAGTAAAGAAAAGACAGTCTCTTCAGCAAGTGGTATTGGGAAAGCTGGGCAACTGTATGTAAATAAATGAACTTAGAACACTCCCTCATACCCTACACAAAAATAAACTCAAAATGGCTTAAAGACTTAAATGTAAGACATGACACCATAAAACTCCTAGAGGAGAACATGGGCAAAACATTCTCTGACATAAATCAGAGCAATGTTTGCTTAGGTCAGTCTTCCAAGGCAATAGAAATAAAAGCAAAAATAAACAAATGGGACCTAATCAAACTTATAAGCTTTTGCACAGCAAAGGAAACCATAAACAAAATGAAAAGACAACTTACAAACTGGGAGAAAATATCTGCAAACGATGTGACCGACAAGGGCTTAATTTCCAAAATATACAAACAGCTCATCCAAATCAATAACAACAACAACAACAAAAAACAAACAACCCAGTCAAAAAATGGGCAGAAGACCTAAACAGACATTTCTCCAAAGAAGACATACAGATGGCCAACAGGCACATGAAAAGATGCTCAGCATCGCTGATTATCAGAGAAATGCAAATCAAAACTAAAATGAGGTATCACCTCACACTGGTCAGAATGGCCATCAACAAAAAGCCTACAAATAATAAATGCTGGAGAGGGTATGGCGAAAAGGGAACCTTCCTACTCTGTTGGTGGGAATGCAAATTGGTGCAGCCACTATGGAAAACAGTATGGACTTTGCTTAAAAAACTAAAAATAGAATTTCCATATGATCCAGCAATCCTACTTCTGGGCATATATCCAGAGAAAACTATAATTTGAAAAGATACATACACCCCAATGTTCATAGCAGCACTATTTACAATAGCTAAGACATTGAAGCAACCTAAGTGTTCATTGACAGATGAATGGAGAAGGAAGATGTGGTATATATATACAGTGGAATACTACTCATCCATAAAAAAGAATGAAATAACGTCATTTGCAGCAACATGAATGAATCTAGAGATTATCATACTAAGTGAAGTAAGTCAGAAAGACAAAGATAAATACCATATGATATCACTAATATGTGGAATCTAAAATAGGATACAAATGAACTTATTTTCAAAATACAAACAGACTCACAGACCTAGAAAACAAACTTATGGTTACCAAATGGGAAAGAGGAGGATAAATTAGGAGTTTGGGATTAGCAGATACAAACTACTATATATAAAATAGATAAACATCAAGGTCCTACTGTTTGGCACAGGGAACTATATTCAATATCCTGTAATAAACCATAATGGAAAATAATATGAAAAAGAATATATATTCACTGAATCACTTTGCTGTACACCAGAAACAAGCACAGCATTACAAATCAACTATACTTCAATTGAAAAAAAGAAGGATCTATAAAGATTGCCTGAGCTACTCAAGCTAGGCACCTCTGTCTTTGAGCATCCAAAAAGCACCTATCAACCATCTTTTGCGTGCCAGGCATTGCACTGTTTGCTGGGGATACATCAGTGGACAAGACAGACATGATCTTGATCCTCATAGAACTCACTCTCTAGTGGGGGGACATAGAGGCACAAAAGACAGTTATAATGCAGTGAGATAAGTGTCAACAGAGGTACCAGTTTCCTGGAAGAGATGCCAGGTAAGCTGTGACCTATTGATTGAATAGGAGTTAGTTGGATGAAGGAGGGGTAATGTTCAAAATAGAGGGACCAGCGTGGTGACTTTGGAGGAGCTGTGAGTAGCATGAGGAGAGGAGAGAGAAAGCTAAAGCTCCAAGCAGAATCCTACTCATGAAGCCACTTGAAAGTTTCAACACTTTTCTGAAAAGAACAAGGAGCCCTTTTTAGTATAATAGTAGGGTACCTGGCCCTTCTAATATACAAGCACCTCTCATTAGAAACTGGAACTGCATCAGACAGACAACAGAGGCAGGAAAGAGACTTGGACACTAAGTTGAATGTTATGCCAGATGTGAACACACAAAATAAGGAACATTCAATAAACCCAGCATGGAGCACTCTAATCAAGGCAGTGAGTTTAGTTTATACTCTGGGTGAAATCTGTGCTGATATACCTGTTAATTCGCTCTCACTGAAAATCCAAAATCTATAATGTGGGAAAAGTACTTCCAATCAACACTTGATGAATACTTACTGGGTGTTAGATTCCAGTGGTAAAACGAGGTGCAGATTTTAATTCACCAGATTCCATGGGGAAATGATTCTCCTAAGACGGACAGATTCCAAGTCCTGTGGACCTGTGCCATGTGTAAGCTGAAGTGTTTAGGGAAGAGTGAAGAAAATGCGAGACCCACATGTCTGTGAGGGTACTCCGTGAACGAGACAGAGGAAACAAGATTTCAGCAGCTGCCCTGAATGAGGGAAGAAGGTAAGGTGGGTTTCCACTAAGTCTTCTGCAAAACCCTTATGCCATCGCTTTATGGGCAACCACAGTAAAAGATCTCTTGTATTTCTCAAGACTTTTTAATTGGACCATTGTTAATTTGCATGAGAAACTGCACTGAGCATGGGCCATGAAGGTGACAGTCATATTTAGGTTACACGTCCATTATCTTCTTTAACTCCAGCCAGGAATCTTTTCAGCGGCCTTTGGCTAAGTGCTCTGTCCCAGGGCAGAAAGCCACGCAGTGAGGAGAACTACTTATGGACCAAGGCATGCTCTGCCCATTTCATCCTTACTGTCTCTCATCCATGGGACAGCATCCCCAGGTGGGTGTCTGCCCCTACCCCACAGAGGCGTATGGCATGGCCTTAAGCACAGCACACAGTGTGCCTGTTTCCAAGACCCACAGGACAGTTACACACCCTCCCTCCTCTCATCTCTATCCCCAGAAAAGTGACCACAGAGTGTTCCCTAATTCCATGCTGCACTTCTCAGCGCTCCTAGCACAGCCTGTCAGAAGATCTTTCTTTCTTAGATTTAGCTAATGTGTGCTCACTAAAGCATTCAAACAATATAGAAGGGTGTAAGTACACTGTGTGAAGTCACTCACTCCACACCTACCCTGCTCTCAGAGGTAAACAATTTGATGTCCATCTTTCTACAATTATGTACGTATACATATATACATACATATATATGTATGTATATATGTATACACACACAATACACATTACTTACTGCAAAAATAAGACGTTACTACAGATCTTTCTTGACTTATGATGGGGTTACATCCTGATAAACCCATCCTAAGTTGAAAATATCAAGTCAAAATGCAATACACGTAACCTACCTTAAACATGCTCAGAACACTTACATTAGCCTATAGTTGGGCAAAATCATCTAACACAGAGCTGGTTTTATAATGAAGTGTTGACTATCTCATGTAATTTACTGCATAGTGTACTGAACATGAAAAACAGAATGGTTGTGTGGGTAAAGAATGGTGGTAAGTGTATGGGTTGTTTAACCCCGCGATCACGTGGCCGACTGGGAGATGCGGCTCGCTGCCCCACTCGGCATCATGAGAGGATGGTACCACATATGCTAGCTCGGGAAAAATCATAACTCAAAATTCGAAGTATGTTTTCTACTGAATGCTTTCACACCATCGTAAAGTCGAAAAATTGTAAGTCAGGGACTGTCTGTATACACTCCAGCAGGTAATTGCTTTTTTTAAACTTAATGTATCAAGTTTATCTTTCCATGTCAGTACACATAGAACAACCTTATTCTTTTTATGCTATGCCACGCTATGCTAGACATTGTATAGATGTACCGGAATTTAATTAAACCTCTGTTAATAAACATGTAGCTTAATTTTTAGCTTTTTCTATACACAGGTGTATGGAGATGTAGATTTATCATTGTGTATGGATGCAATCTCTGCTGTAAGATAGATTCCTTGTAATGGAATTAATGGCCCAAAAGGAATGCATTTAAAACCCTTTCCCCTCATTCTTGCCCAAACTGGATATTTCCAATTAATCCTTTTAATTTGTGTATTGCTTAGAGGAAGGCCTTTCTCACACCAGTGTTATAACAAATTTCCCTATATTTTCTGTTCTAGTATACATATATATTTTTTAATGCTGTGGTCTTTTAATTTACTGCCAAATTCAGCCTGCTGCCTGTTTTTGTGAATAAAATCTTATTGGAACACAGCGACACCGAATGTTTACATATTGCTGATGACTGCTTTTACACCACAGGGGCAAAGCTGATATTTGTGACAGAAATTGTACGGCCCATAAAGTTGAAAATATTTACCATCTTGCCCTTTCTAGACTGTTATCCAACTAATGCCTAGAATTTATTGTTTGTTTTTGTGAGGAAAGAACTAACTTTATTTTATCAACTGACATAAAATTATCCAATGAACGGCTCATCTTTTCCCTACTGACATGAAATGCTATCTGTGTCATATAACAAACTCCCATCCATCCATGGGTGGGGATCCTTCACACTCTATTCTGTATCATTGATCAGTTGGTCTTTTCCTGCACAAATACTACACTCTTCACTTCTTTAGTTTTATGTTTTTCCCATAGTTTTATACTTTCAATTTTTATGTTTGGTAGGGTAAGTCCTTACTTGTCTTTTTTCAAAAGGAGTTTTTATATTCTTTTTTGTTTTTTCTTTCATATGAATTTTAGAATCTGCTTATAAAGATCCCAGTGGGGTTTGTAACCAGTATTTCATTGACTTTAATTTGGGAGAAAATTGAAATCTTTACAATATTCTATAACAGTGACCATTTCCTCATGGTCTCATCTATATTAAATATTATTATCATTTTTCATCTTTGCCAATTGATAGTTGAATTGAGGTTTTATTCTAATAAGCTAATAATACATAAAAATTGGTATTTTTACCTTATTGTGAATTTTCCTCAGCTTTTTCTTACAGTATGTTAAGATGGGGCATTGCTCTGTAATCGATACAGGTGAAAGACAGGAATTTTACTACATCCCTGGTAGTGCTGATTCCTATGCCCTAGAAAACAGTTTAAGCTATTGGTCAGTTGAAAGACATTGATCCCTAAACATAAGCTCTTTAGCAAACGTCCTCCCTATTGACTCAACATTGCTGCTCCAAAAGGCTCCACCATTTCCTGCTGCCTTAATGAATTTTTAATCAGCTCCATGCAGAGTGAACAAGCACAAACATCTCCCTCCTTCTGTAGGCCAGGCCCTCCAAGCGCGGCAGAGAGCGGCCGCATTCACGCCAAATAACAGCCCTGCTTCCCTTTCTCTCACCTGGGTTCACCATCAGCCTCAGCAGGGCCGGAGTGCCTCAAGTTGGTCCCTGGTGAAGGTCTCTGGGATGGAGATTCGCAGGCAGGACGCTCCTTGGGGAGTGCGCTTGTGTTTGGACAGAGGGAAGCACCGTAGTCACCTCAAAGGCTTCCACCTGGAGTCCTGGAGCTGGAAGGGCTCTTTAGAATTATCCCAAGTTAGGGCGAGGGGGCTGGGCTTTACATCTATCTGCTGAGAGGTCGTGGGCGGGGCGGGGAGGTAGGACCTTGGGCTAAACGGCTCTCCCCAGCTGAGGATAATTCTCCTTGAGCAACTCAGCTGAGCGCCAGTATTCGCCAAATCTCCTAGGAAATTGAGTGCCTCGGTCCTGAAGGGGGGATGTGGGCGCACAGCACAGCATCCACTACAGGGCGTTCTTGACCTTTCCCTGTACCTCTCAGCTTTTTTTCCGAGCTGAGAGCTCGAATACCTTCCAGTACACTGCTCAGCTTTGGTATTTAACCTTTCACGCAAAACTCTCATGTCACACGTAGATAACATTTCCTTTCTTCCAAGCACATCCCACGAATTCACAAGCCAAATATCAGGGAACACGGCTGCAAAATTATGTTTTTACCAAGACCCTCAAACGTATTATTCAAATAAATTAGAAAAAAAATTTCACATTTTTTTAAAAAAAGAAAACCTTATATAGTCCATGAACTAACATTACATCATGTTCCCTTGGCACTTTTTACCTATAGTATATGAAAAACTTACAGATTACAAGGGCATTTTGCAATGAGTCAAAAAATGGATTGTAAAATTACTCATGTGTTCTTCAGTAATAACTACCTCCGTAAAAATTGTGACTATCATTTGTATAGTGCTTCAGTGTTTACAAAGTACTTTCGTATCAACAACTTGCTGAGTCTTATCAGAGGCAGGAATTATTATGAAGACTCTGAGGCTTGGAGAGGTGAGGTAAGCCATGCCTCTGTCCTGAGCTGGAGGATGCTGGGAGTCTGGTGTGTCTCCAGAGCCCTCCTCCCTCCCCTTCCTCAACCCTCGTCTCCCCAGCTCCACCACACCCTCACCTGGTCCAGGCTCCACGCTCATTCTCTGTTGATACGCTGTGAACACCCACACTCCCCAACCAAGATCTTCTCTCCCTGGGAAGGACCTGTGTCCTCCTTCATCTTTCTCTACTTATCTTTATTGAAACCTGCTCTCATAATCTATTTCATACCAAGCTACCAATGCCCAGCGATGGTGAGTAAACTGCCTTCTCCACCCGTCCCCAGTTATATATTATCCCCAGGTATCTGTATGTATGCTATATATATCATATTATATCATCATTATATAGGATATATAATATATATATACCCTCAGGTGTATCTGCATTTTAACAAGATCATATTGTAGTGGAATATGGTCCACCCATCCCCAGTTATATATTATCCTCAGGTATCTGTATGTATGCTATATATATCATATTATATCATTATATAGGATATATAATATATATATACCCTCAGGTGTATCTGCATTTTAACAAGATCATATTGTAGTGGAATATGGAACAAGTTAATGAGGAAGATATTTTGGAGAGAGAGGATCTTTCCAACTGCCTGCCCCCACCCCATTCATGTTCTTTTACGCTCTGTTGATGATCATCACTCATGTAGAGCACTGGACTTCGTGTCAAAAGAATTGAATTTGAGTCCCTGCTCTTAGGTAGGTACTTAACTTTGCCCACCTTGACCTCCTCGCCATCTAAGTGAGAATATGAATTGATGTTTCATATTCATCAGAATATGAATTGATGTTTCGGCTGTCCTTTCATTGGTGACTGGAGGGACCAACAAAAATCTCAGTATTACAGCAGTTTTGTTAAACTCTGTGGCTAGAGAAACTTGTAGTTGGAGATGGTCCAAGGGTGATACCAAGAATTCACTGCCTCATGGGCCTCACACCACTGTCCACCCAGGAGGTTCCCCTGGTGCACACGAGCTACACAGCAGAACTGATATCAGCTGATCCTGGTGACCAACTCTTCCCTATATGTAGAGGGGTCATTACATGTTTTACTTTGACTTGTCCTTGAATGTGTGACAAGGCTAATATCATTGAAATACCTCCTGAGGCATTTCTCCCCACAGCAAACCATTTTTTAAATGCAGTCCCTGCCATGAATGGTGTTTTATGACACTAGGGAAGGGGAAGGTGAGTACTTTCCAGAACAAAGAAGGTAGGAAAAAAAGGTGTGGGGGGATATGACATAGGGACCCTTTTGCCAGGGAGAGAGCAAAATATAGATGAGGTGATACTAGGGTTCAGATGCTGCTCTTTGTGGTTAACAGTGTGTATGGCGAGGGGGATTGGGGGTGGGGTGAGATTATAGAAAGTCCAGAGAAAGTGAGGAGGTTAATCGGCTGTCCTTCTCAAACACAGGTGTCCAGAGTAGGAGAGAAGAGGTAATCTAGAATATTTAGGGGACAGGGGGATAGGACAGTCCCCCCATGCTTCCCTGTGTTGAGTGCAACACAGAAGAGATCTTGAAGTTCTCAGGCCACAGGGAAGGCCTCTGAGCATGCTGGCTGGGACTCAAGGGCTAAGGTGGAGCCAAAGCAACCCTCTAGCAGAAGGCTGAAAATGGGCTGTTTGAGCTGCCTGCTGGGATTCACAGCCAGGCCTCAGTGGAGAGGCACACGGTGAGAGGCAAGTGAAGGTTCAGTCAGACAGGACTCACTGTGCTTGGGCCATCCTGAGAGAGGAGATCACAGGTTATTCCAGCCTAGAACACTTCAAGAGAGGACTCAGTGAGGGTGGAGGCCACCGTGGCCCACACATCAGTGGAAATAAATTACAGCGGCTTTAGGGGCAAGGAAAAGTCCCCGGAGATGGGAGGCACTTGGGCCAAGAGTCCTTACACCAATGCCAAGCTTCTCCTTGCACTTAGATTGTATCTCAGAAGGAAGAAGGGGAAACTTTGAAGGAGGGAAACAGTCCAGATGGGGAGTTCAAAATTTAAATTGATTATCTATCTAAAACGAGGCAGAGGAAATTCAACTATGTTCAATTGGCAAGTTTAACTCTCCTCACCATCAATGGGAAAGATGCATTGCAAGGAAATTTAGTTCCTTGGAATACAGAATTTCCCACTTTTGCTTTTTTTTTTACATCTGAGACACAGTACATGACTCAAATGGATTTCTTTACTATAGATGAGAAAAACAGCCTACATTTAACATTCTGGCAAATCCCAACCTTAGAAAATACAACATTAATAAGGCAGAAGATCATTTTTAGTTCTCTAGTATAAGCAGTTTCTCTACAGTAACTTCACTGTATTCCTTGAGGATGTAATTATTGTCCATCATCTTGTTATGAATAAACAACAACCAAGTCTGCAAGGGACTGATGCCAGGAACAAGATTTGACAACTCCCAACAAGCTAATGATTTCTAAGTCCTTCCATCCCTTGACCATCGTGGAATCTGACAGAGATGTTGTCAGTGTGACAGAGAGGCTAGGGAAGTGGCTGTCTTCCCAGTTACTGCCTCCCTTCACTCCTTAACAGCTGAGATGTGGGGAAGTAAAGGCTACACAAGGGGAAGCGTCCTACAGCTATACATAAGCTTCTACACAGAAGTCATTATTCTTTGATAAGGTCACATTCAACAGGAGTTTAAAGCAATGACCCCACTCAGATCTTCTACACAGAGTGACAATCAGCTGTCTTAGAGAGATTCCATAATCTGAGACTCAGAGGCTGTGAATCTTCAATGCACTGGGTGCTGGGAGTGATGGACAAGTCAGGGTTTTCATCTTTATTGACCTTTTCCCCCCAATTGGATCCTTAAAGGCCAGATTGACTCTGCATCTAAATTAGCTGCTGAAATCCCTTTTTGTCAAATCATCTCTAATTAATGATATGGCAATATACACACCTTTCTGTCTGGGTGGGGGGCAGGGAACTACAATTTATTGAGTACTCACTATTTGCCAGGTATTTTGCCAAGTATTTTATGCATTCCCTCATTTAATTCTAAAGATTAGGCACTGTTGGTATTAATTATTTTTTCAGAGGCTGAAACTGAGAGATTGTGACTTGCTCAAGGTCATTCAGATAGTAAAGGATGGAGCAGGAATATAATTGCCTGTTCTGTCCTCTACTTCTTCTTTAGTAGGAGCTCATTTTCTCACTACTCTGTAGCTTCCTTAACTATTTGTGGTATAAATTTAAGTGCATCTTTCTTTCTCTTTGATGACAGCCTTCCTGATACACTAGTCTAAATAATATTTGTATAACTCTTTCTCACATGTGTTCCAAGGAATGGCTGCCCTTTTGTGCACACATAAAACATAGCAGTGAGTCGACAATTAGCAAGTGTGAGCCCTAGTTCAGTAAAAATCAAGTACTAAGATGATGCAAACAAACTAGGAACGCTGAACCAAACACATAATTTAAAAAATGCAAAACAATGCTCACAAAAAAGGGAGAAGAACTATCCAGGTACCAGAAATAAAAAGGAAACTAAAAAGCAAAGATCTAAGCAACCGTGCTTATGCCTCATCCTCTTTAAGACTGCACTGGGATTAAGTTCAAGGAACGCAGAAATTTTCGTTTCAGTAGACGCGGCCCTCGGCCCAAGACTTCACTTGGGTGGAACTGAGATTTCAGCATAAATGCAGGATCCTCAAATAGCTGTTTATTGCAGATATAACAGAGAATGAAAGGATGGAATAGGAAAAAACGATGCCCACTGGCTTAGCTTGCCTGCCAATGCCTAGGCTCTGGATGGGAAAAAAGTCTCTACAGGAAACTAAAACCTTAAATTGAACATCTTGTGGGTTGAAGAGTTAAATTTATACTAATCCTGTAATCCAGGTTCCACCAAGCTAAGAAATTAACATAAAATGGTCGGTGATTCACCTGGCAGGTGCAAACACAAAGCCATCCTGAAGGAACATTCCCCCAATCCAAGTTGTATGGAGTTTCTGTAGGGAATGGGGAATAAAAAAGAGGAGTAGGGGTAAGAAAATCCAACACACTGGGGCAGTAGGGCCTCTAGGACTTGAAATACAAACCAGCAATTTGACGGGGTACGTAACACAGATATATTTAAAATAATTTAAATAATTAGGAACATAAAAGTGAATCAAGGTCTTAAGAGAAGAATAAGTGGCTATGAAAAAATAGAAAAAATTCAAAATAACAAAATAGAAATTCTAAAAATAATAATTTAAAACAACAGTCATTAAAATGAAAACTCAGTGGATGGTTAAGCAGCAGATTAGACTTGCTGAAGGGAAAGTTAGAAGCAAGAAAACCGATTTGAAGAAATTATCCAGAATATACAGCATAGATAAATAAATAGAGGGGAACTAGTAAAGAGATTTAAAATTTTGGAACACAGAATAAAAGGTTTATTCAATAGAATTTCAAGAACAAAAGAATAGAGAAAATAAGAGAAAGGCAATATTTAAAGAGATAGTGTCTGTGAGTTGACAAAAGACCTAAATCCTTAGATTTAAAAGCACAACAAATTCCTGAAGGAAAAATAAAATCTTACATCTTAACACATCAGTGTGAAATTTCAGACCACCATGACACAGACAAATTCTTAAAAGCAACCATAGAGAAAAGATAGATTATCTACAGAAGAAAACCAATTTGAAATAGTACAGATTTCTGAAAATCAACAAGGAGGCTAAGAGTCAGTGGAATGCTAGCTTTAGAGTATTGAGAAAAAATAACTGGAATACTATGTCCAGCTAAAGTAAAATAAAGATAT
The DNA here is from genome assembly GCF_002837175.3 of Physeter macrocephalus. Taxonomy (NCBI): domain Eukaryota; kingdom Metazoa; phylum Chordata; class Mammalia; order Artiodactyla; family Physeteridae; genus Physeter; species Physeter macrocephalus. Next base: position 52,867,032 of record NC_041218.1, read on the forward strand.
TTTCAGAAAAAGACTGAAAGAATTTATCATTTCAAGACCCTATAGATAGATAAACTACTGAAGGATATACTTTAGGAAGAAGGAAATTGAACACAGAGAGAAGAAATACATTGAAAGTAGCAACAGTAAACCAAAAAGATAAACATGGATAAATGTAAATAACCATTGACTACATAAAATAACAGAAATAATAATGTTTAGTTTGGGAGGACAAACAAGCAAAATGGCCAGAGAAGGTTATTGGAGTTGAGCTCCTTCTAATGTCCTTATTTTGTTCAGAAGAAGGATAGAAAATATAATAGGCAAACTGGTAGAGGAAAAAAGAAGAAGGAAACGACTTATTCCATAGAAGGCAAGAAACAGAAAAAAAAAAGAAGTAAATAAAAAAGCATGGTAAACAGAACAAAATAAGATGGTAGAAATAAATCTAAATCAATAATCATAGTAAATGTAAATAGTCTAAACTTGCTAGTTAAAAGAGCTTACTATTTACTTTTTTTGAATACTATATTATGAATACAATATTTTGTTATAAGAGCTCTAAGAAGTACTTGAAGGCTCAGAAAGGTTGAAGGTAAATGGATGAAAGAAGATAAGTAAATACCAATGTTTGGAAAGCTAGTGTATCTGTATTAGTACTAGACACGCTAGACTTTTAGACAAAATGCATTTAGGGAATAGAGGGGGGTCATTGCATAATGGTGAAAGAATCCAGTCTTTCCTGACTCCATGGTCCAGCTCAGCAGTTCTCCATGCTGCCTGCCCCTTACGACAATAGTGATTATATAAAATTAAAGAGCAGAGTAGAATTTTACTGAGAGAATAATAATATAATGATATAAAATCCCCAGAGGTAGTCAAACTGGCCTGGGTTGGAGTTCTAGCTCCGCCACTTACCAGCTTTGTTGCCTTGTTTCATTTCACCTCTCTGTACCTCAGTTTCCTCATCTGTAAGATGTAGCCAAGCCATACTTGCGTCTCATGTTTTGTATGAGGATTAAAAGAATTACAGTAAATAAAGGGCCAGTTTATACCAGCTTCTCAACAAATGTTAGCTCTCTCATATCCTATTTCTTATCACAAAAAAAACCCTGCAAAACTTATAACTTCAGAAGGCAAATATCTATTTAAGATTTCAAGTTGAAATCATTTTTCTTATAAAGAGTTAACTACCCGTGAAATTAAATATTTAGGCATCCACGGAACCAATGTGCTCATAACGTTAGAATAAGAAAGTGGCTGGTCTAGAAATTACAAGACATTCTTAATCTCTTCACAGCTGATGTTTTTTCTATCGTGGGAATATTCTGAAATCACCTTTTACAGTTATCTAGAGAGAATGGTGTACTGTGAGGTCAATTAGGAAAATAGCATGAAGTTGAGTGTTTGTATTCAGGTGTGTAAACGCTGGTGGCTGGTTGAGATGCTCAGTTGTAAAGTAGTTTGGCACTCAGAGCATATTTTCCCTTAAAACAAGATCACAAATAGTGATTTCTTTCCCAAGTGGGGTGACCAATTGCCCCGGTTTGCCTGAAATTGAAGGGTTTTCCAGAATGAAGGACTTTCAGTGCTAAACCTGGGAAAGTCCTGGGAAAACCAGAATGATCAGGCACCCCACAAGTCCAACACCCCAAAACTGATCTGCCTGTGTCAGTCACAACTTCGGGAGCCCTTCATGAGAAGCCAGCTCTGCTGAGTGCCAGAGTTTCCCCTGTTGCACTGCTGGGCTCAGCACTTGATCTCTGACAGTTGCCTGAGCCCCTGGGTACTGATGTTACTCTGGGGTCTGAGTGTGAGAGAAAAGAGAAATATCTCCTCTCTGTTACACTTTGTCACTTAGACCCCAATGCAGCCTGTCCTCTGCCTAGAATATCACTTCTTCCAAAAACATGGTACTTTTAGGTTTGTGTACTTCTCTTCTCCCGTTGTTGCCCAAACGAGTCCCTCGTTTTCAGGGTGGAGGATGAGAGTTAACAGAACATCAGAGGCAGTCCTATCCTCTCCACGGTCTTGAACCTCTCGTCCCACCTCTCATTCATATCAGCTCAGATAATCAATGCTGACTCTGAGATGAATGGTCAATCACCACTTCCGCAGAGAGCTATCTCAGAATCCCACCGGGAGCTTGCTTGGGGACCTGCACAGCCTCTTTTCTAGGAATATAACATAGTTAATAATGACCTTGAGATCCGCATTAGTAAAGAGCAACCTATTGAACTGCCATTCACCAAGGTCCACTCTAAATAACACCCCCCTCTCCCTACACACCCTCGTGGAAATGTTTTCAGCGTCCCCTGTTCTATCATAGCACTTGCTTTATGCTTCTGGTTAAACCTCGATCATGATCTGCCTTGTAGTGCAGTCGCTTAAGCATATGTCTATCTCCTTCATAAATTGCAGGTCTTTAAGAGCAGAGAAACTGTCTCACTCATCTTTATACAACTCTTAGAACCTTGCAGAGTGCCTGTCGCAGACAGACTATTCAATAAATGTCTCAGGAATTGATAAGATCCTCTGGACTTTAGCAACTCATCAGAGATCAGCTGGCTCCATTATAACTTGGTCAATAATTCAGTCTATTAGGAGGAATGACTATATTAAATTTGTTCTGCCAACATTGCTTATTCTTGCATTGAAATTCACAGACTGGTTAATTTAGCAGGTCACTGTGGTTTGAAAAGACTTGCCAGTGATAGAAAAGATGAAGAAATCTCAATAAATAAAATTCAAATTATTCTAGGTAAACTTTAATTGAAAAATCATTTGAACAATGCTGTTCTCTCTAGCAGATAATACTCAAATAGTAAGGTGTTACTGAGTGAGCTGAAAGGGTAGAATATACTTTTATATTCTACTCAAAGGTTCTCATTTCAACTTTAAATTGCCTCATAATATCATAGTATAGCAGCCAAATTAATGAGTCAAGTCAGACTTCAAATAAATACACTGAACAAATCAAGTTTCAAACTCAATTAACTTCTAGGAAAAAGAAGAATTCTGAAATTAGGACTAGGTTGGAGGAATCTGTGTCTTGTAGATAAAACAGTTTTTTAAAGACTCAAATCCTTTACAAGTTTAAATATCAGAATAATCTGCCTAAGGACAAATTAGAGTCACCCCAAAGTGGAGTCAACACATTAGTAAGATGTGTTATATGCCAATATGACATACTTGTAATATGTCAACACATTAGCAATGTAAGTGTTAACAATTTGTGAGAACTCCAAAATTATCATTAAACTCAAAGCCTGGGAAAAATTTTTAGTAACCTAGAGGTATTTCAGAGAATTTTGGGACCACAATATTCAAGGTTGAAATAAAAGTTCTTTTTGAAGTTGATACTAAAGGTAATTTAAGATGACTCGAACTTCTAAGATGATTAGAAATTAGTCTATTAACCAACAACTCTGAGAGCATCAGGAAGCTGTGGTTAAATAAACTCCCGTACTTTTGTCAAGGCCCTGCATAAATGGTACCTACACTTCCTGAAAGGATGACAGAGAATCCTTTGAGGTTGTTCACCAAACATCGCATTGGTGCTGGCTCCTCTGGGATCACTCCCAATCATCACAATCAACTGCAGGCTGCACTGTCCCTCACTGCACACCTACTATGTGTCAGGCAACAAGGCAGGTACTATCCGCACCATCACCCTGTTCCCGTGATGGCAAAGCGTTTCAATCCTGCAGCATTAGAACAAGTTTAAATTGATAACTCTTACTTAGCACATTAAAAAATGAGCCTGGATGACATACAATTAATTATATGTTATTCCACTCCGATTTTAAAAAGAGAAAAAGATTCTGTGTGATTTCACTCTGTGCTAATTTTTCTAATAGGCAGAAGAAAAGGCAATAATTTAGTTGTGACACTATCATAATCCTCCTACCCATGAAACACAATAAAAGAATATTCCACTGAAACATCTCACTCGAAAGGCTGTTTTCTTTAAGGATGATGGAAAATGTATTTGTTGAATTCTGATGACATCGTAACTGATTCCAATGTTCTGCATAGAGGAGAAAAAACATTTTCCATTGTTTACACAGTAATAAGTAACCATCTAAGCATAAGGCATGTGTATTAGAAAGAAAGAGGGGAACAATTATCTACCCTCATATTTGCTTTCCTGCCATCAGGGCACGAGGAGGCTGTGTGTGGGCCTACCTTCGGACAGCCATCTTTGCTTAGTGGGAAGAAGATTCATACCATGGTGTGGAAGTCCCAAACGAGTGCTGACCTTTCCTTCTCTTTATATCTGCTCCTCTGTCCAGACCCTTATCTGGCAGGGGAAAGAGGCTGGAAGGTGTTCAGGCAGCTAAAATATTGCAAAAGAGATAGCGCGGTGCCTCCTTCCTGAATTAGGGAGTGGAACCAACCCTAAAACATTTATTCTCTGAACTTGTAAGTTTGTCCATAAGACCATGACTAAGAACTCTCAGGCTGAGAAGCTGAGTCCTGATTTGGCCAAATGAATAATATTGTTAGAGGGGCTGGTTTTCCCCCAGAGCCAAGTCTATAGGAAGAACAGGTGGGACTTGAGGGGAGGGAATGCCTGGGAGAAAAGGGTTGGGGGTGGCCATGGGACTTGACTTCATCCCACATTAGATTCTCCCTTTAGAATAGTAACCCAGTGGTCCAAGCCTAGCACACAGTCAATTTCAAAGACTAGGAATCAAGAATAATTACAAACTACTCAAAATATGTCTTGCTCTCTCATACCTGCAGATCCTCTACCTTACACTCTTCATCTGGTCGTTGGGGCTCTGCCTTCAAATCTCCGCTCAAGCACCGGTAGCTCCAGGAAGTTTGGCCTGCCTCCTCCAGTCTCACCAGCCTGGGGTGGGTGCCCCTTCACGGCTCCTGTAACACCTCCTGCCCACCTCCTGTTAGAGAGGGAGGAGGTATCTCTTCCCCTGAAACAGTGGATCACAGCTTTGAGCGTATTGAATTCAAAGGGCTTAAGTTTTAGTCTTGGCCAGTAGAGGCTTCTGGCTGTTCCTCCTCTGTTCTCTTTTACTATCTCCCCCTGCATGGAATGAAGCTGCTATTCTGATTGATTCTGGAGACCACATTGCACTGTGGGCAGGGATATCGTACCAGAAGGTAACACGCATTCATGAGTGTCCCTTCTCTTCCTCCCTCTGCTGCTGGATGTGGCAGGCTGGCTCTTCCTGTCTGTGTGCTCTTTGGGTAAGTGGACTTGTGAGACTGCCACAGACCTCACTATTCCTGCCACTCCCCACCAGGGTGCTGAGGTTTGGTATGGGGGCTGGGCTACCCTAGAGGTTCAGGCCTCAGCCAGGTGCCCTGATTCAGCTTAGGGCAGCCCTGCCTTTGGCTTCATTGGATACTTGCCCATCTGGTACTTTGTTCTCCATTTGCCGATTGATTGTTACATCTATAGCTCCTTTGTCAGGGAACTGCAAAGGGAGGCATGATGAGTGGAAAGGAGGCCCCTGACATCCCCAAACTCCAACACTCCCATCTCTGCACTTCCAACAATGCACTAATTATCTGTCTCCCTCATTGGATGGCAAATTCCCTGAGAAACTATTGCTGATCTTTGTATGCCCAGTGCTCAGTGCAATGTCCAATAGTTATTAGGTGCTCGAAAAATGCTAAGTGTGTGAATGAATGAATGGATGAGTGAGTTTGGCCATTCTTGGACCTGTTTCACTGATCCAACCCTGGCCACTCTGCAAGCTGATCCACCTCTGTGTTGAGCTCAGCTGGTCAACTCACCCAGAATGTCCTCAATCCCAGCTCAACATTCATGTTCTCTTTGAAGACTTTTCTAGCTAACTCTACCCACACTCATTTCCATTTCTAAATGCCTTTTGTACGGTTTAGTACTTTGGTATTCTCTGATTTAAGTGTGCCACGATTATGTTGTTAACTAGATTATATATGACCTGGTCTTGACTTACTTCTTCCACAAGACATCACCGGCAGGGTAAAGTTTGAAATTAGAGCAGCTGCTGTCAAATCCCCCTAACCTGAATGCAGTGGGGAAAGTCACTTACTTTCCCTGGGCCTCAGTTTCCTCACTTGTGAAAATGGGGGGAATAATCCTCTGCTTGCATGTGTCATGAGCACTGAAAGGATCAAAATAAAAACACAATGGCACCTACAAAAACACATACACAATTTATACCTCTTAGAATGTTGAATAAAGCTAGGATCAGAGGAGAGCTTCATCAATTCTCATACATTTACTTGATAATGACTATGTGGCTCACAGGCATTTCATTAATGAAGGTTGAATTATTCTTACTGTAACTCTAGCAAGGATTATTATTATTATTTGCAATGATATATGGGTGGTATGGTACCTTTAAACTCATTCCAAGAAGGGTTATCAGGCTGAAAATGTTTCAGAAGTACTACTAGGGAATCTCTTGGAATGTAGTTGTGCAATTTTTTTTTTTTTTTTTTTACCATTATTGTATTTCTTAAAGTGAATTTTTGTTTCTCGGGGATGTCTAAGTCCACTCGGGCTGCTAGCACAAATTACCGTAGACTGAGTGGCTTAAAAACCACACAAGTTTATTGTTCACAGTTCTGGAGGTTGGAAAGCCCAAGATCAAGCACCAGCAGATTTGTTGTCTGGTGAGAGCTTGCTTCCTGGTTCATAGCCAGCATCGTCCTGCTATGTCCTCATACGATGAAAGGGATGAGGGACCTCTTTGGTTCCTTTCATAAGGGCACTGGAGAAACATTAGAATGCTTTATGAACAAAGAATATTTTGTATACCATACAATTCCCTAAGTCATGGTGTGTACAGGGTTTTTGTAAGCAGTTTTAAGACATCACATAAAAATATTTGTGCATATTTTTTACGGTGTGGTTCAAAGTACAAATATAGAATGAGGCCCATTTTCTTTGATTTAGAAATTACACATAAGAATCTAATACTAAGCCCATGCAAATAAGTACGTGGAAGGAGTACTTATATTTAATAAGTGAAGGAGAGGGGATGTTTAATAACCTTTAGCTAAATTAATTATCATACCCCATGTTGTGTGAAAAGATAATCATCCTACGCAGTGTGTTTCTGTTTATGACTCAAATTCTAAGAGTGGTGGCCTAAGTAAATGTGTAGATCTGAGCTGTCTGATATGGTAGCCACTGGAAACACATGGCTATTTAAGATACGCTAAAATGTAAAACTCCGCTCCTTATTTGCACTCGCTACATTCAAGTGCTCAAAAGCCACATGTACCTAGTGACTACTGTATTCAACAGAGGAGATACAGGATATTTTGCAGAAAGTTCTATTAGACATCAGTCCTTTCTGCTGACAGCATAAACTAACAAGGTTAGCAAGAATTCCATATGAATGGGGGAAAAAGTTCAGCAAATTGTTAGAAATTAGCATTGCCCTGCTCTGTGTTTCCAAATATGTCTGTTGTTCACGCACACCCACCCCCCACAGCTGAGTCTTGGTCGTAATAAATCATATCTTTATATCTTCCATAGGCACTGTTCTAATATTGGTGAAACAAACCTTGAATCTGCTACTTGAGGGAGACTGTGGTTTAATGAATAACTTCAAATGATTCTGACTACTGCAACAGCAGATTTTGCATTGAGGAACATACACTTTTGAATGCATGGTACTTTATTTAAACGCACATATATACAATGTCGACAAAAGGAAATTCTGCAGAGGTGAGCAAAGGGGCTGCATGCATTGGGAGGACCAGCAGACTCTAGTTTTACAGGATGAAATAGGGGTTGAAAAATAGGCAAAGACCGGAGAGCAAGTGTCATTTCCCATCACCACATAGAAGGGTCTTCCAGCCTGTCAAACACAAGAAGCAAAGCACGTAAGAGAAGCTTCCCAACTTCCTGGGAGCCTTGCAAGAGTGAGACATTCAGGTCTGAACTGAAAGATGATCAGAAACTGTTGAAAAGTCTGCTGTTGGCATTCTAAATAGGAGGCCGTGTAGAATATCAGAGCGGGAGACAGTGGCGTAAGGTACAGAGACCCAGCTGAGTAGCTTTCACTCATGTTAACGGGAGTCTCAGGCACATCTCAGAGGGAGTATTTAAAAGGCTCTGTATTTATCAAAGAAGCCAAAGAACCCTGCAATATTTCTGAAGATCAAAACTACAGGAATCACATGAAACTGTAAAAAAGAGTACTGTTATTCAACTCTGAATATGCTTCCTGTGTTTCCCTGCAAGGCTTTTTTTTATGTAGTAAGGTGCTATTTATTAGACTATAAAGAACCCTTTTAAATAAAATAGCATTCACAGGCAACTTCCAGGCTGTCAAGTTTTGTCTCCTTCTAAGCGCACATGACTGAGGCTGTCGATCAGAGTACAATTAACTCTATTTCATGCACCAAGCGTGTGATGCATGGCCACGAAACAAAGAGCAGCAGCAAGGCGGGAAGCCGGCCTGGATGATCATATATTTCTAACCCTAAGTAGATACAGCATACCCTAAACTTTTTACGGTGGCAAACACCATATGCCTATCAATGAAACATTAAAAAGTATGTATTACTTAGTATTTCAAAACCACCCTTATGAGTTTTCCACCTGCTTCCCTTGCATTTGATGTTCAAGTCTTGGCTGGTACCACCAGGGACAAGAGCACTGGAGTTTTATTTCAGTCCAAATTGTTGTTTCCTTCAGAGAGAACAAACCTGACAACGCTAGACTTGCACCTTCACCCTGGCTGGCCATTTCACAAGAGAACAGAGTGAGGTTGGGGGGGAAGGCGGGTGGCTCAGAGGGTCATTGGCCCATCCTCTAGGGAGAACCCAATGAAGAATGACAAGCCAGTCACACGTGCTGAGCAAGTGTTCTAGTGACCTCTTCTGGGGAACTTGGTTCTTGATGTTGTAGAGCTCTGGGTTTAAGGCAGACTAGCTAGCACAGAATTGGATAAACCATATGCCATGTGATCTTACTGGTGGGTAGGGGCAGGGGGCCTGGGACAGGAGAGTCAGTTATGGAAACGGAGGAGGACCAGGCATCTTTTCACCCACAGTCTTCGCTCAGGAGGACCCCAGCCCAATGGTTGACACCTAGATATTAGAGGGCACCCTTCCTAAGGCAGGTCCACTCTCCAAGAAAGCCCCAAGGCTCCAGACAAGCCCTAAGAATAATGTCATTCTTTTTTTTTTTTTTTTTTTTTTTTTTTGTGGTACGCGGGCCTCTGACTGTTGTGGTCTCTCCCGTTGCGGAGCACAGGCTCCGGACGCGCAGGCTCAGCGGCCATGGCTCACGGGCCCAGCCGCTCCGTGGCATGTGGGATCTTCCCAGACCGGGGCACGAGCCCGTGTCCCCTGCATCGGCAGGCAGACTCTCAGCCACTGCGCCACCAGGGAAGCCCGGAATAATGTCATTCTTGTTCATTCATTGAATGCGATAAATTATGATGTGACATCAGTTGAACTAAAATATGTCACAAAGTAAGCAGGAGTACCCCTCGATTTATCTACAGCTTCGTGTAAAACCAGGAAGACTGGAGTGAGAACCAGAAGGGGCATTTCCTAGGATGCGTAGATCCTCCACGTAGGGTATAACAACTAAAGATAACCTCAGCCAAAGATGGACAGTTGGTCATTTCAATGTAGAGATGGGCTGCTTACCGTATGCTTCCACCATCTAAGCCAGGGAGAAATTCTCTATAGAGTAATTTCTGAGGTTAAAGTCACTCATATTTAAAATTTCAAAGGAGCATCAAATAATTTGAGCCAGAAAATATTACCCCACAGCAGTTTAGAGATTTGCAAATGAGTGTGTGAAGCGAAAGGTCCTCCCTGCTCTGTCCCCCACCCCTCTTTCTGTCCAAATCCTACCCGGTCTAGAAGACCCCATTCCAAACGCCTCCTCCTAGCAGCCCTCTCTGATTTCCCTCTCCTGGGTACCTGAACTCTGCAATAATGTCCCCACACAAGCGTTTTCATACCTAGTTCTGGGAACGTTTTCCGTGCTTTCTCTCATCAAGAGGTCTGAAATCAGTGTCTCAGGGCTAGATCGTTTTCCGTATCTAAAAAAAAAGCAGGGTGGGGGAGAGTAAAAGTCCTTTAAAGCAAGTTTGGAGGAACCATAAAAACCTTTAGGAAAAGAAAAGATTTGTGGTATTAAATATAAAAGTTATTTTCAGTTGATCATCTGCTAACGGGTAATCTAGGTGAATGAAACATACGTGACACAGAAACATCATAAATATGATTTCAAATTATATATATATTTAAATTTTGCTTAAATACTTAATAGATAACTTAGCAGATTATATAACCCAACCAAAATTCCTAGTCAAATTCTTGCCTGTTTATATTATCACAAACAATACATATGTATAGTTTTATAACTAGGTGACAGGAAATAAATGAAAATACATCGAAGTATGATTTTAAATGTTTCCATAATTAGCTAATTGGCTTACAGTTCTGGTGATATACATCAGTTTAAATCCTAACAAAGAGACCAGATGATATTTCAGGAACAGGCCTATGAAAAACTCATCAGACTGAAGCTCTAGACTCACCTGTGTCTTTGAATCTCAGTTCTCCCATTTGTAAAAATAAAATCATAACTCCTGCTTAGAGTCTTGATGAATATCCAATGTAAGTCACAATGCTTTGAAAGTGACAGAGCGATACACAAGAATGCACATTACTGCTGTTGAAATGCACCCATTCTCACAGCCACCTACAGACCCTGAGTCCATATTTATTTGGGGTGTGCCAAAAGCTAAAAGCCTTCTCTCATGCTGTGATTTTAATCTGCCCTAAAAATATGAAGGAATCCTTCTGGTCCATGGAAATGTTCTTGGTCTCTTTTCTCCCACAGCAGGATATGGATAGGACGATATATGAATTCAAGGTTATGTTTTCCTGCCAGGGTAGTATATGCTGCTGGCTCCAGGTAAGTGAGAACATTAGTCTGTCTGTCTGTCTCTCTCTCTCACTGTTAAAGGATCTGACAAGTCTACACCAAGCTGTATTTTTTGAGGAGTCTGTTTCTCCCTTTCTCAGAAAGGGCATTGGACATCAGCGGCCGCTTTTTTCCACAAATGAAAAATAAGCCTGGCGTGGATTGATTAGCTAACAGATAAAACAGCGGAACAAAGCTGATGGAGGATATATGCTAACTGCCTATTGAGCACAAGTAAATCTAAATTCTGGGGAAAGATTTCCTATTATTGCTCCTTTGCTGGAACTCAAGGGATGCAAAGACAAAGCCATCTCCCCTGCCCCCATCATTTGTAAGATTTCCTCAAAGCTTTTCTGGAGTTGTAGTATCAGGCTGCAGGCTGCTGCTTATATGTATTTATTCTGTCCATCAGTTGATTTTACTAATGCTAAAACTCTTGGGCAACCTTAACTCATTTATCTTCATCATACTCCAGTGAATTAAAGAACTGGAGAATATTTTCTCCAATTTACCATTAGAGAACCTAAGTCTGTAACAGCAGAATTTACCCAGTCAGAAAGTGGTACCCAGAGCAGCACTGATGACTGTTCTTCCATCTCTAATTAATTCTGGATTATCCTTCTTCTCCACAATGCTTTAACTTTCAAAGATAGCATCTCTAGGGAAAAGATTCTTAAACCTGACGGCATATTAGAGTCACCTGGGGAGCTTTTACAATCACTGTAAAGCCCAGCCCCGTGCCGCCCCCCTCCACAGGGAGATTCTGATTTAATTCACGAGTTCATTAAATATACTGACGCTGCTGTTACAGCCCAGCATCAGTACATTTTAAAAGCTCCCAGGTGATAATAATGAGAGACCGAGAGGGAGAAACTCTAGTCTAGGGCTGAGTTTCTCAATCTTGGCACTGTGGACATTTTGAGCGGGATAAGTCTTTGTTGTCAGGGGCTGTCCGAGGCATTGTAGGATGTTTAGCAGCTTCCCTGGCCTCTACCCACTAGATGCCAGTAGCACCTTCCCACCCCACCACTATGACAAACGAAAATGTCTCCAGACATTGCCCAGTGTCTTGGGGAGCATAAAGTCAGCCCCAGTTGAGAATCACTGACCTAGGAGACTGTATAAATAAAATGTGGTAGATCAATGCTCTAGAATAAATGATGCCACCTATGGAAGCAATGAACCAGGAGTACATAGCTTTAGAACATGAACTGAGTAGAAAAGGGGAGGAAAGAGAATGCTATCACAGTACCATTTATGCCAAATTAGAACGTATGTTCACAAATGTAATTTTCAAAAATAAAACATGTGCATGAGTGGATGTGTGCAGTGGGAAGATGACAAGAGTACAGAATGGAGGTGATGGGTGCAGATTATAAGCCTCTGAGTGTTTCTAAGATGGAACTTGTATGAAGATGAGACAGAAAACTGCTTCAGGACCAACTCCTTCCCACCTAACCTGAATCTCATCCCTTTCCCTTATTTTCTCCTCATCAAGGGTGCTGAAGATCACACTGACTGCTGATAGTGGTGACAACATCCAAAGATCAATAGGAGGAGGGCTCCAATTTAATCATCCCTAAAAAAGAGTTTTCATGAAATGTTCTGAGTTTCATGATCTGTAAAATGGAGATAATTATATCACTTCAAAGCTTTGAGGTAAAGACTGAAGAAAATAATGCCTAGGAAAACCTGTTGAAATACTAAAGCTTTATACAATAGTAAAGGTTTACAGCAATCATCTTTGAAAAATAAGTTTTACTGTATGCTATAATTAACAGACTAAATAACTAATAAAGGCTTTCCTAGAAGAAAAAAAAAACAATTTGTAAAAGTTCTTTTCTCTGGTCTATATGATAGCATAAGCAAGAATTTGAAGCAATTAACTTTCTGAAAAGTCTATTAGATATAAGACATTCTTGCTTTTCACTGACGAAAATTATCCGACTTCGGGGATCATAAACCAATACTATTTAATTCTGGCACTTTCATGTATTTCTGATTCTGTATATATTGGTACTTTAAAAAAAGATTTTCAGAATGAAACAGCTTTCTGATGAAACAGAAAAAGTGTTAAAAATTAAGAAATATAAATTCTCCCCACTTTGGATGCTTTCCAACTATTCCCAGAAATATAGTAAAACAACAAACAAAAAACAATACTTTACAAAACATAATTTAAATGTTAAATAACATTAATGCTTGTAAAGAGCTCACTGTTTTTAGCTTATTAAGGTCATTTGATCTCAATATTTAAAATAAGATATTGAATGATTCAAAACTAAGATGAACCAATTTTGGAAACAAATTTTAAATCCTATGTTATTTGTAAAATAGTTTGGATTTGATTTTTTGCTTAAGATTTGATGTTGAGAGTGAAATATGGCCTTTCATCTTAGCTTTCTGGGGGTTCAGAATAAAGATGACAATTTCTCAGATTACATGTAATCCCTGGATTCACCCTAGAGTGAGTACACCACTGTAAGTTTCTCCTTAAAAAAGCACCAAGTGGGCATTTCCTTTTCAGAACTCACCTGCTATGAAATGGGTAAAGTCTCGTCATGTTAGATCAACTATTTTCTTGCTAAATATCTACTTATTAGGAGCAGGATTGTCAAGTAAGGGGCTGAGACTGCAATAAAACACTGTACAGGAGGGAAAAAATAATAGTTCTCTTTGTTTTTTCCTAAATACCGTCATTCACTTCGGTCTGGGCAGGTTGGAAAACCTGGCAATGTCTTTGGAGACCCAGCTGTTTCCTCCTTAGCTTGTGCTGTTGTTTTTCTAGATACCCTGCTCGCCCTTCTCCCTACAGCACCTCCCCGGCGCCCTCCTGACCCCTTTCACGGGGTACTCTCCTATCCAGGTTTCCAAACAGAACCCCCAACTGCTCTAAGAACAAAAAAGATAAGGGGGTGGGTGACAGCAGATGGCCAGCCACCCAGCCTGGGGAACCTGAGCCTGGGGGTCAGGATTTTGTCACTGTAGTTGCAGAGGGAATGTACTCAGCGCCCTGATATTTACTGATAGCTGAGTATGTGCCCGATACTGTCCTGCCCCGGGACACAAAGAAGAAAAAGGAAAGGTCCCTGTCTTCTGAGATCCCCACGATCTCCGGGTGTGCACGCGGGGCGGTCCCGGAGTCGTCGCTCCCACGTAGCCCACCTACCTTTGCCTGGTGATGAGATTGATGTAGTGTCGCAGCGCCGAGTAGTATCTGGCCAAGTCCTCGGCCGGCGCGTCCTCTCCGGGGTTGTCGGGCTTGGAGGGGTACGCCTCGGCCAGAGCGCCCAGGCACACGAGCAGGGACAGGGCGAGGGTCAGTCCGGACAGCCCCAGTCGCTTGCTACCCAGCATCTGCGGACACCGAAGGGGCAGCGGAGGGGGCTTGGGGGGTTCAGAGGATACACACTCCGCGCCGCCTTCCTCTGGCCCCCGCGCCCATCCCGCTGCTACCACCCCTACCCCACCTCCACCCCCAGTCCGCGCTCGACCCAGTCACGCAGAGGGAAGCGGAGCGTGGCGAGCACCACCCTGCGGATTTAGGTCCAGATCTGCTCTGGCCCGGCCCCGCTGCTCCGCCCGAACACTCTGAGCAACTTTGGTCAAGAAGCAGAGCCGAAGATCCCGCGGTGAGAGGCGCAGAGTTGGGGGAGGCGCCGGCGCCAGTTTAAAACACTTTAAAAAACAGATTAGAAGTTCCTGCCGCTGCGTGGAGGACTTATCGCTTTCCCACCCCCTTCCCCAAACCCCCTGTTAGAGGAAAGAAGTTTCTTCTTTTCTCCTTTTGGTCTGCCCGGCTGCAGGAGCTCGACAGTGATGGCTGAGAGTACTTCAGGGTGGCAACTGCGTGGGGGGGGGGGGGGGCGGAGAGGGGAGAGGGCTGCCCCCGGGCCAGTCAGGCTCAGATCGGATCCCAAGGATCCCGAGAGGCGGCAGGGAGCGCGTCTTCCAAGCTCCGGGGAGTCCTCATTCGGGGAGCGCTGCCTGGGAAAACTCCCTCCGGGCGGCGACCCTCGAGGAAACTGCCAGCTGCTCTGGGATGCGGTCGTGTTCTCCCTCTTTATCCGCCTAAAGATAACCCAGAGGGGCGACCCAGCCAGGAGGGTCGGGGAGAGGGCAGATATACCATCAGAGGGGACAGGAAGGAGCGAGTGGAATGTAGCCGCCGAGAGCCCGGCGCGTAGGGGTTGGGGAGCGGGGCGCGACCCTCCCAGCGGCTCTGGGATCTGCAGAAGGTGAGACGGCGCCCGGGGCAAGTTCACAGGCGCCCGCACTCCCTTCGCTCCCGCCAAGCAAGCGGGTCGTGGCACTCACGGTGGCTGGCGGGCTGGCGAGCGGGCGTGGCTGGGCTGCGAGTGCTGTGCAGTCCGGCTCGCCTCTCCGGGGGCTGAGAGCCGGCGGATGGGGTGTCCGGAGCAGGTCGCCACGGGCCTTTTATGGCGTTCCCTCGCCCCGGCAGGAGGGGCCTCGGGCAATCACGTTCGGTGACTCCCACCCCGCCGCTTCCCACCCCCGTTGGCGGGGGAGGGGGGAGGGGGCTAGGGCCGCTGACGCGCGAGATCGGCTCCGGGAGCCACCCACACCCGGACTCGCCCGCGCCAGGCCCTGCCGGGGGGAAGGGGGAGCGAGCAGGACGCTAGCGAGGCAGCGCGCTCCGAGGGCGCTGGACCGCGCCAAAGTTCCTGCCCTCCCGCGGCGGCCAAACCTCGCCCTCCTTCACGCCCCACCTATTCCTGCCAGAGATAGGAGCAGCCCAGATCATCTTTGTCACCTGTCACCGGGACTACCAACGAGCTGGGCGCCAGGGCTGGGGGTACCCGAATCCTCTACTTGGTGAAGCCTCTCCGGGATCCGTGCGGCAAGGGCGCGGACACTGCTCCAGCGCGCTTTCGGGGGGAGACTACTCGGTGCCCGGATATTCCTGCGCTTAAAGCAGGTCCGGGAGCCAGCCCGAAGTCCAGAGCTAGAAGGTCCCAACTCCCCGCTTCTCCCAGGGGCTGAGAATAGGTTTCTGTGGCTTCGCTCCTTTCCCCAGCTTCTTTTTCGTGGAGATCAGCCCTCCCCAAGAGCTCGCCCAAACGCTGGGCGTCCGGGCGGTACCCGAAAGAGTGTAGCGACTGAAAACTCCGCAGAGGGGGGACACTTTCTGGGTTTGCTGAAAAAGAGCGGAGTTTGAAGCTCCGGAGAGAGACCCCTTAAAGCGCGAACGCAGAATTTTGGTCCAAAGCGACCGGGTAGTTAAATTAACAGCAATTTCTCTTTTATCTGCTGGCCGTTGCATAGTCCCAAGTAGGTTCGATTAACGTTGATTGAGAATGCGGGCTCTGATCGAAATGAAACAGGTAAAAAACCAATCACCATTAATTTGCACATCCCACTGAACCTATAGAATGAATATGAAAGATGCATAAACTATTTTTACAGGATCAGAATTTCATGTAGTGGACTAGGTCTTGAAGTTCCCTGAATGAATGCTTCTAGAAGTCTGAATCTTCCTGAATAAAAGGCATGTTAGGGAATTAAAACGTTAAGTTACACGTTATTTTAATGCCAAAATGACAAGTGAGTCTGTTAAACTGACATTTTGTTTTTGTGCTGTTTTGACAGCGTTGAATTAAATATCAGTCACTGTGCAGCAAGCAATCCTCTCTGTGTGTGTGTGTGTGTGTCTGTGTTAGCAATTTTGAAGACCAACATCCCTTTCACTTAGGTGACTGCCTCTCTCCCCATCACCCCAACATATACCGGGAACACAATACCAGGCTCTCAGCTTTGCTCAGGGATGCTTATGTGAAAGAGCCTTTGGTAAAGTTAGAGCAAAACACTTTCTAACTCTGATTCCATTCTTGATAAGAAGAGAGGCACTTCTAGCAGCTGAACCGTTTTGTTTCAAAAATCGTGTATTTATATGCTTATTCTTAGCAGCTTTGTTGAGATACAATTAAGATATACTAGGTTACAAATGTTTAGAATATTCCATTGGGTATATTCTTACACAAATAATGCAACAGTGAAGTCATCACCACAATCAATTTCCTCATGTCCCTTTGTAATTCCTCCCTCCTGCTTCTCCCTACTCCCCTCGTACATTGATCTGCTTCCTGTCATTATAAATTTGTCTGCATTTACTGGAATTGTGTCATAATGCAATTCCATGGTATGTACTCTTTTGTCTGCCTTCTTTCATTCAGTATTATTATTTTCAGATCCACCTGTGTCATTGCATGTATCAATAATTCATTTTTAAATTACTCAGTAGTATTTCATTTTATGGATATATTTTAAACTGAAAAATCTATTCAACTGTTCATGGACTTTGGGTTGTTTCCAGTTTGGACTATTAGAAATAAATTTTCTATAAACATGTTACAAATCTTTGTATGGACATATGCTTTTATTTCTCTTGCAGAAATACTTAGGGGCAGAATGGCTAGGTCGTATGGTAGGTGTATGTTGTCCCACAGTTCACTGATGGTCGGTTTGTTTTTATATGTTTTGTTCTTTTTTCCTCTGTGTGTTTTATTGGATACTTTCTACTGCTTTGTCTTCAAGTTGACTAATCTTTTCCTCTGCAATGTCTAATCACTGCAAAGACCATATAGCTTTTATCTCTAGAATTTCACTTTGGATCCTTTTTATTTCTTTCATGTCTTAACGTGTCCAATCTTTTCTCTGACTTCTTGAATATGCATTCATAATAATTTGTCTACTACTTTTATCATCGGTGTCATTTCTGTGCTACTTTGGATTGATTGATTTTCACCTCATTATGGCTTGCATTTTCCTTCATTGTCTGCCTGGTAATTTTGGAAAGGATGTCAGGCATTGTAAATTTTACCTTGTTGCCTGTTGGATGTTTTTGTAGTCCTAAAACTATTTTTGAGCTTTGTCCTGGGACACAGTTTAAAAAGTTGGGAGTAGTTTGATCCATTCCGGTCTTGCATCTAAGATTTTTAAGGTGGGCCCAGAGGTGGCTTTAGTCTGGATTTAATTTTCCCCACTCTGAGGCAAGCACCTTCTTCTTCCTTTAACTGATAGCTGATGCCCCCTGAATTGTGAAGTTTTCCCCTCTGGCTGTTGGAACAGGACTATCAGCTGTTTGTGAGCACTGGACACTATTTCCTCTCATCCTTTTGTGCAGTTCTTTTCCTGGTCTCAGGTGGTTTCTTCATGTGCACAATCTAATCAGCAGTCCATTAATTATTTTAGCTGGACACTCTGAAGATCTTGAGTGTTCTCTCTCTTATCTGGTACTCTATGCATGAACTTTAGCTGTTTCAATTCCTCCCTCTGCACTGCAGCCTGGATAATTTCTTCAGGCAGTGGGCTGAGACAATTGTAGGGCTCCCCTCAATTGTTTCCCATCTCTAAGAGATCACTGTCCTTTGCTGCCTGATGTCAAATGTTTTGGGTGTTGTTTCAGGTATTTTTGTCTGGTGTTTCAGTTGTTTCAAATGGGAGGGCAAATCCAGTTCCTCTTTTTATTTCTAACCAGAAGTGGAAGTCTCGTAGTAAGGCTTTGGAAAAAAAGATGTTTCTGCTCATTGTCTCTTCGTCACCTTTGGTTTGGCCATGAAACCACAGCAATATAGGTTCTGTCTGAATCTACCTACTAAAACTGCCATCAGTAAGACCCTCCTAATTGCAAGCTGCAAGGACCTTTACTAGTTATCTGACTTACCTTCACTGTTGCCTTCACTGGTCTCCTCTGGGTTACTTCCTTGCTCTCTGAACTGGCCACAGTCTCCTTTGCTAACTTTTCCTTCTGTACCCCAAGCCCCAGGCTTAACCCTTCCATTCTGCATACACTAAACAAGAAAACTCATCTATTCCCATGGCTAATGAGTCTGAAATCTCTACCTCCAGCTAAGGGCTCATATCTGGAGTCCAGGGCTATATGTCCAACTCAGAAAATCTTGATCAAGCCTCAAGTTTAGATTATCTAAAATAGAGCTTCCATTAACATAAATTCCTAGTTTTCTAATTCCTAAATTCCATATGAAGTCCAAAATATTTTCAGAATCCTTAAATTGAAAAGCAAGGCTCACATATTTTGAGCCTTACCTACCTCCTAGGTTTATCTAACTTTTTAATTTAATTTTATTTATTTATTTTTGGCTGTGTTGGGCCTTTGTTGTTGCATACGGGCTTTCTCTAGTTGCGGTGAGCCAGGGGCTACTCTTCGTTTCAGTGCACAGGCTGCGGTGGCCTCTCTTGCTGCAGAACATAGGCTCTAGGCGCACGGGCTTCAGTAGTTGTGGCTCGTGGGCTCTAAAGCGCAGGTTCAGTAGTTGTGGCACATGGGCTTAGTTGCTCCGCGGCATGTGGGATCTTCCCGGACCAGGGCTCAAACCCGTGTCCCCTGCATTGGCAGGCGGATTCTTAACCACTGCGCCACCAGGGAAGCCCCGGTTCATCTAACTTAGCTTTCTCCTTCATTTCCTACATTCCTGTCCTTTGGCTTTCTTTCTGCTCCTTAAATAACCTTTCAATAACCTTTCCCACTTGGGTTTTCAATGAGCTATGTTCTCTGTCTGAGATATTCTCTCTCTCAAGTTTTTACCTGGCCAAGACGTACACATCCTTCTAGTTTTACCTTGAAATGTCACTTCAGATTTTCCTAGTCCTTCGGGCTGGATTAGATCCCCTGTTATAAGTTCTCAGAGGACCCTGAACTTCTCATTAATTGCCCTTAGTTTCAGTTGAATTTTGATGTATTATCTAGTTATTATATTGATATTTGTTAATAACTGCTAACTCCGTAAGAGAAAGGACAACACATTTTTAATTTACTTCTGTATCCCTAGTATGATACCTAGCACTAAATAGATCCCTAATAAATATGTCTTGATCAGAATAAATATTTTTATGAAACTGAGGTTTATAACTGAGTTCTAAAGGAGTCTGTTATAATTAAGAACAGGGATTGGCAAACTACAGCCTTTGAGCCGCTGCCACCAACAAAGTTTTCCTAGAACACAGCCATGTCCATTAATTTACATACCGTCTGAGGCCACTTTCCTGCTACAAAGGCAACATTGAGAAGTTACGACAGAGACTGTACTACAGAGATTGTAATTCTGGCCCACAAAAATCAAAAATATTTACTCAGGCTCTCTATAGAAAGAGAAATCTCTCTTTGATTTAGAACTTAAGTATTTTACGTGAATCACAATTTGAGGGTCCTTAATATGCCAAACTACTTCCTGCCCAGGGGCCCTTGCATATGCTTTCCCTGCCTGGAACACTCTCCTTTCCCTTGACTCTTTGCTGGCCAACTCCCACTTATCCTTCATGTTTTACTCTGCTTGTCATTTCTTCCTAATCCCTGAATCTAGAATAGGTTTCTCTCCACCTTGCCTCATTGTGTGGTTCCCTAAACTTAAACTTTCCCTTTAAAGATCCTTTCATAGCTGTCATTGTCTAATTAGGTGTATAGTCATATGTATTATTATTTGCTTGGTGTCTCTAACATTTCATAAGTGTAATAAGCTCCATGAGAGCAAGGATGTATGTTTTGTTCACCATTATACTCCCAATACTTAGAATAATGAGTTCTATGGAGAAAAGCAATAAGCAGAGAAGGGAGATTGAAAGTGCCAGTGGAGGGTTATAGGAGAGTTGGGTGGTAAAGTTTTAAAAACACGTTCTTTTATTCTATTCACAACACTTCTGACAGCAAATGTGTGGGTTTTTATACATCAAGCAATTCTCCAGTTCTTAGTGGACATCGACTGGATGTCCTACCATTTAACTTAATTCTGACTCTAACTGCCTGGACTTAGTGCAGACCTCACAAGCTAAGGGTTCAGTCTCACAAGACTGCCCCACACTTCAGATGACAATCCTAAGTCCAAGGTTGTTAACTATACTTCTGGCCAACCAGCTGTAAGTTGGGAGTTCCCACAAGCCCCTCTTCATGTTCACTAATTTGGTAGAATGGCTCACAAAACTCATGGAAACATTTACTTAAGTTTTTTGGTATATTATAAAGGATTTTACAAAGGACACAGAGGAAGGGGTACATAGAGCAAGGTATGGGAAAGGGGCATGGAGCTTCCATGCTCTCTCTGGATGTACCACCCTCCCAGCACCTCCAGGTGATCACCTGGAAGCTCTCTGAACCCCATAGTTTAGGGATCTTTTCATGGAGATTTCATCAGAAAGGTGTGATCAATCATTAGCTCAAGTTTTAGCTCCTCTTCCCTCCTCAGAGGTTGGGGGTGGAGGGTGGAACTGAAAGTTCCAAGCCTCTAATCAAGGCTTGGTTTTCTGTGACAGCCCCCAACCTGAAGCCCTCTAGGGTCTCCCACCCAGTCATCTCATTAGCATATAAAAGACACCCTCTCACTCCAGAGATTCCAAGGGTCTTAGAAGCTCCTGTGTCAGAAACTGGGGTTAAAGACCAAATATTAGAACAAAAGATACTCCTAGCACCCTTATCACTCAAAATTACAAGGGTTTTAGGAACTCTGTTCCAGGAACCGGGAACAAAGACTAAATATATTTCTTATTATATCACAGGTGGTCAGGGTAGATCTCACTGAGAAGATGACTTTGAGCAAAGACTTGAAGAAAGCGAGGGAGGGAGCCATGCAAATAATAGGGCAGAGCATCAGAGGCAGAGGAAAGCCTGATTTAAAGATGCTAGGGCAGGTATGTGCCTGGCATTTTCAAAGATCAGGAAGGAGGCCATTGCAGCTGGAGCAAAGTAAGAGAGAAGAAGAAGAATAAAAAATGAGGTCAGAGAGGAGTAGAAGAGGAAAGATCATATAGGGCTTTGTATTACATATTTTGGCACTTCCATAAGTGAACTGGAGAGTCATTGTAGGTTTTGAAGCAGAGGAGTGATATAATCTGACTTATTTTTAACAGAGTCACTCTGGCTTCAGTGTTGAGAACCTGATGAGGGGCCTGGATAGCAGTAGGGAGGCCAGTTTGGAGGCTAGTAGAGTAATCCAGTGAGACATCATGGTGACTAGGACCATGGTGGTAGTAGGAGAGAGATGAGAAATAGTTGATTCTAGATAGATTTTAAAGGTAGAGCAAAGAGTGTGAAAGAAAGGGGAGAAGAATGATTCCAGATATTCTGGCCTGAGCAACTGAAAGGCTGGGGTTGCCTCCCACTATAATGGAAGTAACTGACGGTAGAGTAGGTTTGGGGTTGGCATTGGAAGCTCAGATGAAAACATGGTAAGATCTTGATGTTTATTAGACTCCAAGGGGAGAAGTCAGGTGTATGTATGAATCTAGAGTTAAGGAGAGCGATCTAGCCTTGAGACTTAAACTCAGGAGGTGGTTGCCTTTAGGTGACATTTAAAGCTGTGATAATACATAAGATTGTCAAGGAACCGAGTTAAGAAAGAGACAAGAAGAGCCCCAAGTTGAGTCCTGCTGTGAGTCAAAATTGACAGGTCAGGAGATGAGAAGGGATGAGCAAAGTAGCCTAGATGAAGGGACCAGAGAGGTAGAGGACAACCAAGAGTTTGATGTTTGGTGTTCTTGAATCCAAGTGCAATTTTTTTTTTCAAGGAAGAAAAAGTGAATATCTGCAGCAAGTCCTGCTGAAAAGTAAAGTAGGACACAGTCTGAAATTGACCTCTGTCTTGAGCAATGTAGGGGTCTTGACTAGAGCAGTTTTGGTGGACTGGCAGGGCTTAAAGGAAGGAGCAAGAGAGGAAAGATCTTGGAAACAATTCTTTCCAGGAGTTTCACTGCAAAGAGGAGTAGAACACGGGGCAGTAACTGATGAGAGAAATGGGGTGAAGAGAAAGGTCTTTTAAAATCGGGAAAAGGAGCAGGAATAATGAGGGAGGAGGAAAAAATAGTGGAGAGAGTTCTAGAAGTTTTATATATTAGGAATTTTATCCCTTTGTGAAATGAGTTGCAAATATTTATTGGTGGTTTGTCATTTTATCTTTTGACTTTGTGTGTTTTTTTGCCTTGTAGAAGTTTTTAATTTGTAGTTGAATGTATCAATCTTTTCTTTTGTGGCTTCTGAGTTTTGAGTCTTAGTTTAAAAGGCCTTTCACATGGTACATCAGGGGTTTGTGAAATATGGCTCAAGGGCCCAAATCCAGCCCTTTCATTGTTTTTATAAATAGAGTTTTATTGGAAAAGAGCCACGCCCATTTATTTACATAATGTTTGACTGCTTTTGCACTTACAGTGGCAGAATTGGGTAGTTGCAAGAGTGACCCTCTGGCCTACAAGTAAAAAGTTTACTATGTGGCCATTTACAGAAAAATATTGCCAACTCCTGTTCTATAGTTAAAAAAAAGACTTTGCCCATGTTTTGTTTGGTTTTGGCTTTTCCTTGTACTTTATAATTTCTTTCTTTCTTTCTTCTTTCTTTCTCCCCTCCCCCACTCCTCTCTTTCCTTACATTGAGACCTGGAATTTACCCCGGTATGGTGAATAAGTTAGGGTTTCAAATTTCTTTTCCTCTAGATTGTCTATTAGTTTTCTCATACCATTTATGGAAAAGTCTGTAATTTCTCCATAGATTTGGGATGCTTATCTTTAACACATACAGTAATAAATTTCTATAAATATCTGTGTCGATTTCTGGACTTTCTGTTTTATTCCACTGAACTTTCTGTCTCTACAAGCACCACACTGCTTTAATGATATGGGTTAATATGTAGTTAAGGTTTGCTCCATATCCTCCATCATGACTCTCTTTTTAGAGGCTTTGATTTACTAGTAATATTTTGTGTTAAGCTAGATATATCTGTAATATTCTATCATCTTTCTTTACACTGTGGGATTTTTAATTTGTTTATTTTAATAGAGCCTTGCTGTTTGTTTTCTACTTTTGCTTTATGACCTGTGATATTTTTTATATCTTATTTCTGGCATTTTGGAAAGTATATGATCTGTTTTATTTCTTCTAGTGATTCTCATAACAAATTTGAATAATTCGAATTGAACAATGGCTGTAATTTTGGCTGCCCACTCCTGCCTTTTGCTTTGCTAACAGATCCCAATTTGGTTCTGACATCAATATTTCCAGCCAAGGGACTGAATTATGATCATTCTCTTGCCTTTGCCAGTGATTGGTTTAGGGGTGAACATGTGATCCACTTCTGGCTGATGAAATACCAGGATAAATAAGCTGAGGGCTTTTAGGAAAGTGTTTCCTTTCTCAAAAGGAAGAGGCATCCTTTGCTGTGATTCCCCTCTCTTCCTGCTTTGGATACTGCTGAGTACAGATGTGAATCTTAGAGTTGTGGCAGCCGTCTTGTGGTCATGAGGAGCAATATTGCAAATACATGGAAGGTGACAGAATGCAAAGACAAGATGGGCCTAGATTATTGATGAAATCAGTGAGCTGCCAAACTAATCTTTGGACTGCCTTCCTCTGGATGTCTCCTTAAGTAAACAATAGATGTCCACATAGTTTAAGCCACTGTTAGCTGGGTTTCCCGCTACTTGCAGTCAAAAGCATTCCTAATTAGAACTCAGTTTTTAATTCTTGATTTTCTTTACTTTTTTTTCTTCATTACTTTTGGTAT
This sequence comes from Physeter macrocephalus, assembly GCF_002837175.3. NCBI lineage: Eukaryota > Metazoa > Chordata > Mammalia > Artiodactyla > Physeteridae > Physeter > Physeter macrocephalus. The sequence goes on from NC_041218.1 coordinate 52,891,455, forward strand.
TTGATTGCTTTTTATTTTCAGATATTTATTTTTTGATAAGGGAAACCTCTATTTGAGCCTTATATTTATCTTCCTACTTGTAATGCATTTTCTTTGACTCCCCTTAGGCCTAACTTAGGCCTGTTGTATTCATGGGTTGTGTTATATCTGCTTTTCTGTTGTCTGAGAAGGTGGCAAGATGGGACTCAGTTGGGTATGGGGTGGGAGGGTGGAACCAGGGCTGTGGGTTTCACAGTTGGGGGACTTTGTCACAGAAGACTTTCTCTGTGATTTAGTTAAAAGTTCTGTATTGAGGTTTACTCTGAATAGTTAAGAGTGTAAGTGACCCAGTGAGAAAAGCCTTTGGTTTTCAGGTTGTTCACCAGATGCCAGGGAACCCAAAGCCTCCTTTTCTCTAAAAGCTGCCTTAGGTGGTAATTTCCTCCCCCGCTCTCCCTGCTTGTCTACCCTGCTCCCCTCTGGGATCTGGGTGGAAAAAGCATGAAAAAATAGGCAAACTAGGAATTTATCATATTTGTCCCTTCCCTGCTTATATCCTGTGTTTCTCTTAGTTAGTAAAATAAACAAGCAAAAAATGCCAATTCTTAGTAGTTCTTCCTATCTCTAATGAATGAATCTGTTTTTCTCTCACACTGAGACAGGCAACCATTTAGAGAAACTCCTGACACTTCTCTTTTGAGCTTCATTTCCAAGCCCCATCCCTCACGCCATCAGCCTGCTACCCTCTAAATGAGAGGTAGAGTTAGTTTTTTCAGGACTTTATTCCTTCACATTTTTGTCCATTGTATTGCTTCTGGAGGAGTCAAGTAGAAGCTACAGTCAATTTCCAGAATCTTCTCTCTGTAGATATTATTTTTAAATTGTTACATTATGAGGCTGTGCCTCTTGCTTAGTTTGGATGCTTCTTTTTTTTTTGGTATTCTTATTTTTGTGCATTTTATTACATTTGACAGAAGTTTCTTGATTCCTGTATTTCTTTCCCAGCTTCTCTGTGAAACTGAAACAGGATTTACAGACAGTACTGCTTCGATTGCTATGTATTTTTAGCAGTGTCTAGAAGTACACGTACAAGAGAATTGGGGCAATTATAAAGATTGCTTGGACCAAAATTACGCCCAAATTTATCTGAAACATCTAGATAATTGTAGGAAAATATCATTTTTAAAATTTGAAAGTATTCTGATAATCGCTACAATTCTCTCCTCTACTTTGCATATGCAGGAAGAAATTGAAGATTCCAAAATAGCACCCGCAGTGCTGAGTTGAGACTGGCTTTGTGTTCTTCTGACCACAGTTTTAAATAAATTGTTATTATTATTATTAACTCAAGTCCCATGCTTCTAGTCACAACAACCTGTGCAATAGCAAAACACTTATTTTGCTGAGGAGAGAACCTTAAATGTGATTGTGGGAATATGAGCACATTTCACCACATTGAAAGCAGAGGTTCTAGGAAGGTATTGACTTCCTTTTGTGTGGCTGGTTAAAATGCTGTGTAGAGCAACCTGCCCCTCAGGTGATACAATTGACTAACCATCAGGCTTTTTGAGGAATCTTATCTTCATTCCTGATAGAGTTGAGTTTGAAGACCATTCCGTTTCTGGTGTGAGGCTCTATCGTTTCCATTTTGGGGGTTGTGGATATTGTGGATTGATGTCCCTAGAGACCCACTGCAGGATACCTCCAGCCTTCCAGGACTCCAGTGGCTGGCATGTGGCCATCAGTTTCCCAGCCTCACTTGCTACTAGGGTTCAGGTGTGACTTAGTTCAGACCCAGTTGTTTGAGATCTTGATTCAAAATTGAGTTATAACACTATTAAGATGTCCCATATTCTCCAGGTATATTATTAAACATAAAAAACGTTTTAAACAACCCTGAGTTATAAAAGAACTAAGTTATGTGGGGAGAGAAACAAGCTGTGAATATCTTCTTCCTGACCCAAACAGAACAGAAGCAGTGTGGTCTGGAGCAATTGGCCCTGATGGAAGCGTCCAGATTCTTCAGCTTCCTGCCTGAGGCAAAGATAGCAGTGTTCTTGGTGGTCTGTTTCTGTGATGACGTCTGGGGAGTTGTTTCTGGAAGCTCAGCCTAGACTCTGCTTTTTTAACACTTACTTCCAAAGAGTCTACCCTTTAATATATCCTTTTCTGAGTGAAGTAACTAGAACAGATTCTGAGACCTAACACTAAGAACTCTGAACTCCACGGGACCATGGGAGAAACAATACTAAGTCAGGGATTTTGCTGCCACAGATCGGGTCTCTTGAGTCTCAGAGACGGGAAACGCAGGCCTCCATGAGGTGTTTCACCTCGTCTAGTTACTTCCATGGGTTCGTTTAAACTGATGGAAAACGGTCATGTGGGAAATAGAAGACCATTCTTAGAGATATAAGAATGGTCTCAAAGTATGACAGTGCATACAGAGCCCTGGGACTCCCTCAGCCTTACCTGTAGGAACGTCATCTCAGGGCATTTTGCCAAACCTTTCTTTGCAAAGGACGCTATCTTGGGATGATTTGGTTGAAAGTAATAGAGAATTCAGGTTCCGTTGTCTAAAATCATGATGAAAATTTATAATCTCACAAAATAAGAAGCCCAAAGATAGGGCATCACTACTAAAAGTTAATTCTGCAGCTCATTTATGTCAACGAGACCCAGGTGCTTTCCATCATCTGCTCCACCATCTAGGTGTGATGGCTTTGACTTAGAGACTAGCCCCAACTCTGCATCCAGACATACTGATATCCTTTCAAAGAAGATAATTAATTTACTCTGTCCTTTCTTGCGGAACATGACTTTTTTTCCCTCTGTCTCCTTGTATTACAAAACATATATCAATGAGTAACTCTGGATATTCATCTTTGCCCATGTGTTCAGATGCAACTGTTGGAATCCTAGAAATGGAATTTCTTGGTCTAAGAAAGCATGCATTTGAAATGTCAATAGCTCTTGCCATATTGCCTTCCCAAAAGATGTGTCAACTAGAAATGTATGAGAGAGCATGGTTTCCAAAAGAGGGTGTGCACTTTTACGGATGAGGTAGTGGGGCTGCTTCTGTGAACGGTGGTCAGAGGTACCTGAGGCTAAGCTGAGGAATGTGCCTGCTTAAATTTCTGGTCCCTCCATCTGGCCTCATCATAGGATGGAGGGGACTCTTTCCAAAGTGAAAATCCATGTTTGTGACCAAAGTAACTTTTGTCCTTAGAAGGACTGGAACCCAAGTGAAGTGAAAACTAACTGAGCCACAAGGCAGAGCAGGTTTAATGAATGGACCCACAATGAGACTAGAGAATTCCTGCTGTTTCTATTAAGCTGATAGGAGTTACCTGAAGGCTGTTTTCACAAGCCTTTCAAACTCTGATAAGATCACCAGAAGTGTTTTTCAGAGTACCCTTGGTTCTAACTGTTTCAGTGTTAGTTCAAGGAAACTTCTTTTTACCTTCAAATAACTTTAAAATTCAAATTTTGAAATACTACAACTTTTCCATTATGGAATTCTGAAGGTTTTGCAGTATTGGGAAGTAACAGCTTAGGTTTTATAAATGTATTCTGGCACCTTAAGTATGCATCAATTTGCAAGCTTTCCCAGGAATGTCAATGCATGATATTCCTAACTTTATTTTATTTTTTTATTTTTTAGATTGTACATATATGTGTTAGCATACGGTATTTATTTTTCTCATTCTGACTTACTTCACTCTGTATGACAGTGTCTAGGTCCATCTACCTCACTATAAGTAACTCAATTTTGCTACTTTTTATGGCTGAGTAATATTCCATTGTATATATGTTCCACATCTTCTTATCCATTCATCTGTCGATGGACATTTAGGTTGCTTCCATGTCCTGGCTATTATAATTGAGCTGCAATGAACATTGTGGTATGTGACTCTTTTTGAATTATGGTTTTCTCAGGGTATATGCCCAGCAGTGGGATTGCTGGGTCATATTTAATGATTAGTGATGTTGAGTATCCTTTCATGTGTTTGCTGTCAATCTGTATATCTTCTTTGGAGAAATGTCTATTTAGGTCTTCTGCCCATTTTTGGATTGGGTTGTTTGTTTTTTTGATATTGAGCTGCATGAGCTGCCTGTATATTTTGGAGATGAATCCTTTGTCAGTTGCTTCATTTGCAAATATTTTCTCCCATTCTGAGGGTTGTCTTTT
>NC_041218.1:52895940-52896442 GCF_002837175.3 Physeter macrocephalus
CTTTATCAAAAATAAGGTGACCATATGTGCGTGGGTTTATCTCTGGGCTTTCTATCCTGTTCCATTGATCTATATTTCTGCTTTTATGCCAGTACCATACTCACTTGATTACTGTAGCTTTGTAGTACAGTCTGAAGTCTGGGAGTCTGATTTCTCCAACTCCATTTTTCTTTCTCAAGATTGCTTTGGCTATTCGGGGTCTTTTTTGTTTCCACACAAATTGTGAAATTTTTTGTTCTAGTTCTGTGAAAAATGTCATTGGTCGTTTGATAGGGATTGCATTGAATCTGTAGACTGCTTTGGGTAGTATAGTCATTTTCACAATGTTGATTCTTCCAATCCAAGAACATGGTATAGCTCTCCATCTGTTTGTATCATCTTTAATTTCCTTCATCAGTGTCTTATAGTTTTCTGCATAAAGGTCTTTTGTCTCCTTAGGTAGGATTATTCCTAGGTATTTTATTCTTTTTGTTGCAATGGTAAATGGGAGTGTTTCCTTAAT
>NC_041218.1:52896528-52897904 GCF_002837175.3 Physeter macrocephalus
GAGATTTCTGTGCATTAATTTTGTATCCTGCTACTTTACCAAATTCATTGATTAGCTCTAGTAGTTTTCTGGTACCATCTTTAGGATTCTCTATGTATAGTATCATGTCATCTGCAAACAGCGACAGCTTTAATTCTTCCCTTCCAATTTGGATTCCTTTTATTTCTTTTTCTTCTCTGATTGCTGTGGCTAAAACTTCCCAAACTATGTTGAATAATAATGGTGAGAGAGGACAACCTTGTCTTGTTCCTGATCTTAAAGGAAATGCTTTCCGTTTTTCACCGTTGAGAATGATATTGGCTGTGAGTTTGTCATATATGATCTTTATTATGTTCAGGTAAGTTCCCTCTATGTCTAATTTCTGGAGGGTTTTTATCATAAATGGGTGTTGAATTTTGTCAAAAGCTTTCTCTGCATCTATTGAGATGATCATATGGTTTTTCTCCTTCAGTTTGTTGATATGGTGTATCACATTGATTGATTTGCGTATATTGAAGAATCCTTGCATTCCTGGGATAAACCCCACTTGATCATGGTGTATGATCCTTTTAATGTGCTGTTGGATTCTGTTTGCTAGTATTTTGTTGAGGATTTCTGCATCTATGTTCATCAGTGATATTGGCCTGTAGTTTCCTTTCTCTGTGACATCTTTATTGGGTTTTAGTATCAGGGTGATGGTGGCCTCATAGAATGAGTTTGGGAGTTTTCCTCCCTCTGCTATCTTTTGGAAGAGTTTGAGAAGGATAGGTGTTAGCTCTTCTCTAAATGTTTGATAGAATTCGCCTGTGAAGCCATCTGGTCCTGGGCTTTTGTTTGTTGGAAGATTTTTAATCATAGTCTCAATTTCAGTCCTTGTAATTGGTCTGTTTATATTTTCCATTTCTTCCTGGTTCAGTCTCGGGAGGCTGTGCTTTTCTAAGAATTTTTCCATTTCTTCCAGGTTGTCCATTTTATTGGCATATTCTTGAGGTAGGATTGTATTGCTATAAAATTCCCTCTTAGAACTGCCTTTGCTGCATCCCATAGGTTTTGGGTAGTTGTGTTTTCATTGTCCTTTGTTTCTAGGTATTTTTGATTTCCTCTTTGATTTCTTCAGTGATCTCTTGGTTATTAAGTAGTGTATTGTTTAGCCTCCATGTGTTTGTCTTTTTTACAGATTTTTTCCTGTAATTGATATCTAGTCTCATAGCATTGTGGTAAAAAAACATACTTAATATTATTTCAATTTTCTTAGGTTTATCAAGGCTTGATTTGTGATCCAAGATATGATCTATCCTGGAGAATGTTCCATGAGCATGTGAGAAGAAAGTGTATACTGTTGCTTTTGGATGGAATGTCCTATAAATATCAATTAAGTCCATCTGTTTAATGTATCA
>NC_041218.1:52898192-52924287 GCF_002837175.3 Physeter macrocephalus
GGGTCTTGTTTTTGTATCCATTCAGCCAGTCCATGTCTTTTGGTGGGAGCATTTAATCTATTTACATTTAAGGTAATTATCGATATGTATGTTCCTATTACCATTTTCTTAATTGTTTTGGGTTTGTTATTGTAGGTCTTCTCCTTCTCTTGTGTTTCCTGCCTAGAGAAGTTCCTTTAGCATTTGTTGTAAAGCTGGTTTGGTGGTGCTGAATTCTATTAGCTTTTGCTTGTCTGTAAAGGTTTTAGTTTTCTCCGTTGAATCTGAATGAGATCCTTGCTGGGTAGAGTAATCTTGGTTGTAGATTTTCCCCTTTCATCACTAAATATGTCCTGTCACTCCCTTCTGGCTTGCAGAGTTTGTGCTGAAAGATCAGCTGTTAACCTTATGGGGATTCCCTTGTATGTTATTTGTTGTTTTTCTCTTCTTCTATTTTCTCCATTCTATTTCCAAGATTTTGGATCATCTTTACTATCATTACTCTGAATTCTTTTTCAGGTAGACTGCCTATTTCCTCTTCATTTGTTTCATCTGGTGGGTTTTTACCTTGCTCCTTCATCTGCTGTGTTTTTCTCTGTCTTCTCATTTTGCTTTATTTACTCTATTTGGGGTCTCCTTTTTCCAGGCTGCAGGTTTGTAGTTCCCCTTGTTTTTGGTGTCTGCCTCCAGTGGCTAAGATTGTTTGTGTAGATTTCCTGGTGGAGGGGACTAGTGCCTGTGTTCTGGTGGATGAGGCTGGATCTGTCTTTCTGGTGGGCAGGACCACATCCGGTGGTGTGTTTTGGGTTGTCTGTGACCTTATTATGATTTTAAGTAGCTTCTCTGCTAATGGGTGGGGTGTGCTCCTGTCTTGCTAGTTGTTTGGCATAGGGTGTCCAGCACTGTAGCTTGCTGGTTGTTGAGTGGAGCTGGGTCTTACAGTTGAGATGGAGAACTCTGGGAGAGCTTTCGCCATTTGATGTTACATGGAGCTGGGAGGTCTCTGGTGGTCCCATGTCCTGAACTCGGCTCTCCCACCTCAGAGGCTCAGGCCTGACCCCCGGCCGGAGCACAAAGACCCTGTCAACCACACGGTTCTCTCCCTTCTTGTAGTGACCGGCCTTTACAGGTTCAAACACTCATAGCCTAGAAGTTCAGTTTGTGTGGATTTATCTACTCTTAAAGCAAAAGCTTTCTGTAAATGCTGAACTTTGTCCTGTTCTTCCTGAAGTTGGGAAATTAGTTTGTCCTTCTCTTTCAGCTGCAGCTTCAGCATTGAGCATTCATCTTGCTTTTCATCTATCCTGACAAATCCTCTGCCAGCTAAACCAGGAGCTCCAGCACCAAGACTCCCTAGGAGAGGAATCCCCCTAAGTTTATTTTTTTAATTGCCTTTTTTCTTATTTGAGAAATTAACATAGTTCTTGATTTTACACTTGGAAACATGTGTTTTAATTGTTCAAAGTCTCTTTTTCAATTCATATTCTTTTTTTTTCTTTTCTCTTAATAGGCCCTGGTGGAGATAGTTTAAACCCAACTAAGTTAGAAGCCCTTGAGGAATAATTGAAGGAAGCAAACACTGTATGCCCTTTCAGCTGTTCTCACCAAACCATCAGAGAATTCTCTCTGACTCAGAAACCCATGGCAGCCTACCCACGAGAACATTATTCTTTAAACTTCAATGCTACAGTTAATATCACCTCATAACATAACTGTCTCCAGTGGGATGAAATTAGACCAAGAAACCAAAGTTCTCTAACCTCATTCTAAGGCTGTGTTTTATCCTCTCTTATTCCAACAGGCCACAGGCTACCTCGGACCCCACTGTGACAACATCTCTAGAGCAGTCTGGTTTGAAGGCATGTTTTTGCCTCAGTATTTCCATTCCCACACCCTCTGGTGGCCATTTTATTTTATTTTTACAAGAGGAACGAGGATAGATGGCCCCAAATGAAGTAATGAGGACCTTTAATCATGGTGCCTTGATTAATTAATGTTGGAGAGTTATCCAACCAAAGCACATCCACAGGTCACATTCTGGGCCTTCAAAACCACTCCATACAAACAGCATTTCATATCTAGACAGTTTTCTTACCTTCTTTAATTGGATCTCTTTGCTAACTTGTATTATATCATACTGAGCTTTAAACTCAATGATCACATGAACTCACCCTACTGAAATTTGTTTTAGCATGTATTTGCCATCCTTGAGTCCACTTTTGATTCACAGACTGAAATATAAATTAGGATTATGTTTGGCACAAGTACCATAAAACTTAATGAATGTGGACTTACACAAGGAAGGGATTTCTTTACCTCAGTGAGAAGAAGTCTGGGTTTAAGCAAATCAAGGCTAGTACAGCACCTCAAAATGCCATCAAGGGTCTGTGCTTTTTCTCTTCCTGTCCCATCATCCTGAGGATGACTGATACACCTCCAATATCAAGTTCACATTCTAGTCAGGGGGAAAGAAGAAGCAGAAGATATAGAACCAGCTGACTTGAGCTTATGTCTTATTCACCACATCTCACATGGTCTCTTTTAGCTGCAAGGGAATCTGGGAAGGAAAGTTTTAGCTTTCCAGCTTCTATGGTACAGTAAGGCATGAGAGGGTATGTGAATAGGTTTTGAGTGAGCCAATTAAAAATGTGTACCTAGTAGGTTTGTGCTTTCTGGCATCTGGTCTGACCCATTCCAGGTTTGGTCGTCATCCTTCATCACTGAGAGACCGTAGCCATCACTTCCCCTTCTGCTGCTAAGATTGAGCCATGAAGGCCAAGATATAAACAGTGTTTGTAGTTTGCTTAGAATTTTTTCTAAATGATGGAAAAAGCACAATGATCAGAGGTCAGAAAAGCTGCATCTTAGTCTGGTATTATTTATTCTAAAATGTCACATTTCAGGCAAATCACCTCTCTGAGTCCTAGTCTCCCATATATAAAATAGAGGAGTTGAGCTTTAATTTTCTGTTCTTCCCTCTTGTGTAGGGTGTCAAATATCTATTATTAGACCAGCTTTCACCCATGTTCCCATGAGGACGCAAAGAGGTTGGGCCCAGATAGGAGGCCTCATCGTGCTGTCATCATCCTCATGTCCCCCTTTCTCCCAGTCATCTCTTAGGACCACCTGGCACTTAGGGAAAATGGAGAGGAATTTAGGACCTGTGTAGTAAATGACATTTCTCATTGCCCTTATGTGACTTTTGTCTTAAACGTATGAACTAGTCCAATCTTTGTTACTGTATTAGAATTACAATTCCCCCTTCAGGTAGTTGTGGCTTCTTTGGGGTCACAAGAGTGACTGAGAGGTCAGGCCATTGAAATGGTATCATCTGCCAGCTTTTCATTGCCTCTTGGCCCAGCATGGCCCAGGAAGCTGCCTTAGAGCCAGAGCCTCCACTCTTGAGAGAAGAACACTTTTCCAGGCCCACTCCTGTAAGCATAACACCTACTTCAGTCTGTAAATTATTCCCACAATTTGCTTAACTGTCCAGAATCCTGTAGTATTGCTAAAGCTGGAGGTGTCCAGGTGTGCACTTGATTGCAACTATTGTAACTCTTCTAAATAACTTGGCACCCATCTGGGGGTGTGGGGTTTGTGGCTAATTTTCAGATATATTCTGCAGCTGTTCTCATTAGTGTCTCCTTTAGACTTCATTTCAGACCAGGCATCTTTACCTGTATCACATAAATTCTGTTTTGTCAACTTTGGTCAGAGGGCAGGACTTTCCCTTTAGGCCATGACTATCCTGGAAGATGTTCAAGCCCTCTCTTCTAGTGGCTGGTCCACGTGAGAAGAAGAGTGCACAAGGCAGATTATTGAGGGATTGACCAGAGAATGTGTCTCCAAAGACTTCATGCCCAGTGGGTAACAGGCTGAGTTACCAGGCTCCTCCTGGGTGGAGGAGGGTGTTCTCCACAGCCATGGCTTCAAGGAAAGCTTGGAGCTGACTTAGCTCGCCAGGACTCTTGGAGTCTCTCAGAACATTCTTCTCATCTCCTCAATATGGGGTGGCTCCATCTCTTCCTCTCTGGCCCATGATTCATTATCTAGAATTTTCCATGGTGTGAGGGGAAGAGGCAGGAGGTGGGATATGATCAGACTCCTCTGAAACTATTCATCTGAAAATTTTACTCTCATGCTGCCTTTGTTTTTGTTTCAGTTGTGAGAGGGTTTAGGAGATCCTAGCAAGAGTTCTTAATAACGGGCTTGTAGACAGAATTCAGGATGTTCATGAACTTGAGCAAAAAATACATCTCTGTTGTCACTACTCTTTAACTAAAAATTGGTACTTCCTTCATTTATGAAGGTGGGCACTGACCATGGCTATGTTAGTGGTACCTCTGACTTTGACAACAGTAGAAATTACAAGTTTCACATCACATTAAAGTTGATGCCGAAACTTCAAAATAGTACTATGCTCATGAAATTTCAAAAGTGTTGTGTTTTGGGAATTTCCTGGTGGTCCAGTGGTTAGGACTCTGCACTTTCACTGCTGAGGGCCCAGGTTCGACCCCTGTTTGGGGAACTAAGATCTCACAAGCTGTGCAGCTTGGCAAAAGTGTGGTGTTTATTAGACCCACCACCAAATCTTGTTATCTAATGCATTAACAAACTATATACATTTTTATATCACATTAAAAGATTTGATAACTGTATTTTGATATTAAAATTTTTCTTTGGACCCTATGTTTTTTGTCATGCGTTTAAAAACAGTTTTCTATGAAGGGGTTTCACCAGACTACCAAAGCAGTTTATGTCACAAAAATAAGTTCAAGGACCTCTACACTGGATATAATTTATCAAATACATATAGAACAGAGATGGGGGGGAAAACACATTTTAAAATTTAGAGAGGTTACCATGCTAACTACAGTACAAAAGAACTAAGCATAAACCAATGTGCAAAAATTATTTCAGTCTAACTTGTATTGCTCCAGACCTCATTAGCTTGTGGCTATAAATTACCCTGTGGGTCATATTAATGCTAACATGTACCTACCAGCTAATGTAGTGACTCCCATTTTCCCCCAGATCTTTGTTTTTATGGGAATTCCTGGAAGTGTCTTATGTGAATTCATCCAAAGTCTTCTCATTTTCTTTCTTTTTAGCTACTCCTGTTAATAATATCTATCGACTTGTCCCAGAAGACTCTGGGTGGTAGGCATGATGATCCATCCCTGCCCCCACTCTGGGTACCTTCTCTGAGAACCAAAGGTCATCTCCTAAAGTTCCCTTGTTGCAAATCCTCGTTTGGCCAGAGAAGTGCCCCATTCCCTGAAATTCTCCACCTCACTTCAGTGAAATAGGGAGCATATTCCCCTCCTTCGTCTATAGCAAGGTCCAGAAACTGGGGCTTCCTTGGCTCAAAAAGTCAATTTGGGCTCTAGGCATAAATGAAGAGGGAAGGTACGATTGAATGGGGAATGGATGTTTCCCTCGTGAAAAGTCACCTCTGCTTCTTTCATCAGCACCTTCCTTCTTGAGGTTCACACCTGAGTACATGGGCAGGACTCCAGGAAACCACATGCCAGACACCATGCTGTTCCATCTCCCACCCCCTTCCTCCTCATTCAAGGTCACGTCCTCTTTTCTTTGAGCCCCAAATGTTAAATTAACTCATCCAAAGAGATTCTTGCCAGGCCTGCCCTCCTGATCCATCAGACCCACTAACACCTAAACTAACAGTCCCCATATGCTAAACATTCCTCCCCTGCCCCTGCAGACCCAGCCCTACCCTTCCCTACCCTGCTCTGTGCCTGAGGAGGTGAATGTTATGGTCAGCAGCAGCAGAGTCCTTGTCCTCTGGCTCCCGTTCTATTGGGTTCAGCTGTGGGGAAGCACTATCATAGCAGGAGGAGGGAGAAGCCAGGGTCTTTATTTTTTCCACCTTGCTCCTTGCCTGGTCACTCTGAGCTACAGACACCTCTACTGAAGACAGGGCATCTTTTAGGTACCTCCCTCTTAGATCTACGGATGTTTCCTCCGGGTTCTGGTAATATAGTAGTCCTCCCTTATCTGTGGGTGATACGGTTCAAGACCCCCAGTGGATCCCTGACATCAGGGATACTACTGAACCCTGTATATACTATGTTTTTCCTTATACTTACATACTTATGATGAAGTTTAATTCACAAATTAGGCACAGTAAGAGATTGACAACAATAACTAATAACATAGATATTATAGATAGAACAATCATAACAATATACTGTAATTAAAGTTATATGAATGTGGTTTCTCTCTCTCATTGTCTTATTGTTCTCTACTCACCCTTCTCGCGATGATGTGAGATCATACAAAGGCTACGTGATAAGATGAAGTGAGGCCAAAACTTTTGCAGCTTGAGATGCGACAGCAAAGCTAGCACGAATTTCTTTTTCCGTCTTCACAATTTCACAGATAGAAGATTTGTCCTTTGCATAGATCTTCGCTCCCTCAGCATACTTTTTTTTTCCTTTCCTTATTAAGTTGAGAACTTTCACCTGTTCACTTAAAGGGTGCACTTTACGGCTTCTCTTTGGTATATCCGGGTTGCCAGCATCACTACTCTTTCACTTTGGGGCCATTATTAAGCAAAATAAGGGTGGAATAGAGCACAAGACAGTTGACCTGATAACCTAGTCGGCTACTATGTGACTAATGGGCAGATACGCTAGACAAAGGGATGATACACATCCTGGGTGGGATGGAGCAGGACAGAGATTTCATCACGCTACTCAGAATGGCACCCAACTTAAAACTTAAGAACCGTTTATTTCTGGAATTTTCCACGTAATATTTATGTACAGAGGCTGACAATGGAAAATGAAAACGCGGTAAGCGGGGGGTACTATTCCTCCTTTCTCTCACTCTGGCCTAGCAGGTAAGCGTTCTCACTGCTGCTGGCCTTGGAGTGTTGCACGGCCCTTGCTTCACTTAACACAGCCTGTACCTCTGTAAGCGGTTCCTCTCTGGAGCTCTCCTCGATTCCCCAACCCAGTGCGCTCTCTGCTGCTAAGACCCCATTGATCCGCGTGACTGCATCATTTTGGTCCTGAATGAAAACCCCTCCATCTTACTTCTGTTGTGTTGGAAGGAAACGTAAGAAAACAATATCGCCTCACCAGTTCTGTGATACTGCTCTGTCCATGACAGACGCTGCAGTCAAAAGGGAAGGCTCCGCAGTACCCCCCCGACCAGTGACTATGAACGCGTGCCAGGTAGCCCCTGTGCAGACTGAATCCTGGTGTGAAACCCACTGACAATGATACAGGGTTTTCTGTACCACATCTCCCTGCCTGTGCAGATTCGCCAGCATGGGAAGGACAGAACAAGACCTCTGACAACGGCTCAACTGCTGAGACCACAGAGGGTAAAAAAGAAGGAATAAAAATACAGATTATAGCATCACCAAAAGGGGGCATTAGGCCAAGAAAGAGCTTGCTCAGTATTATTGGGACGACTTTACCAGAACTGAAGACGATGGAGAAGAGACCTTTAGGTTATGTGTGCCTGAGTCAGTGCCAGCGAATGATCATGCTACTCAGATAAGCTTATTTCTGGAATCACATTGATCGAGTCATTTACCTTCCAGAAATCTGGCTGCAAAAGTGGTCATTCCTATCCTCGCTCCCATCCTCATGCTTTATTTCCCTCACTGCGGGAAAGACCCCGTGATTGATGCTCCCACAGGGCTGGGAATAGCTAGGGAAAGCCTAATGCTGCCCAGAGGGACTCGGGTGTCATCAGTTAAGTGAAAACAGTAATGTCCAAAGCAAGGCAGGAAGAGGAAGGCACCGGGAATATACATTTATTTTAAAGCTGTAATCTTTATGAAATATGCATGATAAGGCTAGCTGGTGGTATAATGCCTATTGCAGATATTTCCCTGCCCATTTGCAAAGCCATCAACCACACTATGAAGTGGCACTGTGGGAAACACAAAAAGGAATAATAACAATTAACTGGGGCCCACTGTGTATTAAACATTGTATTTGAACTCATCCAATTCTAATGACAGCACTATGAGAGAGAGATTATTATCTCCATTTTACTGAAAAGGAAATAGAAACTCGAAGAGATTATAGAATCTGTCAGATCACTCATAATAAGGGACAGGGCAGGACTATAACTGAGAGCCTTGAGCTAAAGTGGAAAAAGTTAAAACTTTAAGCTACAGTGTACACGTTGGACATACTGGCTCTATATTTGTGAAGGTAGGACTGAGTACACCTACATATTCATATACAAAGTGTGTAGTCAGTATAATACATGACTGAGCCAATACAAGGTTCAAATGGGGGAGAGGGAAATAAATGTAAGACTACTTAGAGTATTCTTGCTTCTAAGTCAGTCCCCATGGATGTGAGATTTGAGCCCAACTTTGAATAGCAGGGAAGGTTTGGGATAGATGGGCCAAAGGGTACAGGTCAACTCACAGGCATGTGCAGCAATTTGTCTAGGGGCAAGGGTTCACAGGAGGAAGTAATGGGAAATGAAGCTGCAAAAGATTGAGAGAGACCAGCTATGAGGGAAATGACTGCAAGGCTACAGTGATTAGACTTCATGCTGTTAGAAAGGAGATATGAAATAATTAGGCAATGTTTCAGAAAGAGTGACCAGGCAGTCACATGACAGATGCCTGGAGAAGGAAAGTAACTAGATTTCTGAAGCCCAGGAAGAAGGCTTCACCAGTCGTCAGGTGTGGAATGAGAGAGGCCTGGATTCAGGTGGTGACTGCCAAGTGAGTATGGAAAGAAGGCATGAACAGAGACATTTAGAAGGAAAAATCAAGAGGATATGAAAGTAACTCATAATATTAATAATGATAATAATAGCTAACATTTATTCATTTCTACAAATGTTGTGCCTTCATTATACCAGGCACAGTTCTGGGCCCTGGGTATATAGCAATGAACAGGACAGACAGGCTGCTTCCCTCATCAATTTACATGCCAATGAATGAGATCTATAATAAATAAATAACAGATATACAACAAACAGATAAATGAAATATAACTTCAGGTGGGTAATTTGTGCAATAAAGATGTATAAAAGAGGGTTAAAGGGCTAGATAGTGAGGGGGCAGGGAGCTTAGGTCAGAGTAGGTATCTCTGAGGATGAGAGATCTGAATGAAGTTGGGGAGTGTACCAGGTGAATAACTCTGAGGAAAGCATTCCAGGCAAACAGGGCGGGAAGTGCAAAGGCCCTGAGGCAGCTGCAGTCTCCCTGTGATCAGAACAGCACAGCCAGTGTTAGCAGAGGAGAGTGAGAAGGAGAAGAGTGGGAGTGAGGTTGATGGACAGCAGGGGCACAGTGAGTGCTCCACACTGCATTCCAAATGAGAGAGAAGCTGAAAAGTTTTGAGAAGGGGATGTGATTTACATTTTTAAAAGATCATGCTGACCACTTCACGCAAGCTGACAAGGTGGAACAAGAGTAGAAGCAGGAGACCACGTAGGAGGTTATTACATTAATCCAGGTGAGCGCTGCTGGAAGCTGGGACTAGTGGTGAAAGTGACGAGAGGCAGTAGGGACTGGGGATGCGTTTTGAAGGTAGAATGAACAGGACTTGGTGATGGATTGTACGGAGTATACGGAGTAAAGAAGGAGAGAAATTACGAAGGTACCTCTGAGAAGCTTTATGCTCTTAGACTCCTTCAAACTTGTCTTGGGGTGGGGACTTTCCTGATTCTTTGATTTTCCTAAATTCCAATCATGTCATCCATCAATAATGCCTCCAAAACAGATCTTCAATCTGTCCTTCTCTCTACAACCACACTGGTCCACACACCATCATTTCCTTCTTGTACTACTGCAAATGCCTCGTAGCTAGCCTCCCTGCTTCTGCTCTTGCCTCTTTCCTGACAAGCAATTCTGTAGAGAATCTACGGATTGGACTGGCCTTTGCTAAAACTTCTTTAGTAGATTCTTGCAATAAGAAGCATTTAGAATAAAATCCAAATTTCTCAGCTAGGCTTACAAAATCTTACATAACCTGGTCCCCCGTGGCTTTGCTGACTTAGCTCATACCACTGCTCCCCTCGCTCACTGCTCTCCCAGTCACTTCCAGCTTCTCAGACACACCAAGCCCTTACTCTTTAGTGCCTCTAACCAACCGGTACGTAAGCTTTCTCTTTGTATCTTCAGGGTCCAATCCTTCCCATTATTCGGCTCTCAGCTTCAATGTTACCTCCTCAGTCAGCCTTCCCAATCACCCAGGTCATTGTTAATTTGAAAGGAGGGGTCTAATCTCCTTCCCCTGGAATCTGCACTGGCTTTAATGACTTGCCTGACCAACAGAATGCAGTGAAAGTGATACTGTAGGACTTCTGAAGCTAGGTTCCTTGCAACATCTGCCTGGGCCTCTTGGAACACCCTCACCTGGAGCCCTGAGTTGCCACATAAGAAGCCTGACTACCCGGACACTGCCATGCTGGGCAGCCCATGTGCAGGCTCTCCAGACAATAATCCCAGCCTTCCAGCCACCCCTCCCAGGCACCAAATATCCATACAAGACCAGGCATCGGCTGAATAGCACCCGGACAACCCCATGTGGAGCAGAGGACTCACTCAAATCTGAGTTTGCGCCCTCCTCAAATCTCTCACCCACGAAATTGTGAGATAGTAAAATGGTTGTTTTGTTAAGCCACTAAGCTTTGTAAAAGTTTGTTATACAGTAATAGATAACTGGAACATTATCACAATATTTTAATTCTTTGTATAATATTGATCACTATCTGATATTTTTCTTATTTATTTAGTTACTCTATGTGCCAACTATTTTTCTATGTATGTATGTATGTATCTATCATCTAGTTATCTGTGATCTCGCTATTTACTGTCTATTTTTCCTCCACTAGAATATCAGCTTCATGAGAGCAGGGACCTTATCTGTCTTGTTTACTGCTGTATCTTTGACACCTAAATCGGCACCTATACACAGATAGGTGCTCCATAAGCATAGTTGAACAAATGAATCTCTGCATTTCTGAATATCCATCTCTTAAGGGCAGCAAGGGTGAAACGAGTACAACATACACATACACCCACACATACAAATGCAGAGAAGAAAACCTGGGTAAATACCTCCAGGTTCCCAGAGCTGGCAAAAGGCAAAGCCTGGGTTTAAAACCAGATAATTTGATTTTCTATCTGTACTCTTAAATGATATGCTCTCCTGTAAAAGAAACAAGAGTGAGGGAACAGTTAATGATACTTCCAAATTTATATACTTTGATAAAACTGGAAAGGGAGAGAGTGAAGGAGGGGTAGGAGGAAAGCAGAACCAGAGGAGCTCTCCCTAACCCTCACTTTTTCATTTCTAATTTATCATTTCTAGGGCAGACAATTGCTATGGATTTTAAAATAGCAATTTAATTTATTATATTTAATTTCTAGATTATTTCATTAATTTTAACAGATTTTGGCTTTCTGATAGTTTTCTTAGTGAATAATCATATTAATGACGAAAATATAATTTTTGGATTTTCCTATACGTTTACTTATAATTTCTGTTTCATCTTATTGCAATCATTAAAATTTCCAAAAATAATATTGAATAATAGCAGTGCTAGTAAAGATATCTGTTCTATTCTTGATTTAAAATTCCCTCATTTAATATGACATTTGCTTCCTGTTCTTGGTATAGTCTTCTTCAATTCTAAGAACTGTAGCTTTCTTTTATTCTTTTTTACATATTTTTTAAAACTAAGGATGTTTCCTGAAATGAGTCAAATATCTTTTTTAGTATCTATTAATCATGCAGTTTTGTTCTTTAATTTGCTAATATGATGAATTATATCAACTGATTTCTTAATACAGCACTATCCTTACATTCTAGGATAAATTCTGTTTTATCATGACTATTATTCTTTGATATGATAACATTCTACTCTGGAATTCTGCATTTTACTCATAAGTGAAATAGTTCTATGTTTCCCTATTTATGTTCTATGTTTCCCTATTTATGTTCTGTGTTTTTAAGATTTTAATATGAAGATTATGCTAGAGTCCCTGTGGTCTGGAATGGTTTAAATAAATATTGAAATGATTTGTCCTTTAAAGATTAGATAGAGCTCAGCTATAAAACCTTCTGGTTCCAGTTCTTTAAAATAAATGATCTTAAATTATTGTTCCTGTCTTTATTGGTCTGTTCACGTTTTGTATTGCTTCTTCAATCACTTCTAGTAGATTTTTTAAACTAAGAAATTATCTGTTTCCCCTAGATTTTTAAATTTATTGCCTTACACTTACATATACTATTGCCTTTTAATTTCTATAATCTCTTCAGGATCCAGCATTCAGTCTCATTTCTCACATGGTATATACTTTCTCTTTTTATCCTCAATCAGACTTAACAGAAGATTATTTGATTGTTCTTTCCATAGAACCAATTTTTGGTTTTATTTTTCCTTTCTACAATTTTTTTGTTTTCTATTTTGTTGATTTCTACTTTTATCTTTACTATTTACCACATTCTAGTTTCTTTTGTTTTACTTGGTTGTTCTTTTCATAAATTCTTATGGTTGAGTAATTACTTAATTTCCTCTTATTTTTTCTTTACAATTTTTTGCAGCTCTAAAATTTCCTTTGACTAGAAGTTTATCTGTGCTGATAGTCTTTTCTATGGGCTATTTATACTTTGCCTCTTTCTAGATAATATATAATTTTACTTTCAACTTTTTTTTTGATGCAGGGGTTATTTCTTTTTATTCTTCCTTCCCAAATTAATTTGGAAGTTCTAGTATGTTTTTCATTTCCTCTAGTGCATACTTTTCCTTCTTAGTTGTCAGGATTCAACTTTCATTTGTCTATTAATACATCAAAAATGCTACTAACGGGCTTCCCTGATGGCGAGGTGGTTGAGAGTCCGCCTGCCGATGCAGGGGACACGGGTTCATGCCCCGGTCCGGGAAGATCCCACATGCCGCGGAGCGGCTGGGCCCGTGAGCCATGGCCGCTGAGCCTGCGCGTCCGGAGCCTGTGCTCCGCAACGGGAGAGGCCACAGCAGTGAGAGGCCCGCGTACCGCAAAAAATAAATAAATAAATAAATAATGCTACTAATAACATCTCTCTTCAAGGTGTTTTACTTCCTCACTCCTCCATACCCTATTTCCAATCATGTTTGGACTTCTCTTAATGCTTCCAAGAGCATAGATGAGAAAGGATTGTTGAGTTGCTATATTAAGCCCATAGCAATTGTCTGCCCTAGATATGCTAAATTAGGTATGAAAAAGTGAAGATGAGGGAGTGTTCTATTCCGTATAGTGACAGAAACTGTAAAGTATCTATATACGTTGAAAAAGAAAGTTTTAAAATGTATGTAAAAAAATTATAAAATCTTATTGAGGGACATAATACAAGTTCTGAACACATGAAGAGGCATACTATACCTCCCATATCGATAAATGAATTTATTGCAGTTGTTATCATATTTTATTTTCTTAAAGAACCACAATACTATACCAGAATTAACAAGAATTCTTTCATATTATCTAATACCCAGCCTATATTTCAATTTCCTCAACTGACCCTAAAACATCTTTGACAGCTTACAGTGTGACTCAGTAAAGATCACTTATTGCATTTGGTCATCATGTCTCTTGAATCTCTCTTAACCTTGAGCGGCCCCACCCCCATCATTTTTTTCCATGGTGGTGATCTGTTGAAGAGGCTGGCCAGCTGAATCACACAATGTCCTACCTCCTGGGTTACTTCCTTGTAGCTTTCCTTATTGTCGCTGTATTCCCTGTAAACTGAAGTTAGATCTAAAGGCTTGATTAGATTGAGGCTAAGCACTCTGGGCAAGAGATTTCGCAGGGGATGCACCACATCAGGGGGCAGATAATGTCTGAAGTCCACTACTACTCGTTCTAGGATTGTTCATTGGGTCATCGTGGCAATAACCTCATCCTACACTGTAAAGCTGTGTTTCCCAGCTGTGACCAGTATGTCATTTATGAACAAATGACAAATATTCTGGTGACATGTAAACATACATTTCTCCATTCACCTTTCCCCAAATTGCTTTGGCATCTACTGATAATCTTAACTTGAATGAATTTTTTTCATCATGGGTTGAAAAATGGCAATTTTTTAGTTTTATCATTTGTACAACATTTATTACCTGGAATTCTTCTCTAAGACCCGTCCCTCTTCATTAAGGTGGTCCCCATCCAGGTATTCCCCACTTTTTGAAAGTTCACTTTAAGCCACTTCACTTTTGTGATAGACCTATATTAGCACCTGTTTTGGTTAATGGAAAGAGATACAAAGAAGATTTTCACTTTTAGGAAAAAAGGCGAAAAATGAAAATAGCATTCAGCGTGTTTCACAGCCAGTGGTTACAGAGGCAGCACACACCCTGAGCGGTGAGAGCGGCACCGCCAAGCTCCTTCCCCTGGAACCACACTCAGCATCTCAGCATCAGGACGCCCTAGCTTTGAACTGTGTCTGTGAGCATCTGTGCTTGATCTCGATTTATTTTGTGCACCTGTTAGCAAGATGTGTCCTTTGGTAATTGCTTCTTCACCTTAACGCCATTTCGGCTCAGGAAGGGTGCTACTTTCGGATAGCGGGGGAAACCTTTAGAGAGTACATACTGAAAAGGCGTACTAATTCACTATAAGTCACTAATTCCTTCTGCTTCATTAGCGATTTTCAGAGAAAGGAGTAGGTCTAAAACCTACCTCCAATGATGACTCGTGAGGTTCCTCTTTTCTTTCTTACTTCAAAAAATTCGGCTTTCTCTTTTTCTGTATCCACCTAGCTCCCTAGCTCCCTGCCTACCTATCAGGGAAAACAAGCAGCCCCTGATATCCGAGGATAACCTGATACCCCCGGCCAGGCCTCCTGTCCTTACGGATGGGCCTAATGCTTACAGCTGAGCTATGCTGTTCTATTCCTGGAAATAATCTCACAGAACAGCTACTTCAAAGTCGCCGTACAACCCACAAAATACCAAACACTCCCCTCTGGCGGCTAATATGAGTGACTTCTGCTTTTGAGCCATTTCAGCTTTATCCTCACTCTAGTCCGCCTTCCCTGTAGTTAACATTTATGAGATATTCAATCATAGTATTGCCTCTGCTTTCTGTCAACACCCAATTTAGAACAAACTCCTTAGGCCTGCCCCCAAGTTGCCCACCCAAAGCCCAAAGTTCATATTTGTTTCTTTCTCACTCTGTTCCTGAGATGCCTCCTTCACTGCCCCCTCTCACCTGCTTCCCCATGGTGTACAGTCTTTCCTTGTTGCAGTGAGTGAGAAAAATAAATTCAACTTGTTCAAGTACAGGTGTCCCTGATGGCCTTTTGATGAAGGAATTGAAGAATATATACATATATATGTATGTATTATATGGTATGTTTCAACCTATTTCAGTTATTTTTCTTTTTGATGCTTAAATTATCCCAATTTTGTTAGTGAGAGATCCTTCAAGCCAGCTTAAATGACTCTTTGGCAGGACACCATTAGTCACCGAAAGCATCCTTGTGTTTCGGCACACAAAGATGTCCTAAGCTCATTAGGTATATTGCCCGTCCCAGATCTGGATAAAAATTAAAAGAGTAATATGACCCAATGACTTCTAGGATGTGGTAAGTAAGTCAAATACTTTCAAAGCTTGATGATTGAAGTTGAATTTTTATAATGTTTTGGGAAAGAACTGTAAGATATTTACTAATAATAGTTAAAGCATTCATACTTACTGACTCAGCAAGCCCAATTTGAGAATCTAAGAAAAAGGAACAAAAGTAAGAGAGTATAAGAATTTATGCACAAGGATATTTAGTGCAACATTGTATTCGCAAAAGAATGGAAACTGAATATCTGTCAAAGAGAAATGGGGGACTAAATTATGGTACATAATATAGAGTATAGAATATAAGGCAGCTATTTTTTTTAATGAGGTAGAGCTATAGCTAGAAAATATCCATGTAATACTGATAAACAAACGAAACTTTTTGCAGTGAGATATATACGCAACATAGTCTAATTTGGAGGGAAAAAAATCATCCTATGTTTGTACTTTTGCTTGAACACGAAGGAGGAAGTTTATTACACTTAAAGGAGTGGGGATGGATTCAAACCATCTTTGATTTGTTCTAGTGTGCAGCACATACATATTCCTTTTTCATTTACCAAAAAAAGTAAAATATGAGGAAAAATAAGTAACAATAATCAAATTAAAAAATGGATTTTGATTTAAATAGCTTTTTGTTTATAACCAATCTGTAAGACAAAAAATAGACATTTTAGGGAGTTAGTTTCCTTAACAAGGGCCTGGGTTTCTCCCAGGAGGCTATGGCATCAAAGCCTCCATCTGGCATATTGAGTCCCAGGTCTCAAGTTAAGAACTCTTGTGGCTTGGATCGAGCTACTCTTATTTCTTCAACCCACTGTAACAAAGAGAAAAGGGCTTGACTCAAGTAATGAGGAGAGAGTTCACCTTGTAGCATCATAGACTGCCCGTAACTAAAGTTTGCATTTGGCCGTTGACCACAAAATGTACAAACATGGAAATTTTATGGGATTGGGGACAAAACAACTCTGGGAAAAGTACCTAAAGTCATTATATTTTTGTGATTTAAAAATAAATTAACAGAGTTTTTCAAAGATATGGGCACTAAAGCTAAATGGAAAAGAAAGCTGAAATGAGAAAAAGGTTCATCCTTACCACAGCAGAAGAACTTTCCGCCCAAGTAATTTCCGTTTTCCAGGTGATTGGGTTTGCATTCTGGCTACACTTATGCAATAGTTCTATGTATGAGTAATTTTAGAGTTCCACTCAGCAATTCTATCTCCACTGATAAAGCCTTCTTGTGGGTGAAATAGTATGTTTACCTTTATCAAAAATGCATTTCCATATGAGAGTAATTTGTGAAAAACATAAGAAAAACAGAGATGCTATAAACAAGCCAGGGCTCTGCTCATGGCCATGAGAGCTTTCAGTAATCACATATTACGTCATTTAAGTATAGTTTTCTGATGGCACAATAGCCCCGAGCAGTTTTTTATGTTTTGTTTTTAAGACATGAGGCATTATCCAGCAAGTACACTGCCTGCAAACCTAACGTTACAGGAACAGGAAGCCTAGTCATTCCCCTCTTTCTCTGAATACATTCCCCATGTATCTTGCTGTGGTTTCAACAGAGCTGAGAGGAGGCGACTCTCCCCATGTTTAATCTCATGACATAGCTGTAACAGCTGCTGTTTGGGGCACCCATTTGTCACATTTCCTGCTTAAATACCTTCAATAAATTAGTTACGGGGGCGGGCAGGAAGTGGGGAATGGTGAGTAGTGAATCGTCTCCCCAAGCAAAAATACTTAAAATTTCAACTTTCACCTGGGACCAAATATTCTCTATAACTCACCTAATTTCTTCCATTGGTGACCGGGGTTGTTGTGCTATTTGCCTTCCCTTATTTTACTTAAATCTTAGAGAGTATCCTTAGTCAAATAAGTTTTGCCTTCTATCAAAAAAAAATTTCTCTAACTTTACTATCCCTGGGGCATACCACTCTCTCTTCCCTTTCTTCACTGCACGCCCCCTGCCATGAGGTTGATGATAGCATTGGACTATGTGCTCCATATCCCTTCTCTGCTAATGTAACCCCCTCCTGCCTTCTATTCTTTGGATGGAAACCTCTATTCCAGGCTTGGCAAATACCTGGTGGATACTCGAGGTTATACTTTCTATCTACAGAAGCTGGCGCATGAGACTTACCATTCTAGGTATAGGATATTTCTTCTTTTCCATTTTAAATGATTTTTTAATATAAACACACTTTATATAAACTAGCACAATGCCAAGCACATAGCAGACAATACATATTTGTTAAACTAAATATTCTCAGTCATAAATCTGACTCTTAACGTACAAAGCTTGGGGTGATGTTGCCCGTTGTGAATAGATGAGAATGATGTGATCGGGAGATATGGGTTATAAAGAGTCAAGGTAACACACAAATGCTGCAATCAATGAGCAATTTATCAACACCTGAGTCACTTTGCCATTGGTTGGAGACCTATTTTAACCAGAAAGTGGTCCCTACCGTTTCCAACTAAGGCAGTTGAAAGGAATGCACACTTAAGATAATCTCTCCCAACAGATTTTAGGGTCAATTCTGTGAAAGGAACTTATCTAAGTATCTAGAAAATAAGTCAGGCACAGAAATAACTGCTCATCTCTAGAAATGGATAAAAATACATGCTGGATACATAGAAGAGAGCAGTAATTTCATTCATTTTATTATGAGTATATTTCTATAGACCATGACTGGCTGGTAAAGCATTCTTACTTATTGAATCTTGTACTTATTTACATGGATGTTTGCAAATAATAGCAACAGTAAGCAACATTACTTCTAAAGGTCCAAGTGCCTTATATAATTCATAGTGTCAAAATCATATTATTTTAACTGATATAATCCAAAAGGATATGTTAGAACAAAATCCAAATGTTTTCTTTTAACTAAAAATGTTGGAGGTATAGGATGAAAATGGCTATAGCAACTTGAGTTCAAATTTCCACAATGCCTATGGAGTTGCACAAACTCTCAGAGCCTTGATTTCTAACTCAAAAGAAGATTTATACTCATGAGCTTCCACTATACACTGGTCAAGCTTTCCTCTTAAAATTCTTCCCAATTTAGCAAGACCTTCCTACACTCCATAGATGTGCCAGATGGCTAAGGATTATAGAGATTGCATTTATGCCTTCCCATCTTTCTGCCCTTAAAGCATGGAGAGTTCTGCCTCCTTTATTTTTTAACTTGTATTTCAAATAATAATAGTCATAA
Organism: Physeter macrocephalus; assembly: GCF_002837175.3. Classification (NCBI taxonomy): domain Eukaryota; kingdom Metazoa; phylum Chordata; class Mammalia; order Artiodactyla; family Physeteridae; genus Physeter; species Physeter macrocephalus. The sequence goes on from NC_041218.1 coordinate 52,916,958, forward strand.
AAAATAGCAGTTACAAAGAATGCCTCAATACCCTTCACCCAGACTCTCCAAATGGTGATATTTTACCAAAATTTCCTTATCATCCTCTCTCTATACATACAAATATATGTAAAGTATTAATATATAGATATATATTTTAATGAACATTTGAAACTAAGTTACAGACATGCTTTCCCTTTACTCCTAAATACTTCAAACTGTATTTTTCTAAAAAAAAAAGACATTCTTTATATAACCACAGTATAAATTATAAAATCAGGAAATTATCATTGATACTATACTATCCTCTAACCTATAATACTTATATAAATTAACCATTTTTCTCACTAATGTTCTTTACAGAAAAAAGAAAAAATCCAGTCCACATATTTTTAGACTCCTTTAATCTTTCATGAACTTAACAGTTTTGATGAGTATTGGTGAGTTATTTTGTAGATTGCCCCTTAGTTTGAGTTTTGCCAATGTTTCCTCATGATTAGATTTAAGTTATGTATAGTTGGTAGGAAGAGCAGAGGATGAAGTCATATCCTTCTCAGCGCATGATGTCGGGAGGCACGTGATTTGTGTTTGCTCCATTACTGGTGTTGTTCTCTTTGATTATTCAGTTTAGGTGTTGTCTGCCAGGTTTTTCCACTGTAATATTATTGTTTTTTCCCTTGGAATTAAGAAGTAACTTGTAGGAAGGTACTTTGAAACTGTATAAATATAGATTTTCTCAACAAATTTTCATCCTTAGCATCCATTGATGATTCTTTTCTGCTTCTTTTAAAGTTTCTTCTTGCATCACACAGTATTTTCTCAAGGTAAACCGATAATATCCTTCTTTTCCATATAAAAAACATTTTGTAATGGCTTGGGCAATTCTGTAGAAGTGCAGTTTTTGTTGTAGAAACTTTATCCATTAGAATGTTGTGAGAATTTAGTAGAAAAAAAGTTAAGCTTTCTATCCCCCCCTTGCTTTATGTGTAGAATTAAGAGCAGATAATTCTAGTACAATTAAACTAGTTCCATAATTCAGCAAAACTGTTAAGACCCATTGATTAAAATGTACTAACAGTAATTACTTTAAAAGACATGAATTTGATAAATCTCAAAATGGGCTTCTAGGGAAGAGGTGAAAGTGAGAAAATTAGAGATGACAAACTAATGCTGTTGCTATTTAAATTCACAATAACAAAGGCAGGCCTGAATTATCTTGGCATATTTAAGATATACATTTCCTCCAGCAAGACAATGAGTGAGAGAATGACGCTCTCCATTTGAAATTAAATATTGATGACTAATTGCTTTCCACACTCTCTTTCCTTGAGGTTGCTAGAGTAGTTGTTTCTTTGTTTTACAAATATTTATTTGAATCATAGGGCTTTCTGTTTTATTCTGCATAATCTCTTCATCTCTCAGGATGTTCCTTCACTGCCTTCAACTCTGGGAATGTAAATTTCACTCATGGGTGGCAACTGGAGAAAGAGTCATAGAAAAAGTGATGGAACTCCTACTGGGCAAAAAATATGAAATTATTCACTGGAACCAGAAATATATTCATTCAGATCTCTTGAGATCACCTAAAAACCATTTGTGACTATATTTTCCCTGAGGTTCCCAGTAGGGTATGGTTTTAAGGGTCTTTAGCAGTTGAGACAATACATCACCTCAGTGACTTCAATGGAAGCGCTTTAATAATGTGGTCCATTCCTATGAAGCTCCGCTCCATCAGCAAAAAGCACCATATACCTGGAGAGCACTAGCCTTCAACCTTGGCTGTATATTGTAACCACCCGGCTCCCATTCTGACTTCTGATATTAGTAGTCTGGGATATGGCCTGGCATTCAGGGCTTTTAAATGATGCCCAGGTGATTCTAACGGGCAGCCAAGGTTGGGAACCTCTGCTGTAGAAAGTTTTTATTTTCCCCTTCAGGCCTAAGAAATAAAATTCCTTATTTATGCAGATTTCTGTGACTCATGATACTTTTAGGATTCCCCATCTAATGTATTTCTATACATATGAGTGGACAGAAAAACAATTCAAGGCTGAGAACAACAGAAGATTCCCAAACAGCCATCACTGGGGCCAATAATATCCATAGGCAAATAGCTGCCTAAATAAGTGGTTTCAGAGGTTCTGGAACGATGTCCCTAAAATAACTCCTTCCTGCTAACTGCTGGAAGTCCCTCAAAAGGAGAAAGAAACTTTTATTCTATATTTAGAATGAAGATTTAAGATGCAAACAGCTTGGGACAAGGTAACTCACTGTCTCAAATCCAGTGGTTGACAAGAGAATATTTTCTGGGAGCAAGTTTAAAGGTGAACACACACAGAGACAGATGGCAGGAAGGAAATCTAAAAGAGCTGTGAAAGAGATGCTGAAAAGGGAGGCCAGGGCTGCTTGGTCCTAGGACTGTCACCAAGAGAGACTGTGGAATCTCCTTCTTCGGCAATATATTCTAGCTGAGATGACTGCATATCATCCCACTTGAAAGAATGCTGGTTGCCTAAATAATATCTCAGATTTTAACTTTACTTTTTTTTTTATATACATTTCCACAAATGCTTTTTCTGCAAAAATTAATATGATCATGTGTTTTTTCTTCTTCAGACTGTTAATTTGTTGGATTACATTGATTGATTTTGAAAACTGAATTGCCCTTGCATTCTAGGGAAAAACTGCACTTGCCATGGCGTATTGTTCTTTTTCATATATTGCTGGATTTGATTTTGTTGATGAATATTGCTGGAATATTTTGTTGAGGAGGTTTTTGTTTATATTCATGAAGGACACTGGTCTGTAGTTTTCTTGTATTGTCTTTGCCTGGTTTTAGTATCGAGTTAATGTTGGCCTTGTAAAATGGGCTGGAAAATATTCCCTCTTCTTTTTTTTCTGGAAGAAAGTGTATAGAACTAATGTTATTTCTTATTTAAATTTTTGATAGAATTTACCCATGAAACCATCTCAGCCTGCAGATTTCTTTTTCAGAAGGCCTTTAACTACTATAGTACTACAAGTTATCTATTTCAACATGGCTGAAGAATTGTTCCATTTAATCTAAGTTGTTGAATTTATATTTGTAGAATTGTTCATAGTATTGCCTATTATCCTTTTAATGTCTGTGGGGCTTGTAATGATTTCCCTTTCTTAATTTATGACAATGGTAATTTGTTTCTTCTCTTCCCCCCTTCCTCCCTTCCCTCCTTCCTTTCTTTTTCTTCCTTCCTTCCTTCCTTTCTTTCTTGTCACTCTTGCTTGAGGCTTACCAATTTTATTGCTCTTTCAAAAAGCAAAATTTTGTTTCACTGGTTTTCCTTGTTTTCCAGTTTTCAATTTCATTGATTTCTGTTCTTTATTATTTCTTTTCTTCTGCTTGCTTAGGTTTTATTTTGCTCTTGTTTTCTAGTTTCTTAAGGAGAAAGTTGATTGATTAAAGACCTTTTTTCTTTTCTAATGTAAGCATTTAATGGTGTAAATTTTCCTCTAAATAGTACTTACTTTTCAGAGCCCTCCAATAGCTCCTCATTGCATTCTCTCCAGGTTTATAGCTGCATTCAGTGGGAGACACATGATGGAATACGCTTACTCAGAACCAGCTAGTCTTTTTAAATAAAAAATTTCCAGGAGTCTTCTGTCAAAGAAAATGCCTCTATTGCACATTATCTGAGCACATAATATGCTTCATTATTTAAACAAAAGTGTGGCACTTTTCTGGTGATTTGCCAGAAGTGCATGCTTAAAGCTAATCGTTACCATGAAAAACTTTTTCCATGATTAGTGCTTAGCTTTTGCACAATTTATTATTAATTATTCCTCCAAACTCCTGTTAGAGAGGAAAATATTATTAATCGTTCTTAAGAAGAAAAAGCCAGGGGCCTCACAAGAAAAGTCTTCTGGCTGGAGCCTGAACTGATATATTCTCTAGCACAGAGTCATTCCTCAGCTGTGCCAAGTCTACTAACAAGCCTATTAGAGGCATTCTTCATTTCTGTTACAGTGTTTTCCATCTCTAGCATTTCTTTTGTTTTTTTCCTTGGATTTCCTCTCTCTGCTTACATTGCCCATCTGTTCATGCATGTTGTCTACTTAACCCATTGGAGCCCTAGGCATATTAATCATATCATGTTTTAAATCCCTGGTCTGATAATTCCAATATTCCTGCCACGTCTGGTTCTGATGATTGTTCTGTCTCTTCAAATTGTGTTTATTGCATCGTAATTTTTTCTTACTAGCCAGACATGATGTACCAGGCAAAAGGAGCTGCTATAAATAGATCTTTAGTGATGTGGTGGTGAGGTGTTGGGGGAAAGGAAGCTTCTACAGTCCTATGATTAGGTCTCGCTCTCTTAGTGAGCCTGTGCCTTTGGACTGTGAACTTCACAAATGTTTTTCAATTTTTTCTCTCTCCTTAGGTGTAACAGGATGGCTAGAGTGGGCTAGAGTTGGGTATTTCCCTTCCTTCAGGTCAGCTGGACTCTGCTAATCCATGATAGGCTCTGTTTAACTAATTTCTCCTGAGAGCAGGTTTGTTTAGAAGAACAGAATGCTCTGTTGTGTTTCACAAAGGTTCCTTTCCCTTCCCTCTGCCAGAAACATGAGGGGTTTTTTCTCCCATATTTGTTGTGGGAATCTGGTCAAGCTTCTGGAGGTAAATCTCAAAATATTGTGGGGTCTCTGTATGACTGGGTCCATCAGGAGTTTTCAATTCTCAGATCTGTACACACTGAGCCTCCAGCAATTCGCCAATTACAGTTCAGGTTTGCCTACCCCAGGCCTGGTTCCCGTGGCCATTACTGCTTGTGAGTCTCTGCTCCAGAGCTGTGACTCCTGGTATTCACCTGTCTCTCCAATCTTGGGGGCAGTGGTTTGCCCTGTGTCCTCCCTTCTCTTACAGAGCCAAGAAGAGTAGTCGCTATTTCAGTCTGTTCAGCTTTTTAACTTGTTGTTAGGATGGAGAGGTGACTTCCAAGCTCTGTATGTGTGGAACTGGAAACTTGAAGTCCCGGCTGGAGCCTCAAAAGTTTCAGTCCATGCCCCCAATTAAAACGGCACAAGAGAAAAAATGGATTCTCTCTAGACATTCCTATGACCCACTCTGCTGACTCCCCAGTCCATTTGGTTGGACCTAGAAACAGCAAGTGGACTCAGATGAACTAAGGTAGCTGATCTTATTGCACACAGTTATTTTTCAGGGTTTATAAAGGAAAAAAAATAAGGGAATAAGCCAGGTTTATGCTTCCAAACCGTGAGGCTGCAGACTGTTGCTCTTACTCTCCTTTGTCAATGATACAATGATACTTTACCATTTTCTTTCTAACCCTATATGTTTTCATGCTTAGTATTTGCATTTGCTAAGAAGGCATCATTCTGGCTTCTAAGCTATCTTTGTAGTCATGGTCATGTTTCTCTTTATTAATTCATACAGAAATCAATATAAACAATGCACATCACTCAGATGAATATGTGAGGCACCAGCTTATACATCAGACCTTTAAATTCCACATTTTGTCACAGTGATTCAGGGTGCAAACTTCCAGCCCCTCAACTGTACTTTGTTTTTATCCCTTTCTTAGTGAAGATGAACAAGAGAACCCCCTACTTTTCTTTCCAGGAATCACTATATTTTTCCTTCACTATTACAACTCTATAATTTGATTTTTCATGGCTGTAATTATAAGAGTAGAACTTTGGAACTAGTTTCTGAACATTAAAATAAGCAAATTTAAATAAAGCTACCAACTGAGAGGTCCTTTTAACCACTGAGTAGTTTATAAAAGTCACTGTATGTGCTTTGTCCCTAGAATACCAATTTTTAAGAATTAGAACCAAGAAAAAAGTGAATTAAGCCCTATAATGTTTGCCAACCTCATTTAAACATTCCTGGGTGATTTTTAAGCCTCCCCTGAAATCCCGCAGCATCTTCATCATATCCATCAATCACATTTGGGGAACAGATGTGCAGAAGTGACAGTTTGTAGAGAATTCTGGTTAACGGAATGTCAGCTTACCAAGAGTTCACTCTCCAGGCAGTGTTTCAGGCACCAGGAAGGATTTACATACATATTGACACAGATGACAAGCTCTTTTTCTGACCTGTCTGAAACTTTTCTACTCTGCCGGCAGTCAACTCCCAGAAGCATCCTGGCCACAGATTATGACCATCTGGATCATAATATTGGAAAACATGATGCTTAGCAAAACCGACATGAAGGTGATACCAGGAGTTGTCCACATCGTAATATATATATGGTGGGAAGAGACGTGAATTTACCTTCCCCAGAGAAGCTCAGATTTCCTCAGAGATGAGTCTCTGCTTCCTGCACCAACTGCTCAGACTGTAGCATGGTTCATCTTTTTCTTGTCATCAAGGCATGACTTGCTGAGAGCCAGAGACAGCTTAAATTTCACTTATATCCTAAATGATAGAAGAAAGTAGAAAAGTCTATAATCACTAGTACTCATGGTTACCAGGACCCTCATGTGGTGACATCACTGTGCCTATTTGTCAGCCATTGCATTCCCTCCTTAGATGGTTTTTTCAGTCTTTATCCCTACTCACATCAATTGCATATACCTATACATAGCTTCCACCATCTATTGGTAGCATATAATATTAAGAGCTTGGAAATTGGAGTGTGTATTCCTTGGGAAAGTTACTTACTCTTTTCAAGCCTCCATTTCCTGTAAAATGGGGATAATGACTCCTAACTTGCAGAAGTGTTGTGTCTGGGACAGAGGAGGTGCCCCGGAATTGGAAATTATCATTGGCAGCTCTCCTCTCCCTTGAGTACCTGACTGTTCTAATTACCAAATAAGGTCACCCCATGTGTCTTTCAAGCTGTGCCTCATGAAGCAGAGTCCTACCAACTCCATCTGGTTCCATCACACAGGACATGCCAGGACATGGTCAATCAGATTGTAAATCAGGAGACCTGCTCTCAGCAGTTGATCTAGTTAAAACATATCAGCATTTAAGACAATGGTTTGTGGGATCTGCTGAAGCTCAGAGGGAAAAAGTAACTTGAAGAAACATAGAATTAAGGTAAAAAAGGGAGGATATTCACCTGATTATAAGCTCAGAAAAAGTTTTTCAAGGGATGTCACTGGTTTTAAATTAAACAGAAACAGAAACGTGTTTTAATAATATTATTTTGTAAGCTGGCTAATTTGTGCAGGCATATAGATGTGGAAATCGTACATTGTGAAAATAAGTATACTACCCAGAGCAATCTACAGATTTAATGCAATCCCTATCAAACTACCACTGGCATTTTTTACAGAACTAGAACAAAAAATTTCACAATTTGTATGGAAACACAAAAGACCCCAAACAGCCAAAGCAATC
>NC_041218.1:52924673-52995851 GCF_002837175.3 Physeter macrocephalus
AAATATTTGCAAATGAAGCAACTGACAAAGGATTAATCTCCAAAATTTACAAGCAGCTCATGCAGCTCAATAACAAAAAAACAAACAACCCAATCCAAAAATGGGCAGAAGACCTAAATAGACATTTGTCCAAAGAAGATATACAGATTGCCAACAAACACATGAAAGAATGCTCAACATCATTAATCATTAGAGAAATGCAGATCAAAACTGCTGTATCTTTTAAATACAGTTTTTTCTTATTTCTACCTACTGTTTTAAATTGGGACAATATATCATGAATATTTATCATTTTTTTGCATATACTTAGTAAAATGGTGATTTTCCACTTCCACATAGTTCAACAATCCTTCAGAGGTGCCGGAGGGCAACTTTAGAATGCTTGTGGAAAATGAAATGGCTAGCTCTGCATTCTCCATTCCCAGCTTTCAGTTGGCTCCATTTCAATATTATAAGCACACACACACGTGCATATATGTACTCAAATATACAAATATTTTGTTTTGTATAAAAATTAATATGAAAAATATTACAACACTAATAAAGGTTTTAATATATTAAAAAAAAAAAAAGAACCATGGCTGATAATCAGTAAGTGGCAATGCCTCAATTAAGGGTCAGTCCTGCTGGGGAAAAGTTGAGATAGAACAGAAGGTTATTTGGTGATGGAATATCAGAACAATCCATATAAGATGCCCCTAAGGCAGTGGTTTTCAACCAGGAGTGATTTTATCCCCCTAGGGGATATTTGGCAATGTCTGGAGACATTTTTGGTTGTCAGAGCTGGGAAGGGGGTGCTGCTGTCATCTTGTGAGCAGAGCCGGGGGGTGCTGCTGAGCCTACAATGCACAGGAGAGCCCTCACAGCAAAGAGTTATCCTCCCCAGAGTGTGCACAGTGCTGAGGCTGAGGAGCCTGCTTTAAGAGGCAGTTCTGACCAAGTTTTAAAACTCTCTTGTCATCGCCTTCTTCTCAGCGTATAGGTGAAACACAAAACTACTCAATAAATCAAATTAAATGATTAACCTTCCTATAGGGCCAACAAAATACTAACTGGCAAATGTCCCTGTTGTTCCCCAGAACAAGCAGTGAATGCTTTCTGGCTCATTTGTTCTTCCTCTGAATGAGAGGTGGCAGCATCATTTAAGAATATGTATTTCCTTTTAGGCACTGTTTGCGTGAAAGGAGGAAAGTGAGCTGGGAGGAAAATCTTCAAGTTCTGATCAAGCCACAAAAGGACAATAAAGCCCACATCCCAGCCTGGATGAATGTATAGAAAACTGCCCACAATCAATGATAAATTACTGCTGTTAAAGAGCTCATTAAAGCTTCAGGGGATAGAAAGAAAAGCTTAGTTCCAGAACATTCTGTTGCAGGCGGGAAACACAAGCTTCTGAAAGCTTTTGGATTGGGGTGAGGAAGGGAGGGAGTAGCGTAGAGGTCAGGGTCTGGGTAGTCACAGCTGTAGGTGAGGGAGGCATCTGGTGAACCAAAAGAAGAACGGAAGGCTCTTTGGGATGTAGGGGTTAGGGGTGCAGGAGCTGGAGATGACATGGCCCTTGGATAGGATTACTGAGGGCTTACCACCAACCTTCCCAAACCCTGGTCCATCTCCCGAAGTTCCAGGTCCTTCGTGAGAGTAGAGCAAGTTGACCCCAGCTGATACAACCCAACAAATAGCATTAGCTCCTGGCACCATGCCCAGATCTCTGGCTGGCAGAGCAAAAGAAGATGCACAGAGAAATGAGGGTTGACCCCAGGGAAGGCAATGCTGACATCAGTGGGTGGCCTGAGTACTGGGGCAGCACGCAGGCACAGAGCTGGGAGGCTCCAGATGAGACCTAGTTCCACTGGGGTGAGGCTGTGGGACCTCTGACTTTCATCTCCATTTCTGTAAAATGAGGAAGTTAGATTAGATCATGGACAAGGTTCTTTCCAACTCTGAAAGTGCCTGGTTTTATCATTCATTTCTACTACCTTCCTGTACCTTTCTATAAATCAGCTAGTGCCTACAGGTTTTTTTCTTTAACGTTAATTTCCTTCTGCTGGCTTTGCTCTGTCCCTAAGTTAATGCTTAAATTTGGAAAACATTTTTGAATCCAAAATTGTTTAGAAAAAAATAATAATGTGGTTTTGAGGGAGCCAATTAATCACAGCCTTTGTTTTGGTTTGGGCTCCCCCAGAAGCCAATCCTGAGATAAGGATATGAATAGAAGTATTTTCTTGTGAGGTGATCCCAGGAAACGTGGATAGGTATAGGGAGGTAAGACAGGGAGGGAAGGAAGCAAAGTGTGTGTGGCCAAGTCTGTTACACTGAGGGCAACTGGAGCTCAGTCCATGAGCTTTCTCCCCACTGGATGGCGGTAAGTTGAGGAATTTATCCACCAACTCCTCTCCAATGTGCTTGATGCTGCTTCCCCAACATTAACTCCCTCTGTATGGACCGAAGTCCTTGGGCAGAGAGTGGCAAGTGCCCAGAATAAGCAGACTTCAGTGGGTGGACATGCCAACAAGATATGGATGAGCCACCAACAGCATCTTCTACCAGACCTGGATGCAGGAGCCAGTTGGGAACCAAACAGCAGTTTTCTCACAGGTAAAGCTGGGGTGGAGAGTGCAGTTTGGACCTGAGGCTGAAAGCAAAGGTAGGCAGATCACCCCTCGAGCTGCAGGCCACTCCTGGGGGTCAGAGAGACTTGCCCTCAGAAAACTTACCCCATGGAGTACATGCCCAGGCTTATGGATGAGCAGCTCGGAGAGAATGAGGGCAAGAGCACAGGAGAGGCTGTGAGGCTCTCCCTACCCACAGGGGAGTTAGGGCAGGGATGAGGGCAGAAGCCTCTGCCTCCCAACTTCCCTGAGGCAGTGGGAGGGTTGACCCCAACCTTAGGAGAAATTCCGAATATGTGTGCCCCTGCCAGAAGACAGGAAGAACAACACAGGTAAACAAATTAGGAGTTGTGCAAGGCAGTTACCCTTGGCCTGCAGCCCCCAAAGCCCCAGAGACCTCAGATTACAGAACGACATCTGAGACCTCACAAGGTCCCCAAGCATTGTCCTATGTATTGAACAAATGTAACACCTGGTGCTTATACATACTATTACTTTTCCAACAGAAATTCTTTTAAACGTAGGACTGAGTTCATGGTAGCCTTTAGTCATTTATGTATTTTTTCCAATCAGTGGACCATATATGCATATGTGGGGTTATAAAATTATTATGATTTTTCAAAGAAACTACAGGCATTGAATTTTACACCCATATCCTCTCATATAACCCTCACAACAACCCTCCGAGGCAAGCTTTATCTTATCCATATTTTGCACCTGAAGAAACTAAGGCTCAGAGACATTAAGTGAAAAATCCAAAATCACAGAGGTAGAAATCAGAGGCTCCAATTGAAAATCTGTTGTACAGCCTCTGCAGTGCTCACCGCCTTTCAGTGTAAATTCACATACAAAACAATTTCACATGTAAAAATCATTTAAATGAATGAGGTAATCAAAATAAGTAGTATGTAAGTATGCTAATGTTTGCAAGATTGTCTCACCTGACACTGCAGGAATAGTACTTTAAAAAAAATTAATTAATTACTTTATTATTTTTTTAATTTATTATTTTTGGCTGTGTTGGGTCTTCGTTGCTGCACACAGGCTTTCTCTAGTTGCGGTGAGCGGGGGCTAATCTTCATTGCGGCACGCAGGCTTCTCACTGCGGTGGCTTCTCTTATTGCAGAGCACGGGCTCTAGGCACGCAGGCTTCAATAGTTGTGGCTCACCGGCTCTACAGCGCAGGCTCAGTAGTTGTGGCGCATGGGCTTAGTTGCTCTGTAGCATGTGGGATCTTCCCAGAGCGGGGCTTGAATCCATGTCCCCTGCATTGGCAGGCAGATTCTAACCACTGCGCCACCAAGAAAGTCCAGGGATAGTACATTTTTTTAATGAATAGACCGTCTGTTCCTCTGAAAGCAAGCGCTAGAGTCTCACCCCACATGCACCAACTCCCATAGTGGGCGAGGTCCTGAGACCAGGATGACTTCCAAGCTGGACCTTAATTCTTGGCCTCTGAATTTGTTGTAATTCTCTTTGACTCACCCTTAATTGACTACTTTGCAAGAGACATGTCCTGGAATAGCTGCTGAAGTCTTGAAATCAACTTCCTCCCCCATCCCTGGATACATAGAGGTGGTCCCAACATTTTCTGTGTGATATGACTCTGTGCCCCTGGCCATCATGATGGGTGATCCAGAGGGGCACCTGGCCTAAAACGAGCTAGTAAAGTTTCTCTTTCCAGGAACATTAAGTTGGGAACTGAAAAGCACACAGCATGGGATTGGAGGGGTAGAGCCCTGCTCCTAGCGGGGCTCTGGAGAGAAGGTCCTCTGACCTCTGCTGCCATTCGTGGGCCCTGGAGCTCCCCTTCAAGAGATTTTGTGGCTCATGTTCTGCTAATTCTTTGATTAGCAGTATTATTCCACTAAATCCTACCTTTCACTTAAGCTAACCAGAGCCCATTTCTGTTGCTTGCTACCACAGGACTCAAATGGTCACTCTCATGAGAGTCAAAGCCTCACCAGAGATGAGACCATCCACAGGATGGGATGGGACACAGTCTCACAGAGCTACACCCTACGGGAGAGAGAAGATATGCATACAAATAACCATCATAGGAGGCCAAAGGACAGAGTGGGATTGTAGAAGCACAGTATATTGACTGCAGGGATTGAGGAAAGCTTTATGTAAAGGAGCACTTGACCTGGGCCTTGAAGGATGGGTAGAAGATTAACAGGAGAGATGAGGGGAGAGAGATCCTGGGCAGAGCAGACACCATAAACAAAGGCTCGGAGTGCAGACAGGGGAGGGAGAATTGGAATTTGTCTGCATGTGGGAAGGGACTGGGTAAAGTCTGGACAATGGCTTGGGACCAGATCCTTTTTCAGCAAGATTCTTTGTAGCCCTTCTAATAACAGCCTGTGAATAAAAACATAGCTTGATATAAATGATTTGTTTTTCATTCACAGTATTTTACTTCCTCCTCCATTCAATCATCTAGACATTCTGCACTACTCCCTCAGGGAACAGAAAGCAGAAAGCAAACAAAACAGCAGTCAACTCTTGGCTTCTGAGTTTCCAAAAACCAGCCTTCAGGGAGGGACAGTGGTTAAGATACAAAATAGAAATGCTACAGTAAAACACACCTAGAGAGAATTGGTCCAATAAGTATGACTTTTTCAAGTCATGTCAAGGATTTGGGGCTTATTTTTTTAAAAGCAGCAGCAGCAGCTAGCTGTGGCTTGGTACTAATCCAAGCGGCTTCGTTCCAGGCCACTTGAAAACGTCATTGACTTTGAATCCCAAATGTAACCAGCTTATCAGTCACCAACATGGAGCAGCTCAGAAGGCGAGGTTCAAAGGATTTCCAGGAAACGTGTTCCTGAGCATTAAAAGTAGATCTTCGCTGTTGCTAGCCTTCAGGAAAATTCCATTTTTTCTGACCTCCCTTACTTTCAGTGTCCTTGCTTTCTTTAATCCTCAGGCTTTCAACTCCAGTGACCCCCTGGACTCCCTACCTTCAACCGTGCTTCACTCCTGACCCAACCTGGAGATGTCTCAGGCAGCCTTTCCTCCAATGCCAATTCCCAGCCCTCCACACCCCATACGTGCCCGTTTCTGCTGATTATCCTCTGTTTTCAGAGAATCCTATTGATTCTCCATTTCTTGCTGCCCTACCCTGAGTGCTAGAAGCAGACCTACACAGGGTGTCACCAAGGCTCCCTCGCTTTCCAGCTGTTGGCTGGGTTTGCCAGATAGGAGGGGCCTGGAGAAGATCAGAGGGTGGAAAGAGGGAGGTCAGGGTGTTTGGTCCCCCATCTTACCCGGTGTCTTCCCCAGCCCTGGCACTTGCTGTGTTCCTCCACAGCAGTCACTCTGACCTGCTGGCCCTTCCTCTAGGGTGCCCAGCTCTCTCCAGGCTCCAGCAACACTGTCCCTTCCCCTGGCCCCTTGAGGCTTGGAATGGTAATGGCAGACTCTTTACTGAGTTCAACCCTTTGCGTGTGTCATGTCTCTTGCTAGAACCCTAACAGCTACATATTTCCTACAGCTCTAGTTTTTCTCCTTACTGGAGAGGACTTTGCAGTGGTGCAACTCTAGTTGTTAGATAATACCCAAGCAGCCTCTCAATTACAGAAAAGCATATGGTTGGGCAGGGATGGAGTTGATTGTGGGGACGGGTAGTGACAAGCAGAAAGATCTGGTTTAATACAGCCTTTGATTGGGTAGCCAGGCACCCACACTCTAGCCCTGAAATTCACCACATGATCTTGGACAAATTCTTAAAAGTTAGTGCTTAAGATCAAGTTTTAGGGTTAATCATCTCTGTGTCTCAGTGTTCTTATTCATTTAGTCACCTACTACCTGGTATTAATATGACTTGTTTTTATCTGTCTCTCCCAGTGGGCAGAGAAACAATAAGCCACATCGTACTCATCTTTGCAACCCAGCACCTTGCAAAGTGCCTGGCTCCACGCAGGTATTCAATAACCTTTTCTGAATGAATGGAAGGTGATCTCTCTGCTTAAACTGCCTCTGACAATTGGGCTGCCAGTGTTCACAACCTGACTCTGCCACTTACAAGCACTTTGTAGCCTGGGTCAAGTTGCTTAACCTCTATGTGCACAGGCATCTCAAATTTAAAATGAGGATTAATAATAGTACCTACTCAATGGGCTGTTTTATGGATGAAATGATACAAGAGCAAAGCACTTAGCACAGAGCCGGGCACACAGGTATCTCCAAAACGTTGTCAGTTATTGTTGGTGGTGGTACATGGGGAAACCCTCTGCCATACAGCATATGGCTGGGAAAGTTATTGTAAAACTGACCTCGTAAACTGAGATATGCTAGGCCAATATTAAAATAATGATGTCAGTGTTGTAAAGAAATCTTTAAAGGATTTTAAAGGAATCAGGAAAGTAGAGTTAAGGTAGTTGTTCTCAAATGGAGGTGACTTTGTCTCCAGGAGAAACTTGGCATTGTCTGGAGACATTTTTGGTGGTCATAACTGGGGGATGTTATTGGCATCCGCTGAGCAGAGGCCAGGGTTACTGCTAAACGTCCTACAATGCAAAGGACAGCCACCCCCAAAGAATTATCTGGCCAAAATGTCAATAGTGCCATCTTAATGAATGAGGACTCAATTTTGCACCTGAGACTCCAAAACTCCCAGGCCAGGGATACTTGAGCCTTTCTGCTACCTTGACTCTCTTATTTGGTGAAAACCAATATGTACCTGGCTGTGCTCATGGAGTACGTTGTACCCTCCCCCCCGTGTGCTGTCTTTCCCCACTGGAGGCAACTCCTAGCCAGGAATAGGCTATTTCCATCAGCATCCTCTTGGGTAATATATATTTTAAATGTTTACAGAGCAACTGGGAAGGGTAAAAAATCAGAGAACATTTGAGAACACATCCACTCCTGTCTATTTGTTCTTGGAACCATGACCAGCATTAGAGACACAAAGAACAGGGTTTGTGTTCCAGGTACTAGTACAGAAGCAGGGACATTAAGCACCCGCCTCATTGTCCATGGCCTGTTGCTTTATGCATTGTCGTTGCCAAGGCCCGGTTTTGTCATCATTACCTGTTAGATACTGTGGCATGGGTCTTGCCTGCTAAAAACTGTAGTCTCATTACTTCATCTCCTTAAAATCATCTTATTAATATGCATTTAATGCCCACTTCACTTATGGCATCATTTCAGAGGGTTTTTTCCCCTCCAATTGATCCTTGTTAGTTTTCACATTTCTGGCTGGAACTTTCATATCAATACTTGCTGAGCCAAATCAATTTCCTTGAAAGTCATTCATTGATTTATTCATCTATTCCTTCTCTCATCACTACTACAGTTAGTAGGATTGCTAGGTCCTAGGGTACGTGTATGACATACCTTGTGCTAAGCTCAAGGTTACAAAAACAAAAATACAAGCTCACGGTCTAGTCAGCTGAGATAGAATTGTTTTAAAAACTGCTGCACATCCTATGACTTAGCAATTCCAATTTCCAGGAGCTACCTAGGGAAATGCTCACATACGTGCACAAAGATGCAGAAATAAAATGTTTATTGTAGCGTTGTTGGGCTAGAAAAGTAATTGGAAGCAACACTAATGTCCATCAACATGATTAATGCTAAATAAAATGTGGTATATGCATACCATGGAATTTTATGCAGCAGTTAACAGGAAGGGTCTATTTCTAAATGTATCAACACAGATAGATCTCTGAAATATATCGTCTTGGAGGAAAAGGCCCCAGAGATACACACCAAACTCAGAGCAGAGGTAACCTCTGGGCACATGGGAGGGGAGGGAATGTGGATTAGGGGAGGTGGTCAGAGAAGACTTTAACCTTATTGGAAATAGTTTTATTTCTTAAAAGGGTTAAATGTGTTGCTTATGCATGTTGCATATAAAACTAATAAAATACCACTTAGCAACTATAAGGCAAAGTGGTAGTATAAATAAGTGAAGGCTCCACTCTGCTTGAGTGCATCAAGAAAGCTTCAGAGAAAGAGAGACATATGAACTGGGTCTTTAAAGGCTTTGTAGGAGCCTGGCAGGCTGAGGTGAGGTGTGGGGGGGATTGTAACATACAGGGAACAGAAAAGATGCTGAGATATCATTCCCTTGGAGCAGTTTCACATGACTGGCCCATTCAGTGGAGAGGAGTGGATTGGGGGTAGGGGAATGTGATACTGAAGGGGGCAGATGAATCTGGAACCTAAGACTGCACTGAAAAATGAATGCTTTTATATATCTTGCTGAGGAGTTTAACATTTTCTCCTGTAAGCAATGAAAAGGCTACAAATGAGGGGTGATATGACCAGATGTTGAGTTTGGAAAAAGCAATAAAATAAGAGTGATTTTTTCCTCCAGAGGCTGCAGAGGACAGATGTGCCCACTACCCAACCCATCTATGGCATCACATCAAACCATCACATGCACATACTAGTTTTCTACATATTGCCTAGCACAGATAGGCCCACAATCATTATTTTGTATAAAGATTTTCAAACATAAAGGGAAGTATGAAGTATATAATGCCCAATCTCCAGACTTTAATATTTATTAAAATACACCATATATATGGAAGAGTGCATGAATCTTAAGAGTAAGTTTGATGCACATTTACAAAGCAAACACACCTAATTAACCACAATAGAAATCAAGACATAAAACATTACTAGCCCTCCAGGAATGCCTCAGAAGCTGCACTCCTGAAAGATAACCACTATGCTGACTTCATCTGGAACTGATTTTTGAGTAGAATGTGAGGTAGGGATCAAGGATTTTTTTTTCCCCATATTGCTATCAAATTGGTTTGGCTCCATCAGTGGAGTCCTGAAGTGACAGTTCTGGAGAGAAAAGAGGAATTCTTAAAGATAGGAAGCTTAAGGAAGAAGGCTGGAGAGAAAGAGCACCCTTAAAAGTCCACATATTGGACTTCCCTGGTGGTTCAGTGGTTAAGACTCTGCGCTTCCACTGCAGTGGGGTACAGGTTCAATCCCTGGTCAGGAAACTAAGATCCCACATGCCGTGAGGCACATCAAAAAAATAACTTTAAAACAAAGTCCATGTATTGAAACTAGATAGAGGTGATGGTCGCACAACATTGTGAGTGTTCTAAATGCCATTGGATTTTACACTTTATAAAGGTTAAGATGCTTGGGGATGGGCAAAAGAAATAAAAACAAAAATAAACAAATGGGACCTAATCAAACTTAAAAGCTTTTTCACAGCAAAGGAAACCATAAATAAAACTAAAAGACAACATACAGAGTGGGAGAAAATATTTGCAAACGATGTGACCAACAAGGGCTTAATTTCCAAATATACAAACAGAATCATGGACATAGAGAACAGACTCGTGGTTGCCAAGGCGGAGGGGGTTGGATGAGGGATGGAGTGGGAGGTTGGGGTTAATAGATGTAAGCTTTTATGTATAGAATGGATAAACAACAAGGTCCTACTGTATAACACAGGGAACTATATTTAATATCTTGTGATAAACCATAATGGAAAAGAATATGAAAAAGAATATATATATATATATATAAATATAACCGAATCACTTTGCTGTACAGCAGAAATTAACCAACATTGTAAATCAACAACACTTCAATAAAAAAAATATTAAAACTGAAAAAAAAAGATGCTTGGTCGGGGAGGGGGTAGAAAAAGTCCATGTATACAATACCTAAATGCTGTCTGCACAAAACAATTTGATCTAACATTCTCTATATATTTATTCCCCACTACATTTTTGAAAAAGAAATTAGACATGGGCTTATAGGGTAAAATCAAGTCCAAAGGGTAATAGCCACGAGGAGACAGTCTGGGCTCAATGCAAGGAATACTGTTTTACCAGTCTGAGATGTCCAAAGGCAAAACAGGCTCTCTTCAGGAGGTGGGGTCAGTAAGTGCCCATTCGTGGATTCAAGAACAGACTATAAATGCACTTGGAATTGAGAACTGGCTGACAGGCTGGTGGGCTGGGGTCATTCTAAGCCTTTGCCAATTCTAACTCTGACTCATGTTCCTTCTCATTTGAAAGTTGTCCAGGCCTTTCACCTTACCCATAAACACCTTCTTTACATAGACAAGACATTATTTTGTTAAGGAGTCGAGAAGTCTAGGTATCCAAAGGGCTTTGCCATGACATGGTAGTGAGTCAAATTTCCTGATGATTAGGTTTTGCTTGAGCACACTTTGGGCTGCCCCTCTGATACAAGGGTATTATAAGCCCAGGTTTGAAAATAGTGTTAGAATAACAAGAGGGGCAATCATTTCCAATAAAAATGACAACTGCTGTTTGTTCCAGTTATTTGTGCTGACCCCAAACTTGGTGGTTATAAAATGACAGCCAGGATTCTGTGGGTCAGGAATTTCAGGAAAGGGATGGCAGACACGGCTCATTCATGCTCCATGATGTCTGAGGCCTTGACTGTCTGGGGGCAGCTCAGCGGCAGGGCAACCGGGTTTATCTGGAGGCTTCTTCACTAGCATGTCTGGTGCTGGGACGGGGCGGGCAGCAGGAGTGCCTCCACGTGGCTTCTCCACGTGGCCTGGGTTTCCTCATGGTGTGGCATCCTCAGGGAAGCTAGATTCCAAAAGCAGGTGGCTCAGGACACAAGGTGGAAGCTGCGTCACCTTTTATGACCTAGTCTCGGAAGTCAGGCAGCATCATTTCAGCTGCATCCTATTGGTGACAACTGAGTCATAAACCCATGCAGATTCAAGGGGAAGAGACCTAATCCTCTTGCCCTCAGTGGGAGAGTGGCAAGGTCACCTTAGAGAAGAGCATGTGGGATGAAAGCTACTTTCACAGCCACCTCTGGAGACTATAATCTGCCACACAGTTAAACTCCTTCTATCAATATAATATCAAGATGTCCCTTACATCCGAAAATTTCTCTTCCTCCCCTCCCCCCATTCTGTAACCACTTGGCCCCCCCGCCTTCCTCATTACAGACAGCAAAGTGTACAAGTTACTTCCCCTTTCTTTTTTTTCTATAATCACTTTTAATTAATCCAACCTCAAGGCATCCTACTCTTTAATTTCCTCTCTTATTCCCTTCTTCTCCCCATATCTCTCCTCTCCCTTTATTTGATTTATGAGTTAGGGGGAAAAAGCTCTCAACTCTTACAATAAATGATAAAAATCTGCTAGAGACACATGAAGGAAAAGGAAGCTGGATGTTTTGATGTGTGCTTGGACATAAGGAGGAACAGCCCTATGGAAGTCCTTCAACATGCCAAGGGGGCCTTTTTTAGAATACATAAAGTCCCTCTCTGCTTTTCTAGGTAAGCCAGATTTTTCTCAAGCACAAGAATTCAACATAAATCAAGAACTCTTTTTATCATATTTTATTTCAATTATATTACAGCTTAATAAACCTTCATGGCTTCGCCTGTTTTATTTACCATGTTATGTTTCCACCAACAGTGCACTAGGGTTCCCTTTTCTCCACACCATGAGAGCCCCTTGTGAGTACTTGCTCAGCTAAACATACTGGTTATTGGATCTAACCTAAAGCCAACTGTAACACTCACCCACTGGATTACCAATTTGTGCAAATGTGACATGGCTATTGTAAAATTATAAAAATAAAGAAGAAAACAGTTGTTCCCAGCATACTGCCACAGAAAATTATCTAAACTGTGCCAATGAATAAAAGCATGGAATCGTGGGGTTTATTTCTTCAAGACTGTACAGGACCTTGAACATAGGGTTACAAGGTAAAATAGAATAATATTAAATTAAAACCTGGACAGCCATCTCTCATCAACAGGTAAGTGCCTGCACTCCAGTGAAATGCACTGGAGCTTGTAATCCCAGAGAAGCCAAGAGTCAGTGCATCTTCATATTGCATGGTGAAATCAGTGATTGATCTTGTCTTCATCTTCATCAGTAAAGCATCTGTATCCTGTCATTCTATAGGTCCCTGTACATCTGTGTTCTCCCAGGACCCTATATTTCCTCTTGCATTGCAGGTTAATCCAAAAACAGTCCCCTAAGGACAGAGATCACTTTAAATACTGCTTTCTTCCCAATCGTTTTTTTTTTTTAATTAAAGCCCCGTTTGTATAGGAGAATGATTTTCTAGATGGAAAACAATAGACACAACTTGCATTTATTTTTAATGTCAGCACCAACAGGTTCAAAGTCTCCTGCTGGGATGTTAGGCTACTGAATCAGTCTCCTTCAAGCTATTTGTAGACCCATTAATTGAGAAGTTAGAGAAATAAGGGTACATACGCCTATGTAATTAAACTGCCCATTTCACCTTCCTTCACTAAAGCAGTTTCCCAGGATGTTAATTGGCTGGAGAGTTTCTCTGTGCCTGGTAGATCTTGATAAGCTGTACATTAAAAAAGCAAGGCTCCCACCCTTAAACTGTCAGGAAGCAAAGCAGACTTAGCACTTGGAAGAGTTAATTACAAATCTAAGGGATATTTCTGTTTGCGTGTGCCTCTGGGCATATTGGATGCTAATGGCCCCTTCTTTCCATTAAATGATAAAAACTTCCTATTGGATTTTCTGGTTTGCTCTGGGCTTAGAGGAAAGGCTTTCCTGAGAGCAGTCACCAGATTGCTGCTTTGTTTTCAATAAGCCATTAATTTCTTTGCTGTTTTGCCTTATAAGGAAACTGCATTTGATTTCTGTGTCTGCCGTTCTCCCCTGCAGTCTGGTGTCTGCAGTTCATCACCCCCAGTCATCCCAATGCATCTGCAGATGCATTGCCCTTTTAATGAGGATTCTGGGAGAAATGACCATCTGTGCCCTGGGCTTCTCTGTGTCTTTATCAACCCTGACTCATTCTTCTTGGTAGTTCATTGTCCCTTTTCTCCTGATTTTTATTTCTGAGGAAGAAAACACATGTATGCTTTCCTCTGGAAAAAATAAACAAATGACAAAGAGGAAGAGAGAAATTGTGTTTTGCGCAGTTTTTGAGCAACCAGCAATGATGACTGGCAACAGTCCTTTTAATATTTTTTTATATTGACAGTTTACAGCAACCATTTATTTGTCCTAGATTTTCTGGAACAGTCTCAATTTCAAAGATTCTTCCCTGCTGCTGTCTCTTCAGATAAGTGCATTCACAAATGAGGAAGAAAAATGAAACTCCTTTGTTGATGAAGGTATCCTGATTTTTAGGTTCAAAATATATAAACAAGATCATCGTTTGAATAAACATGAATAAAGGCTAGTGTTAAAATTAAATAACACCAAGAGGCAGATCTAATTTATTATTTAATTTTACGTGTGTGTGTGCATGTGCACACGTGCACATGTATGCTATCTTGCCGCATGGTGGAGGCAAATAATAAGCAGGTCAAGAAATAAGTATAATTTGATGCACTGTCACATTAAAAAAGAAAAGGCGCAAGCTTTGGAACAGACCAGACCTAGGTCAGAATGCTGGGGTCTGGGTTGGAAACCTGGGCTGGAATCCTACTTGTCATTTAGGAACGAGCTCCCACCTAACATGCCTGAGCCTCAGTTGCCGCATCTTAAATAAGAATAATATTTACCTAACAGGGTAGTTGTTAGGACAAAAAGAGCTAATATTTGTAAAATCCCCAGCACAGTGCCTAGCATGTAGAATTGCTTTTTTAAGAAGGCAATTAGTATTTTTAGGAGTAATATAGCTGTGATACAGTTAAAACAAGCCTTTCTGGAGGGGGCTGGAAGGAGAAAGCTAGACAAGGAAAGAGAGTGTGGAGTGGGGTCCCCGTCTCCCTTGAGAGAGAAGAGTTAGTCAGGCAAGTACCTCTCCTTTCACCAGGGATTGTCTTAAACCAAGCAAGCCCATGTTCCAGACTCTGCTCAGACCAAGAGTCTAGTTGCCCAGGAGTGGAGGAACTGGGTACTGGGGTGACCCCAGGTCAGCTCCTGGATGTCCCTTGTCAGAGAAGCCACGTCATGTGTGTCCCACTGGAATACAGATCCAGCTCTAGAGCATCTTAGAGAGAGACTTTCTGCTCTTCCCATCCACTGGGGTTGGGGCAGCCAGGCCGCCAAGTCCACTTTCCTTGTCTGCGTCCCAGGGCCGCACAGGATGGGTGAGAAGAAACTCACTGCCCCAAACCACATCATCCACAGCTGCTTGAAAGTCTGGTTTCCAGATTTCACTTCCAGATTCCCAGATCCATTTCAGTGAAGTAGGAAACTTCCCAGTAGTGTTGGTCTTTCGCTCTTCAGACTGGATTCCCAGAAAGGGTTCTGAGCCCGTTGCAGGTAGGAGTGGATCTGGCTAACCAAGAGCTCTCAAAACTCAGGTGCATCAGCATCAGCTGATGGGCTTATTAAAAACGCAGATTCCTAGACCTTTCTGCCAGTTGCTCTGATTCAGTCGATATTTCAAGAACCTAAAAGAACGAGTCTCTCCATCTATCCATGATTTGTTGGTTACTAAGTGCTCCACATACACAACCTGTTCTTGTTTACCCTCAATCCTATGAGGCAGAGGTTGAGTAATGTGGTTAAGGTCACCCTTAATCACACCCTTGACCTCCATGGGTAACCCCTGAAGTCCTGTGTCACAGGCCACCCTTGCCTTGAATTATGGGCCCCCATGCACACCAGCTTCTATCGGGCTCCCCAGACCTTCTCAACACAAATTCGACTAAATTCATTTTGGACTTGGATTGGCCAAGTACATGGTTTTAATTTTGATTATGAAAAAAACAAAAACTTAAATAACACTTTCTAACCCTCCTTCTGAGGAGTCCAGGCCCTAAAATGCCCTACCTTGCCTTGGAAAAGGACCATTCCTAGGCATATAAGAAGAGCCCCTTCCCCAGTATTCTTCCTACCCTGCAGACTTCTTTCTACATATCTCATATCTGAAATAAAGAAATCCTGGACCTTCACTTCTGTAATACCTCTAGATTTTTCTTTCTATATTGCAAGAGCAGTAATATCCTGTCAATACGCTTTTTCATCTTAGCTTAAGGTAGACATGTGACAGTTTGAAGTGTTTGGCTTTATTATTAT
The DNA here is from genome assembly GCF_002837175.3 of Physeter macrocephalus. NCBI lineage: Eukaryota > Metazoa > Chordata > Mammalia > Artiodactyla > Physeteridae > Physeter > Physeter macrocephalus. Next base: position 52,940,230 of record NC_041218.1, read on the forward strand.
TCTGACCTTTCTGTTATTTTCTATTTAGTAAGAAACATGTAACCAGAGGCTCACAGACTACTCGTTGTGACAGTTTCCCAAGGGTATTATCATTATGCTTTCAGATGTCATCTAAACAAATAAATATTATCAGTCATTCTGTTTAGCATGGGCTTTGGGTATCTCAATTGAGCCCAAAGATGGAAAACCCCTTATTAATTTCACAAGAAACAAAAATGTGCTTCCATTTGGTATAACTTAACCAGGAGGTCTCAGCACTGAGAATAAATTTCTGTTTTCAATTACAAAGACAGTGGAGAGGACAAGAATAGCTTTGAAGAGCAGGTTAGAGCACCTTTCAGATGTTTTGTTTTATAAAACTGCGGAACCTAGTGATGATATGTGAAAGTGACAGGCTACTTCTCCCCTTATGTGGAGGCTGTGTCTATAATTTTAAAAATATAAAATTGGGACACCCAACCTCCGGAACTCTGGAAACCAGCGTGTAGGAACTAATCCTAACCAGAGATGCTACTTGTATAACTTAACCAGGTCTCAGCACTGAGAATAAATTTCTGTTTTCAATTACAAAGACAGTGGAGAGGACAAGAATAGCTTTGAAGAGCAGGTTAGAGTACCTTTCAGATGTTTTGTTTTATAAAACTGCGGAACCTAGTGATGATATGTGAAAGTGACAGGCTACTTCTCCCCTTATGTGGAGGCTGTGTCTATAATTTTAAAAATATAAAATTGGGACACCCAACCTCCGGAACTCTGGAAACCAGCGTGTAGGAACTAATCCTAACCAGAGATGCTACTTTTGTGGGGCAACAGGCTGCGACATTGTTCTGAAACCTCTTTCTCAGAGTGAACAAAAGCCACAATGGCCTTCTAGAACCGCCATTTCAACAAACTGTGTTCTTTGCCCCCTAGGCCACTACATACGATTATGCTGGACATTCAATGCACCGGATCCCTGGCAGAGGCCTAGTGGGGCTGAGTAGCCTCAAAGCCTGAACTCTGCTCACCAAGCCACCTGTCTCGGGGCTGCTTCTGCCCAAAGGTGCCATCTGCTGTGAAGGCACACACCTGTGTGCCCCTCCACCCAGGTAGAACCTCAGGTTCACCCAATCCTCTCTTTCCTGCTTACACCACATGATACATGTGTCTGTTGTTACTAACAATAGAAAGAGAGAATCAGGAACAGGAATTGTATCAAGAAATTAATCAAGCTGTGGAGCTTCTTATAGACAATATTATTTAGTTTAATTTATGTAGTTGTTTTTCTTGGACATTCACAAATAAATATTAAATATATTTATAAAATACATAGAATTCCTCATGGTTTCAAAATTAAATTTCTAACAAATTAAATATAAATAATTGACAGAGAGGTATCTCGGGGGAGAGTAAAGCAGAATCTTTTTTTTTTTGGAATGAAGGTAATTATGCTAAATTAAAAAAAGAGGCAACAGTACTGACAAAGGAAAATGCACAGTAATTCAGAAAGACTGCTTAGCTTGTAAATGCCACAGAAAAACCAAAAACATTGAAGAATAAAACACTGAAGCTGTAAAAAGGAAACTAGATGCTGCACTGCGAATACACAGTGATCTATTTGAACAAAAACACCGTAAACTCAAACCACTCAAGTACATAGATGAACTCATACATCTGTGCCTTTGGGGGTTCTGTCTCCAGGAACCAAAGCAATTTTGTCCCCCTGAGAGACATTTGGCAATGTCTGGAGACATTTTTGGTTGTCACGACTAGGGGGTGCTACTGGCATTGAGTGGATAGAGGTTAGGGATGTTGCTCAGTATTTCTACAATATACAATACACCCCACAACTCCCAGGACGAACTATCCAGTTCAAAATGTCAATAGTGCTGAGGTCATCAGGAAATCCTACTCTATTAGGATTGCATTCAGCCCTGAGCAACAGAAAAACCCTAGTGATCATAGTGCTGCCATGATCCAAATAATTTGGAGGTTTGTTTATCTCTCATAACTAGTAGTATATAGGGGTTGCCAGGCCAGAGCTTGTATTGCAGCTCAGTGATGTCATCAAGGACCCAAGACCCCCAGAGGAGGTCTTAGAAGATGCACATTTTAGCTGTGCACATTACTGCCCCAAAGCAAATTGAGCTTGTTAGTAAGAAAGAAGGGTCATAATGGATATCGTATAGGCAAATGGCAGGTTGGCCACAGACATACTTTTCCGCTTTCATGATGCCTCTAGCTCTAGCCTGCCTGAATGCCCAGAAAAACTATCCAGTCACTTTCCATCAAAATTAAGTGGAGCCTTTCATACTATTCCCAGGCAGCGCTGATCCCTCTGAGCCAGAAGTTTTGGTCTTTGGAGATAAGGAGAACCGCAGGGCCAGTGGGACACTGAAGGGAGAGAAATGGAGCTTTCTCCACAGGAATAGCACCCAGTGGGCTGGACATGTGTCTTTGCAGACAGATGTAAAGGTTATAGTAAGAAGCCACGGATATCTAAGAGCAGGGTAAATAGATGTCAATGGGGAAGAGTAAATTAGAGGTTTTTTAATTGGACAAGGTTAATGACTTAAAGTAAAATCAATAGCAAATCCAAAAATACAGTTTGAGAATTTTATAAAGGGTTTCAGACAACCAATATATAAAAATTAGTGGGTGGAAAAGAGAACATAAAAGGTAAACCCAAACAGCTTGCTTATTGTTATTATAATACTAATAATGATAAAGATGGTAAAAATAATAATCATAAGGCAAAGTCTTTGAGTCAATATCCAGTCCATTGGAGCCCACCTGAGGTCTCGGAGCAAAGGATTCCTCTGAGGTCTCATCTGAGCTCGGGACTGAGGAGGGGATGTTAATAATTTGTATAATCTTCCATAGATGTGGAAAGAGAAATGGCATTGAATGAGACCTATATTTTTCTAATCATGACCTTGTCCATAAGTCCAGATATGTAGGCTGACCACAGAGACACTGGTTCTGAGGACAGCAGGGTGAGGGGAGGTTAGGTACAACCCAACTGAAAAGTGGCCTCCTTATGACAGTGTGTTGACATTCCCTGTAGTTGCCAGCGGTTCCCAAGACTCAGGTTTTCCTGCCAGTCCAGAGAAAGTTGGTGAGATCTATTTCAAATTTTCTTTATATCACCCTTGCCCTGGTCATTTGTACTTTTGTTGATGGCCTCCAGGGGCAGCTGCTAGTTCCAAAGGACTAGCAGCTCATTATGCTAAACTAATGAACTAGTCCTCTAAATTAGAAGCCCTTTGGTCATTTGAAAATGAAATCTCAGTAGTCACAAAAAAACTTCTGCTAAGCAATTCTTAAAAATCTACTTAGTAGGGGATGGGTCAGGATTTTTCTAGATCTATCTCTAAATGGCCCAAATGGCCTCCCCAATAATCTGGTACTCTTTTATTCCTTTTTCTTTTATATTTCTGTTCTGATTTCCCTTGGAACAATATTTGTATCTCTCAGAAAACCCCATATGACTAAAAGATTTATACTATTTTTAAGCACTTTGAGTCTCCCTGAGAATTGACCTTTGTTGGTAATGAACGCTACCTAATTCTATGTTCTTAACAGACAACTAAAATACAGTGGGAGTTCAGTTAATTCTTAGTAATCAATTTCTGTGGTATTTGTACAGAATGATCAAAATGGCATGGCTTCACTATTGCACATGTATTACGTGAGATGAGAGTGATACATTTTAACCTATTTTCAATTATATTTAGAGTGTACTTACCAGCATGTTTGATATAATAGAGCATGTGTTTTGAAAGAAGCTGAGGGAGAAAAAAGAGATCTGTACATAAAGACCATTAGTGTATCCTCGAATTGCTTTTCTATTTCAGGGGGTATATAGGATGTACTTGAAAGGTCACTGATTAGTTCAGTTCCACATCAGTAAATCAGTGTTCAGAAACAGAGGAAATAATAGGCAACAGAGTTTTACCAACATAATAAAATAAAGCAGGGAAACAAGGTCTGTAGATTATTTTCTTCAGCAGGATCCTTTCAAATTTGACCGTGTGGCACCTTAATAGAATGTGGTGGACATGTTTCACTGAACAGACTTGAGATTGGATGTTTATTCTATGTTAACATGTAGATTGATCTGGCAAAATGTGGTACAAAATTGCATTAAATAAGCAGTACAGGAAAGGATGTTATGCTGAAGATAGTGGAAATAATCTATTGTTCTATGTATATATTTTAAATTAAGCATCTACTGTTTTGGTGCAACACAATATCAAGAAACAGCTTGATTACCCTAGCATTAACCAGTAGAAGAATTGGGGAAGTCCAGCCCATAGACATATACCATTCATGATTGCCTTGGTAGCTGATGTAAATATGGATGTGTCCATGCCCCACTACCCCTACTTTTCTCCTCTTTTTCCATCTTGCACTCAACTGACATGAGTCTAGGATCTTCAGTTTTATCACTTGGCAGACATGGGTGGTTTCCTACCCAACAGCTATTCTTGCTAAAGAAACCTTGATTTTGTTCAGGTGTCAGTTGGCCATTTGTGCCAAGGGAAGCTGGATTTAAACCCGCCCCCCCCAGAGGAAGAATCTTGATTAATATAAGCCAATCATGGGTAATTCCATTCTCCTTCACTCGGGTTGGTTTAGAAATGGGCAAGTGATACAATTTTGGCCAGTGAAGTATGAGGTGCAGCCTCCAGAGAATATCCCCCTCACCTTTAAAAAGTTCTCAAGAGAGTGATCTGTCCTTATCTTTTTCAGAAGTTGATGTCTGCAAGAACAGTAGCAGCCATCTTGGTGCCATGAGAGCAGCCAGCCTATGAGGAAAAGCCAACACACTGACATGCAGAGCAGAAAGAAGGAAAGAAACCTAGTCTTTCTTGAAACCATTGAGATGCTGAATTAACCCACCCTGCCCACCAAAGGTAACCACTATACTGATGTAGTGAATGCTGTGATTCCTTCTTCAGGACAAAGGCATTCCTTTCCGCAGCTACCAGAAGTATTCCTACTCCAGAAATCATCTCCTTTGGGACTTGCGTCACTCTAGCTCTGTCTGGTTCCTAGGGGAAGCCTGTGTGCACTGACTGATTTATATGGGGGTACAAAGGCCCGACCACCTTGCTTCAGTGAGGGATAACTCTAAAGACCATCCCAGCTCCAGTTCAGCTTCCAGTAGATCAGCTAAAGTCTTCGTTGTAATTGCACTGCAGTTTAACTTCTCCCTCTGTTCAATCCTGTTTCTCTCACTCCTTTACACCTGTTTTTCTTGAGAGCACTCTCCAATAAATCTTCTGCATACAAAACTCCATCTGAGTATATTTCCAGGGAACCTGGCATTAGACACCTTTTTGAAGTAATAACTTCCTCACTTTTCTTTATATTTTTGCCACCTAAAAATGTACGCATCCTTAAACACCGTATTTTATATTTTCTTGCCCCCTTCTCTAAGAGGACCTTGCATAAAGTCATACACTACATGTATTTTTTGGTATCTCCTTTTTTCACTCAACAATATGTTTGTGAGATTTCATAATTTATTATGTGTAGCTGTATTTCATTAATTTTAATATGTTATAGTATTTTATTGTAGAAATTTACCATAATTTGTTTATACATATTATTGATGGACATTTAGGTCGTTCACAGTTTGGGGCTATGATAAACAATGCTGCTACAAAGATTCTTGTACATTTCTCTGACACACATGTGCAGGCTTTTTTGTGGGGTATACATCTAAGAATGGAATAGCTGAATCAAAGCATATGCATAGGTTCAGTTTTAGAATTCTGCCAAATAATTTTCAAAAGTAGTTGTGCTATACCAATTTATACTCTAACAGTGTATGAGAGTTCTTGTTTTTCCATATTCCTGCCAATACTTGGTACTGGCAGTCTCTAATTTTAATTTCTCTGATGGGTGTATAGCAGTATCTCTATCGTTTAATTTAATTTTCCTTATTATTAATAAAGTTGATACTTTTTCAAATAATTATTGACCGTTTGGATACCCTGTTTAATGAAACACCTGTTCAAATCTCTTGCCCATTTATTTTTACTAAGTTGTTTGTCTTCTTAGTGAGTTGTAGGATTCTTTCTATAGTCTGGATGTAAACTCTTTATCACTTATTTATATTGCACACATCTTCTTGCTCTCAGTGGCTTGATCTTTCACTCTCAGTCATGTGATTGAGAAGTTCTTAATTTTAATGTAATCAAAATTATCAATCTATTTTTCACGGTTAGTGATTTGGGGACTCTGGGAAATATTTGTTTCTCCAATATCATGAAGCTACTCTCCTGTGTTATTTTATGGATGTTTTATTATTTAGTCCTTGAATTGTTTGGTTTTTTGTGTGTGTATGGTTTGAAATTTTTTTTCACATGTATATTTAAATGTCCTAGAAACCAATTACTGAAAAGACCATTTAATCCCACTGCTGTCAGTAACACTATTTTCATTAATCAAATGTCTATACATGCATAGGTCTGATTCTGGGCATTCTATTCTGTCCTATTGGTTTATTTGTTTATCCTTTCATTAGTACCAAATCGTTAACTATTGTAAATTTGTCATTAATAATTAATTATTTGTAGTTTTTCAGTTAGAGCTAGGCCTCTTATTCAAGAGTATCTCAGCTATTATTGACCCTTTGCATTTTCATATAAATTTTATGAGTACCTTGTTAAGTTCCACAAGACAACACTTTCATTGCACTCTGTTCCCTCTTGCATCTCTAATTATGTTCTAGGATCATTTTCCGTATGTCTGAAAAACATCCTTAATTATTTCATATAAATTTTCATATAAATTGCACTTTCATATAAATTTTATGAGTAGCTTGTTAAGTTCCACAAGACAACACTTTCATTGCACTCTATTCCCTCTTGCATCTCTAATTATGTTCCAGGATCATTTTCCATATGTCTGAAAAACATCCTTAATTATTTCATATAAATTTTCATATAAATTGCATTTTCATATAAATTTTATGAGTAGCTTGTTAAGTTCCACAAGACAACACTTTCATTGCACTCTATTCCGTCTTGCATCTCTAATTATGTTCTGGGATCATTTTCCTTATGTCTGAAAAACAACCTTAATTATTTCCTTTGTTGTAGGTCTGCTGGTGACACATCTCTGAGTTTTGTGTGAAAACATCTCTTTTCACCTTTATTCTTAATATATATTTTTGCTGGGTATAGAATTCTAGGATGACTATTATTTTCTTTCCACACATTGAATATTCCATTTCAATATTTTCTGGATTCTATTCCTTCTGTTGAGATGTCAGCTATATAATTGTTGCTCCTTCTCAGATAATCTGTCATTTTTTTTTCTAGCTGGATTTAAGATTTTCTCCTTGTCTTTGGTTTTCTATAGTTTCACCATTTTATCCAGGTGTATGTACATTTTTAGAAAATATATATCATGATCAATGTTATTTGTGTATTCACATATTTCTTGATTTTTAGAAAATGCTGACCTAGTATCTCTTTAGATATTGCTTGTGTTCAATTCTTTCTATTCTCTCCTCTGAAACTCCAGTTACACATATGTAGGTTATTCTCATTATAATTGCTATGATACTAATCTCTCTTTTGCGTTTGCATTCTTTTTGCCTTTCTGTGCTTCATTCTGGATATTTTCTTCTGACATATGTTCTATTTTAATAATTTTCTCTTCAGTTCTGTACAGTCTTCTGTTAAGCCCATTCACTGAGTTTTCCATTTTAGTTATTGTGCTTTGAGTTCTAGAATTCCTATTGGTTCTTTTTTGAATCTGCTACTATATTTTTAAAATAACTCCCAGGTCTCCAGTTTGACTTTTACCTCCTTAAACATTATAAATACATTATTTTTAAAGTTTGTGCTTGATAATTCCAATATCTAAAGCTACTGTAGGTCTGTTTCCATTATCTGTTGTTTGTGCTGGTTTTCATTTTATTTTGTTTTGCCTTCTCATGTGTCTGGTTTTCTCTGATTGTGTTTCAGACATTGCAATTTGAAAAATTGCTTGAGAAAGTATTTAAAGCCTGGATAATTTTACCTTCTCTTAGTGAAGATTTTCATTCTCTTCTGTCAGTCTTCAGTAGGTATTAACAATCCATCATCTTAATCCATCTCAGGAATGAATATACTCAAAGGTAGACTACAATCCATGTGAGCACTGGTTTACTTCCACTTCACCTGTACTCCTAGGATACAGTCGTTCAGAGTCTCAATCCAAGGGTTGCAGGGTGGGAGGAGGGTGGTATCAGAGCTGAACTCTCACTGTCTTCCTGGTACCATGAGTTTTTCAAAAGCACTGCTCAACCTCTCAAACATCTCTTCTAGATCAGCACATGTCAGCAGGATCAAAGCAGCCCCAAATGCTAGGCTTACTTCCCCAGATTTGTCTTTCCCTAGATATCAGTCCTGTAATTCTTCATTATCTTTTTAGCTCTCTAATGCTTTCAAGCAGACTTAATTTTTTTCCCCAGCTTTTCTAGTTGTTCTCAGTAGGAGATTAGATCCAAATTATCTAGTTTATCATGACTGGAACTCTAATGGATTATTTCCATCAGCATAGAAATAGGCTATAATAGAGCTACCATATGATACAGCAATCCCATTCCTAGGCATATAACCAGAGAAAACCATAGTTCGAAAAGCTACATGTACCACAGTGTACACTATTTACAATAGCCAGGACACAGAAGCAACCTAAATGTCCATCAATGGACGAATGGATAAAGAAGATGTTGTATAATATACAATGGAATATTACTCAGCCATAAAAAAGAATGAAATAATGACATTTGCAGTGACATGGATGGACCTAGAGACTGTCATACTGACTGAAGTAAGTCAGACAGAGAAAGACAAATATCATATGATATTGCTTATATGTGGCATCTAAAAAACGGTACAAATGAACCTATTTACAAAATGGAAATAGAGTTACAGGTGTAGAAAACAAACTTATGGTTACCAATGGGGAAAGGGGGGGAGGGATAAATTGGGAGATTGGGATTGACATATACACACTACTATATATAACATAGATAATAAGAGCCTACTGTATAGCGCAGGGAACCCTACTCAGTACACTGTATTGACCTATATGGGAATAGAATCTTAAAAAGAGTGGATATACATATATGTATAACTGCTTCACTTTGCTATACAGCAGAAACTAACACAACATTGTAAATCAACTATACCCCAATAAAAATTAATTTTAGAAAAGAAATAGGCCACAATATCCCACAGTAAAAAAATCTCTCATGACCTCCTTTAGCAATTCTCTTCTATTGCCTATTTTTCTGCTCATCTTCATGTGAAAATTCTTTAAAGGAATCTGTATTTTGATGCCTCCAATTCCTTATCTCCCATTTGTCTTTGAACCCACACAAATTATGGTGTTGTCTCCAACACTCCATCAAACCTATCTGATCAAGGCCCTAATGACTTCCATGTTGCCAAGTCAAATGGTACATCCTTAATCCTCATCTTACTCAACCTCTCTAAAGAACTTAACATATTTTCTTCACTTGGATTCTTGAAATCATACTCCCATGCTTTTCCTCCTAAATATCTGACTATTTCTTCTGAGGGCCCCTTGCTGAATCATTCTCTTCTTCCTAACCTCTAAATGTCAGAATACATTAGAGCTCAATCCTTGAACTTCTTTATCTGCACTCACTCCCTAGGTGATTTCATCCCATCCTGTGGCTTTAATTCCAACTATTCAATAATGACTCCTACCTTTATATTTCTAGCCCCAATCCTTCCCCTCAATTTCCTCCTTGATATCTCCATCCGTATGTCAAGCAGGTATTTCAAACTTAACATGTCCAAACCAAAATTATTGCTTTCCACCTGCTTCCCTCAACCTAATACTCCATAGCATTCCTCATCTCAATAAATAGCACAACTGTTCAGTTAGTTTTTCAAGCCCCCAACCTTTGTTGTCTTCCTTGACTACAAATATAGTCTGAATTCAATCACCTTTTGCCACCTCCATAGGTGCCACCCTGATTTGTGTGTATCAGTTAAGAATGGCTGAAGTTGAAAGTATTGTAATAGAAAACTCAACTGCAGTAGCTTAAACCAGGGATCAGCAAAGTAGTGCCCCTGAGCCAAATCTGGCCTACCACCCAATTTGATAAATAAAGTTTCACTGGAGTGCAACCATTCTCATTTTTTACATATTCCTATGGTTACAATAACAGGGTTGAGTAGTTGTGACTAAAACTATCTAGCCCACCAAGCCTAAAATATTTGCTATCTGGCCCTTTACAGAAAGTTTGCTGACTTTTGTCTTTAGAGGGTCATTATTAGGTTCATGTAAAGAATAGCTAGAGGTATGTAGTCAAGGATTGGTGCAGTGGCCTAATGATGTCATGAAGGACACAGGCTGTTTCTAGTTTTCTGCTCTTTCATTCCTGGCTTATTGCCTCATGGTCACAAACTGACTACTGCACTTCCAGGTACCATGTCCACATTCCAGGTGGGAGGAAGGGGACAGTATAAAGAGAAAAGGTGTGTGGGGGGATCCATATTAGCCATGTCAGTCACCCTTCTTGCCAAGAAAACAAGAGATTTTCCTGAAGCTTTCTCAGCAGATTACCATTTCTATCTTATTAGCCAGAACCATGTTATGTTGTCACCGTGAGCTGCAAGGGCATCTAGGACACCAAGCATTTGGTTTTCTATCTCTTCTAGTAGAAAAAGGAAAGGGAGGGGACTTCCCTGGTGGTCCAGTGGTAAAGAATCCACCTTACAATGCAGGGGACACGGGTTCGATCCCTGACCAGGGAACTAACATCCCACATGCCCCAGGGCAACTAAGCCCACACGTGCCACAACTACTAAGCTCGCCCCTCAACTACAGCCCACATGCCGCAAACTACAGAGCCCACATGCTCTGGAGCCTGTGCACCACAACTAGAGAAGAGAAAACCCACAGTCACAACTAGAGAGTAGTCCGCGCACTGCAATGAAGAGCCCGCATGCCGCAACTAAGACCCAATGCAGCCAAAAATAAATAAAATAAATAATAAATCTTAAAAAAAGAAAAAGGAAAGGGAGAAGAGGTTGAGAATTGGCTCTGGTTGAGCCAATGTACTTTGTGTGCCATATGAAGCCATTGTTGTTTCTCTCCTGAACTACCTACCAAGTCTCCGTGTTCACACTCCTGTCCCTTTATAGTCTATTAATCACACTGAAACCAGGCTGACCTTTTTCAAAAGTAAATCACATCACATCACTGCTTTGCTCAAAATCTTCCAATGGTTCCTGTAACACTTAAAATGAAATCCAAATTGGCTCCTGGCACTCTCCAGTCTTCTTCCTTCCTCTCATTCCCTGGTAAGTCTTACCCAGCCAGCTGGCCTCCCTGATGTTCTTTAAATGCCTCAGGGGCCTCTGCTTGGCACTCCTGCTCCCAGGTCTTTATATGGCTTGCTCCCTCACTTTGCTCTGGCCTCTAATCAAATGTCACCTCCTCAGAGAGGGCTTCCCTGCTATCTAAAATATTGCCCACATAACGTTCCTCTCCTCACCTGCTTTATTTTTGTTCTTAGCACTTACTAGTACCTAATATTATCATTTATGTCTATTTGCCTAGTTGCATGCATAATATGAGACAGAGGCTGTTTGTTTCATTCTTATATTCCTAGACCCTAGAAGTGGATTTTAGCACAGATAGGGCTAATATTTGTTGAATGAATGACCGGATTCGCATCATTACCAGTTTTGTCTATTCCAAAACCTTGTTCTTATTGGTTTCATAAGGAAACAGTATGATCTGAGAGTCTGGGTGGAGTTGCTCCCTAAGGCAGCTCTAGTCCTCCTCAATTCTGTGTCCTTGGGGAATGTCAGCAAAAGGACCCCCACCCACCCAAAGATGGGGCAAGGGGGGTCCTTACTGTTCTCTGTACACCTCCTACACCTAAGAGATTGGCTGCCCTCTTCTGTCTCTCTTTCACTCTTTCAAGGTTTGTCTCTTTCACAAAGATTTATTATATGGAATGGGAGTAAAGTAATGAATCTTCGCTCTTTCAAAGAACCTTTCATTCACCCTTCCGTATAAACAACCAGAGCCATGATAGACCACGAGCACTGGGCATATTCACTCATTCTTTCACAGTTGAGCTTTTGTTGCTGCATTGTCTCAGGCTATTTTGCAATCTTTCCCTGTCTTCGTGTCCTATGTGCTAGCTACACCTGAATACATATACATACACCTATATGTATTCTGACATATAATACACTGCCATGTTATGACTCTGTGAAAGGGAAGAGGAGTAGGAGACAACTGAAATGCAGTGAGTCAAGACTGTGAGTCCTCTGGAGGTAACCAGAAAGGGAGAGATCTCAGGGGGCTGTTTCTGACTGCCACCTGCCCTGAGGAGGGCAGAGCAGAGTTGGGGATGGGACATGGCAGGTCCACCCCACTGAGAACAGCAGAGAGTAGGCAAAGCCTAAACCCTGCAGGAACACTGAGGTCCAAGCTGCCAGAAGAGGAAGAGGGAACTGCCCATTTGGGGAAACCAAGGCCACTGCCCTAGCTCTTCTTGTGGCAACCTTCTGGGAAACGATGCTACCATGAGTGACCAATTAGAACTGACTCAAGTCCAAAAGGCAAGTGGAAAATTCCCTACATCTCTGGCTCATACCATTGATGGCTGATGGATGGATTAGGGGTGGTGGTTCCTCAGAGGGCCCTCAACCTCAGCAACTGGCCAGAACATTTCCTTCTCTTCAAGGCGTAAACAGGGATCAAATTATTTGTCATGGTGTAATGTGTCATGAGATGACTTTTGTACCACAATAATGGAGGCAGAGATCGACAAAGCTCATAAGATTTGTTGTCATGTTAGAGTTGATTTTAAAACCTCCAAAGTCAATCTATTGGTACTCCGTTCACCTTAGCACATTTCAAGGCACAAATATTCACAATATACTCTATTAAAAATATACATTCAGTGAGCCACTGTTTTAATCATATCCTTCCTCCTTCCTCATTCAATATTTACTGATCACTGTCATCAATAATTTCTGAGAATCTACAGTGAGGTCTAATGCATCCCAGACTCTACTGAGTTTAAGGTCAGCTTTGAAAACATTGCTTTTCCCGTAACAAGAAGTATATTCATTTAGAATAAAAGAAGATTCTGTATTCTTTGTCACACAAGTTGTACATTGTCACACAAGAACAATATATTCTCCTTGGTTCAAGCCTGCCTCATAGTGAACCCTTTCTCTGTATCATCGGATATTTGTCAGCCATTGTCTTGCTATTTCCAAGTCAAAATTAATATTTGTGTGCCAATGGAATTCTTTATCCTGGTGATATTTTCCAATATGTGATTAGCAAACAGATTCTAAGCATACTGAGGGCAGGCATCTTGTATTACCCGTTCTGAAAAGCACTAAGAGAGTCAGTCATGGGATTTTTGAAGCTGAAAGGAACCCTGAAGTCATGACCCCTCCTTCCACAGATGATCAACAAATATGCTGAATGAGTGGTTAAATCAGGACTCTCTCATCTTTCTACCCACTTCTCTGGCAATTTACACCCCATTGCCTTTGAATTTGACACAGAAGAAATAGTTTTTCAAAGTCTGAATGGATATAAATGTGACTTTAAAAACAGTACGTTAAAATTTCGGGGGGAGGGTGGGAATCCACAGCTTAATGTATTTGAATTCTCATTTAGGAGGAAGATTTACTCAAAACCACCCAGCAATGACCTGTTCCTCTGTGGACATTCTATACTTCTCTGGTGACATAAATTTCATCCAGTAGTTAAAATAACAAAAAAATTAGTCACCAGAGGCTTAGGCTACTCATGTTAAAGTTGTCAAGGACTTAAATTTCTAAAATGTAAATTAGAAAGGCAAAGTACTTTTTGTGCATTTTTTGTTTGTTTATACATATATCAGATATATTCATATCTGCAAATGCGAGTTATCTGTAAATCTCACAGTTCAAAAGAAGGAGAATAATACATCTTGGGAATGGAGCATGAATTTAGCCTCAAAAATCCATGGATATACATAGGGGTCCGAAAATTCTCTGCCTAGTGAGAATTTGGGTTTTAGAAGATTTCTACATTTTTACTTTAACGTCAACATAAATGATCATCAGTAATGCTAAACTTTGGAAAGAAGAAGATGTAATGGAAAGTACTCCTCAAGGAGTACATCATCCCTGTTATGGGCAAAAGCCCAGCACTTGGAATGTACAAGCACAATCTACAGCAAGTCTGCAGATACTTGGGTTTTAAGTTCCAAAACAAGAGACTTTCAAAACCCAGGGCTTCTATTTCTGGAGAAGTGAGAGGAACCAGCTACAACTTTTAATTCTAGAGGTAGGTAGAGGAAGACAAACACTTCAAGTGTATATTTCATCAAAGTCAGACAGGTAATCTTCTCTCTTTGATAACTTGGCTGACAAGTACAGCTGTTCAGATGCCGAAAATTCAAATAACTCAAATCTAAAGTAAATCAGGCTCATTTTGTATGTCTCTGAAACGTGCTTTAAAGTGTTCTTTCTCCACCTCCTGAACACAGCCCGTACTCTTTCTCCCTCGTAAATCACTCTCCACTGCAACTCCCCTCTTGTACACAGGACTGCAGGCCCACGCAAGCTTCTTTTTCACCCTCGCTCAAAGCCGGAACTTGTAACCAGGTTTCCTGCACCCTGCTTTGTAACACTTTCCCCCCTTTACACAACTGTCAGAAGCAGCAGAGGCCAATGTGGTGGGAGGAGGCCATGGCAGGTGTACTGATCAAAGACGTCAGCACCCTAGTTCCAACCATGACACCCCTTTTCAATACATAAACTCCTCACCACCCTGAAAGGTTCATTATGCCATTCAGAAGCAGAGGTCTAGTGTGACAATTTACTGTAAAGCGCCTTTGTGATTATAAAGAGAAAATCAGTCACTTATTCTGCTGGGATTGTTCCTAAGACTGACAGACATGCTCAGTAAGGAGCAGAGAGCTTGCACCTGGTCAGGAAACTGCAAGATGAGACAACAGTTCCTCCGTTGCTAATAATTATGCCTTGGATTTAATCACCAGCTTCATGCCTGACAAAATGGAAGCCGAAGACTGGGGAAATGATGAAGCAATAGGTATTTAAATCATGGCACATTTTTTTTCGTTCAATTAGTATGGTGATGAGGCGTTCCGTTTGTTAGGGGTTCTAGCTGATGCAGACAGTATTTTAAATTAAGGTTAGTTGAAATGACGGCAGCAGAGTTTGAGGAGTGACACGCAACAATGAATATGTCAGTTCTCTATAGGCTGGAGATAGACTTTTGATAGCTTGAATCATAGCTCAGAAAGCTGAGATTGAATAAGAGAAAGTAATTTACCACCTAACTCATGCTCATAATAGTTTCTCTTCCTTTTTAGTTAAAGCAAGAAGTGAGGTTAGGAAAAGACAGACAGCCTGGAGGAAGAAAATGAATGACTCTAGTCTGTAAATTCCATTTGCATATCATTAATCAATTTAGGCAGCTGGACGGTCTGGGTCTATTACTTAGAATACTGTGTTAACCAGCCCAGTTTATACTCATCTAATTGCTCCATTGTACAGAGAATGCACCAGGAAATTATAACATCGTTGCTCTGGCTTTGAAGCTGGCAACTCTAGACAATTTTTTTTTCCAACAAATTTCACAGTGACACTCAATCACATCTCTCCCTGGGAGGCTGTTTCTTGATGTCATATTTTTAGTTAAAATTGCTCATGAAATGCTCTTCCACTTTTCCCGTTTCTTTGCCACCATTTGCAAAACCTCATCCACTCTAAGAATCACTAATGTTCATTAATTTGTATAAATGGCATGTGAAATCATTGCAAGGAGGTCTCCTAATTTGATGCCCACCCTGTCATTAATATTAATGGTGGAATAGGCTTTTCCCAACAACTCAGAAAAAAATTTGAGTAGCAGGTTCTATCTAGATGCCCATGTTCATTGCTGCAAAATGGGAACAGAAAAGAAGTTTAATTAATTAAACAATTGGGAGCCAGCTATTCGGCTTATCATCTCAAGGCAGAAGATAAATAAGAAGACAAGAATAATTCTTGCTGGATGGGGATAAAAGGGCCAATTGCAGTTACTTCTTAATTAACCACACATGTGTGATGCACTCTGGAGTTTTCTGGGACAAATTTTTAATTGCAAGCTGTGTTCTCCCTAGCCTGGCGGGCATAGTGGTACTTCCTCCTATGATGAATCGATTGGCGTGGGCTCTGGGAACAATGAAAAGTAATTTGAGTATTAGCCCAAGCACTTGGTGGTTGCATATTACGTGCCTCTGTTCTCACTCCCATAGGACATGCAAAGAGCACGGGATATGCAAGGGTCTGGCCTACAAAAGACAAAGGTTCTGCCATAACTAGCCATGTGATCTTGGGCATACCTCTCGGGGCTTCAGTTTTTTTTTATGGGTAAAATGTTAAAAGTGAATCTCTAAAGTTCCTATTAATTCTAATATTGCATGATTTTATCATTTTTAAGTTAACGTGTATTAAATTCATTATGAGTCATATACTGTTATATGTGCCTCACAGGCATTCTCCCATTTGCTCCTCCCAAGAGCCCTCAGCAGCAGGTCCTATTATTTACCCCATTTACAGATGAGGACACTGAGGCCTAGAGAGGTAAAGTTAACACTTAGACTGTAGCTTGGACTCTCATACCCCACCACATGTCTGCCAGGTGCCTCAGAATAACTGGTCAAAAGGTGTTGATTTTTTTCCTTCTTCCTTTCTTTCTCTCTCTTTTAAAATTTTAGCAATAATGTTATTGTTTTTATGAAAATACTATTTGCTTGCCATTTAAAAATCAATAAATATAGAAAAGCACAAATAAAAAAACAAAATTATCTTCACTACCCAGGAAAAAATTATTAATATTAGATGAACATTAGATGCCTCTCAACATACATACATACCTAGCTGGAGCTGGATGACACAGAGGCAGAAGACAGAAAAAAAATGGTGCAATTATTTGTAGAAATAAAGTGTATTAGATTATATTTTACTTGATTCTAATAATGGGAAAAAAAATGAAACTAAAGAAGCTACAGGTCTTTAGGTAAGTCTTCTTCAAGAGACTCCCAAGGGTTAAGAAAATAAGATTATAAAAAACATTTAAAGATTATAGTCTTACCTATGTATATTTAACTTCATATTTCAATTAATAGTAACTAATTCTCTTCTATGAAAGGTAAATAGAACTTATCCCTACCTCCTAATTTTCATTCATTATTATCTTTTTATCTTTTGACTCCATTAAGATTTTTAACATTTACATTCTATTCTATATTCAGAATTTTCAAGATTGGGGAATAACTTCATGACTCCAGGATTTGTAGTTTTGGTCCTAAATTTAAATGAATTTGTTGTTCACTTGCCTTTCTACCATGTATCTTCTCCATTCCTGAGTACTTTTGTTTTGATTCATGTCTTGGTTGGCTGGAGTTTACCATCAAGTAGATTTTTCAAGAAGGACTCAGAAATGCTGAATTATCCAAATTCTTGTGTGCTTGGGAATATCTGCCTGATGCCTTTACATATGTACAAACACTTGGCTGGATTTAATATTCTTGAGTCATAGATTTTTTTTCCCTCATAATTTTGTAGACATTGCGGCACTGTCTCCTGATACTGTGATTACATCTGAGGTGATTATGCTTTTCAGGTTTGATGCCTGAAGAGTTCTTCCTTTATCCTTTACTATATTAATTCAACACAATATGTCTCCATGTTGAATAATCTCCATCAATTTTTCCGGGGGAAAAAAAGCAAATTATTTTATTCTGAAGATCCAGTTCTTTGTATATTGCAGGAATTTGTTTTGGTATGAGACCAAACTCTCAAAAAAACACACATAAAACAAGGTAATAATATGTTTCATAACATGATTCAGAGGGTACTAGATAGGTTTTTTTCCAAAATAAAAGTCTTCTCCTATAACTTCCTAACTAGAAAACCATTCCACTTTGTCTAAAACTTTATTTTGCTCACCATTGTTTCCCTAGTGCTTGGCAGTGTCTGGCACACAATGGACACTCCATAAAAAATTTGTGAAATAGAACACAGGATAACTGCTGTGAGGAGGGCAGAAGGGAGGCCAGGACTAAGGAGTAGGTACTAGAAGGGAAGGTGAAAAGGTTCTCTATAGACTTCACTCTCTTGTCCTGCTTTCTCTAACAGTCCTATTAAACTTAATCCCCTCCAGAGAATCACTAGTTGGGTGGCACACTGTCAATGAGATGGTATGCCTACATTTCAGTGTGGAGGATGCTGATAAAAAGGTTAAAAACCACTGGTTGGGGCAAGAAGCACTCAAACTCTTTCTTCTTGGATGCTGGTCTACCAACTGGGCATCTCACTGATCCAATCCATCTTCCCCATTGCCCTCAAATAAACACATAAAACAAGTACTAATGGAGACAATCTGAAGTCTTAGACTTTAGTATTTTCCTACTGCTTTCCCCTCAGAAAGAAACCAAGAAGTCCAAGTTCCTTGGGTTAAGATGATCTCAAAATCTTTAGTCTGGGACACTGATCTCCAAACTCATTTTCTTGCTTTAAGTATCTCTCCAAATATAAAGTTCCAGGCATAGTCCATCAATGGTAAGTACGAAGCAAATGTTAGTTCCTGACCTTGTCCATCTCAGTATATTGGTCAATTGCTATCTGGTCGTACTGTACTGAGGTTAACTCTTGGAATGTCTATCTCCTTCTAGACTGTGAACCCCTCTGGGCAAGATTAATAAATGTTTGTTGATTTGAATTTTCTAGAACTTATCCAGAAAGATACAATTCCTATCTATATCTTCTTTCTTTGTGGTCACCTTCTCTCTCATCCTAGGCAATCTAAGGAATGATGCAGCAGTGATGAGAGTAGCAGTCTATAGATCTGTACGTATCAGAGAAAGCTTCTTACACTGCACAGAAAGCCCAGAACTTTCTGGCGGTGGGAGACTTGGATTTGACTCCTGGTTCTGCACTATCTCACTAAGTGACTTGAGAGAATTTCTTTTCTCCCTGAGTCTGATCCCTCACAAGTCTTTTCTACTCCTGCCCCTGGGGTGTGCTGATGCTGTGGCTGTGGCATGGCCTCCAACGAGGCTCTGTAAGCCTTCTTGGTGTCTCTGTCCCACACCTTCACCCTCACTCAGGTTACTGACCCTCCTCTTCCCCCTTGACCTTGTCTTCTTTACAGTGAGCATAGAGGTCCATCTGCCTGGACTGACTAGGGTAGATTGTCTGCAAAGATGGCCATCAACAGTCCTTCCCATCCCTATACAAGCATGCTACTTCTCCCTTTAAAGGTGTACTCTGTTTTCTTCTCCTTGAACCAAAACTGGCTCATGACCTGCCTTGGCCAATAGAAAACAGCAGAAGTGATGCTGTGTGACTTCTGGGTCTAGACCTTGAGAGGTCTTTCAGCTTTCATTTTTCCTCTCTTAGGATCCAGTCACTGTGTTAAGGAGTTTGGATTAGACCACGGAATAATGGCAAGAGAGCCAATGGAGAGAGAGAAAAAGCAGAATTGAGAAAGACAGAGAGAGATTCAGCTAGATCATAGTTATTCCAGGCACCCCACCTGAGGCACAAACATGTGAGTGAAGCCCCCTTGTACTTTCCAGGCCCACCAGAGCTCCCAGCATTAGATTCCAACCAACCAACAGCATGTGGAGAAGAACTGCCCCACTGAGCCCAACCAATGCACAGAATCATGAGAAATAAATCACTGATGTTACTTAGAGCTCCTAACTTTTGGGGGTTTTGTTGTGTCAAAAATAACTGGGATTCTGACCCTCTATCAGCCCCCGATGCTTAAGGAATTTATCTTTCAAGATGTGGCTCAAGGGTCAGCTCCTTGTGAACTCTCTGTGTCCTTACCCTGCCTAATACAGCTATATGTTCTTTTCTCCTCCCTATAGTACTTTGTATTATAAACCATGTGCTTACTTCTACCAAAGGCTCTAGGCATCTGGAGGACAGGGCCTTGGTCTAATTCACTTCTGCCTGTGCTTATTAGCACAGTACCTGGCACATTCAGACATTCAGTCATTGTTTGCTGAATGAATGAATAAATAAATGAGAAAATGTAACAGATGATATCTACACACGCTTCTGGCTCCAAAATTTAATCTGTAATCTAGCAATGCACAGGAAAGTCAACCTAAGCAATCTCTCATACCACACTAAAGTGAAATGATGAAAGATGGCAGACTATGCAGAGTAGGCCAGAGATTAAATCCCTCACTTGGAGGCACTGTAGTTTGTGAAAACGTGTAAGACTTAGTCGCCCTTCAAGGAGTCACAAGCTTAGCCAATACTACTCTTTTCCTTGCTCACATGACCTGTGGTGGCCATGAGGATGAACAGACCTACAGCATTTGAGCAGTCAATATTTATTAAAGGTACCATTACTTCATTTTACAGATGAGGTAAGTTATCTCCCTTAAGTCACACAGCTGAAATGAGGAAGAGGCAGGATTCAAGTGTAGGTGGGTCTGACACTCAAGCAGAGCACGATTTTACCTGGTTTGGGCAAAAGCACAAAAGGTGCGAGAAGACCAGATCACCCTCCAGTTGTGGAACCAGGTGAGTGAGGATGAAGGCCATGTCCTTTGGCAAACAGCATTATCAAATAGCAGCAAAGACCCAAGCAAACCTGGGCCAGGGTACAGCACACACCATCTTCCACCTCAGCACTCGTGCCTTCCTAATGTCTGTGCGCTCTAGTCCCTCTTTCATTTCCATTTATCTTCCATGCTACCTCCAGTTACTTTCCCGAACACAAATATGAGCTTGCTATTCCCTGACTTTAAACCTACAGCATAACATCCAATTTCCTTTGTACAGCAGACAATTTCCTCCCCACCCTCACCTCAACATTCTCCTCTTGGGTTTCCTCCAGTTATTTTTAAGCACAGGTGACCAGATTACTCACCAACCCCTGCAGAGCTGTGGGTTCTTTTCAGGTCTCCGTGCCTTTGGACATGCTGCTGCCTCATCCCAGATTTCCCTCTCTCCCCAGAAAATTTTTAAGCATCCTTGCAGCTCAGTTCAAACCTCACATCTTCTGCAAAGCCTTCTTACTCTCCCAAGCAGTATTGCAAAATTCTGCACCCGTAAGCTTTGTATACCACTCAATCACCAGATATACACTTTTACATATCTCTCTTCAAACCTTCAGGTAATATTTGTATCTTCCTCAATTCCTTTCTCATTCCTAACACCTAGCACAATTCGTGACACCCACTAGGTCTTCCATAAATGCTTACTGAATGCAGAATTACATTTTCTCCTCACTCAAGTCCCTGGCTTCTGGAGGGATACAGTGTCTGCACATTTCAATGCTCATCTTTTCCTTATAGTGGGAAGCATGGTGTGTTGGAGTTCTTAATAATAGACCTTCTCAAAAAACTGTCATTTCTTCAGAGAGAGATATTTCAAATACCAAGTCCATTCCCTACAGCAAATGTCTAACATGCCATTTGTAAACTTGGAATAAATGGATTATATCTGTTTGATTTTTTTGGGCATAAGTTTCACCATGTGGTACAGACTTCCTGTTTCTCCCATTTGCTCTTATGACAGCTCTAGTAGGAAGCAGACTTATGCTTTTGGTCTTGCTACATGTCGAACCTATGCCTGCCCAATATAATGCACAGCAGTGACTTGAACCTGGTTCAGAACCTTCTATTTTTCCCTTGCTCTGAAAGGTGCTTTTGGTTAATTATATCATAAAATTAAAAGATTTGAACACACTCAGTAATGAGTTGCATGACACACTGTGCCATTGTACTGACTTTTTCAAAAGAAATTTCACTGCCTTTACCTTTAATGGACTACTGTTTTGTCATATTACCAGTCTCAGGTACATTCAAGGGTCACCGAATAAATGTTTAATGGCATGAAGTCGGACATTCCTGTTAAAATCTTGTGCGACTTCACTGGTAGGTATGGCAGGGCGGACAGAGGATGCCTCCTAAAAAGCTAAATTGCCCTACAGTTATAACAATTACAAAGAGCAGTGCATGGAGTGGCCAAGAGAATTCCTGGAGTGCAGGCCCCGGCTGCTCTTCACCCATGGAAGAGTTGGGCACCATGTGCAGACTGAAAAGGCTTAGCATTAAAAGAGCAGAAAACATGTTTATTCATTTGCTCTCTGGTATCTTCTGGGCTTGTGTTAGGCTACAAAGCAAGGACTGTCAACAAGTCAGGATAAGCCTTCAAAGAATTGGATAATGAACAGACAAAATTCAGAGGGATAATTTCTACAGGATATCTAGTATTAGCTTTCCATACAAAGAGAGAAAATACCTTTAAATAAGTTATTATTACAATCCACCCTCCCCCAAATCAATAGGCTCATTCCCAAAGGCACCTTGTGGTTAATCGTTCACAGTATTTTCATATTGTTACTAACATCATAAGTTATTCTGCTTATATCAAATTATTTGACAACAGAAGCCAGAATTTACTCTGGACTAGCTCCACAGACAACAGAAGTAAAGCTCAGTGAGACAAATCGCTGACCACTCAATCAAAAAAAAAAAACTGCTTTATAACAAACTCTTAATTAACATACTTTGGATATAGTCACATTAGCTTTCAGCTGGTGGTAGGACAGTACTATATAGAAAAAACACAGATGTTAGAGAAAGACTTGAATGTAAATCCCAATATATAACCTTGGGAGAGGTCATTAAAATCTCTGTGACTCAAGTTCCCCATATGTTAATAATAGCTACCTCTTTGGGTCACTGTGAGCATTCAATGAGGAAATGTATGCAAAGCATACAGTCCAGGGTCCAGCACATCATAAGCACTTGATAAATGAAATATCTGATTATTGTCATAAGAAGGAAGGGGAAATATATAGGGAAAAAACACAGAAAACAGGATAAATAGAAAGCATAAAATAAAATAGTAGGAAAAAATTCCAAATATATCAGTAATCAACCAAAGTAGAAAGGAGTTCCACTTCCAGCCAAGATGGAAGACTAGGGGCCAGATTTATCCTCTCATCTGAAACAACCAAAACACTGGATAAAATAAACAATAGTTTTTAAGACACTGGATAGCTGCAAATGAAAAAGAGCAATCCCTAAGAGATGACAAACAAATGAGATGAGCCATATGATTTCTCCAGCTTACTGCCTTCAGAGTTTCCAGGCAGTGGCACAGAGAGAAATACAGGCAGAGTCTGATAGACTCCCTGAATTTATGAGGAGTTGGGAGACAGGATAAATAAAGGCAGCTAGAGTTTGCAGGACAGAGTACTACGGAGGAGAGAGCTGCACAGGGATCCTCCTTGAGTATTCAGGGGAACATGGATCAGTGTGTGCATATCAGGAAACTACCCTAAAGGACTAGAACAGTACTCAGGGCTCATCCTGGGCCAGGAGTAGTGCCTATTCCCACAAGTCAAAGTGGAAAACTTCATAATTCACAGAGCACTGGAGAGAGTACTCAGAAGAGTCATGTCTCAGTCATGGGCAAAATCAGTCCTAGACTAAATGCTGTCCCACCTAAAAATCTTAAACACAAGACTGAAAAGGATAAAACTGCTTCCAAGTAACTGAACTGCATGCCAGAACAAAGGTCAATACTGATTACAGGAATGCAAAAACATACAGCACGCAACAGTGAAAAATTCAGAATATCTGGCATCCAATCAAAAATGATTAGACATGCAAAGAAATAGGAAAATTTGACCTATAATATGGAGAAAAAAATCTATCAAACTAAACTGAGAACTAACACAGATGTTAGAATTAGCAGATAGTGATAGCAAACCAGCTATTATAACTGTACTCAATGTGTTAAAAATGTTAGAGTTAGGAAAAATAAAAGAAAAGTCCAAATAGAACTTCTAGCTGTGAAAATTACAATATCTGAGATGAAAAATATACTGGATTAGATTAACAGCATATTAAACACTGCAAAAAAAAAGATTAGTGAGCTTAAAGACACAGCAGTAGAAACTACTCAAAATGAACGAGATAAAATATTATTTTTAATACATGAGAAGAGCACTGGTGATTTGAGGGATAATTTCAAGAAACATAATATAAGTTTAACTTGCATCCCTAAAGGAGAAGAGAGAGGAGGATAATAAAGAAGAAATATTTTTAAAAATGACATTTGGAAGATTTTCAAGTTTGATAAAAAATATAAAACCTGAGATTCAAGAATGTCAATGAACCCTACATATAAGAGACATGAAGAAAATTCCACCAAGGCACATCATAATCAGATGGCTGAAAATCAGGAGTAAAGAGAAGTTTTAGAGTTAGCCAGAGGAAAAAAAAAGGCACATTATGAACAGAGCAACAAAAATAAGGATGACAGAATATTTATCTTCAGAAATAATATAAATGAAAAGATACTGGAGCAACATTTTTTAAAATACTATAAGAAAAAAATACCAATATGTAAGCCTGTACTCAGTAAGAATATCTTTTAAAATTGAAGTCAACATAAAAACATTTTCTGACATACAAAGTCTGAACGAATTCATCAGCAGCAGACCTGCACTATAAGAAATGTTAAAGGAAGTCCTTTAGACAGAAGGAAAATACCAGGTGGAAATTCACATACACACAAAAAATGTTAATATGTGGGTTAATATGTACTTATCTTGTCATTTAAAATTCTTTAAAGGCAATTTATTATTTAAACAAAACTGATTACAATGTATTGTGGAGTTTATATTATACGTAAAAATAAAGCATATAACAACAGCACAAAAACTAAAGAGGAAGACATAAGTACACTATTGTAAAGTTCTTACACTCTATGTGAAGTGTTATATCCTTTGAATGTTGACTGAGATAAGTTAATGATGCATAGCATAAACCCTAAAGCAACCAAAGAGTTATAACTAATAAAACAACAAAGGAGATAAAAGGGAATCATTAATAAGGAATACTCTATCCAAAAAGAGCCAGAAAGGGGACAAAGGACAGATGGGACAAAGAGAAACAAATAGCAAAGTGATGGATTTCAATCTAACTATATAAATAACCACATTAAATGTAAATGTTTGGCATACCCCAATTAAAAGACACAGGTTGTCAGACTGGATAACAAAGCAAGACTGTACTGTATGCTGTCACAAGAAGTGTACTCTAAATATAAAGACACAAATTGAGAAAGACAAATATTGTATGATATCGCTTTTATGTGGAATCTAAAAAAATACAACAAATTAGTGACTATAACAAAAAAGAAGTAGACTCACAGATATAGCCAACAAAGTAGTGGTTACCAGTGGGGAGAGGGGAGGGGAGAGGGGCAATATAGGGGTAGGGGATTAAGAGGTACAGACTATTAGGTATAAAATAAGCTGTAAGGATATATTGTACAACATGGGGAATATAGCCAATATTTTATGATAACTATAAATAGAGTATAACCTTTAAAAACTGTGAATCACTATGTTGTACCCCTGTAACCTATATAATATTGTACATGAACTATACTTCAATTTTAAAAAAGACACAAAGATTAAAAGTAAAAGAATGGATGGAAAAATGTACCATACTGATACTAATCAAAAGAAATCTGGAGTGACTATTAATATCAGATGAAGTAGATTTCAGAGCAAAGAATATTACGAGGTTGGTCATCTCATCATCATAAAGAGGTCAATTCTTTGGAGGACATAACAATTTTTAACATTTATGCACCTAATAATGGAACTTTAAAATGCATGGAGCAAAACTGATAGAACTACAATGAGAAACAGAAAGATTCACAATTATACTTAGAGATTTCATACTTAATTGACATTTATAGAACACTCCACCTCAAAACAACATAATACACATTCTTTTCCAGTGTATAAGAACATTATCAAGATAGACTATAAGCCAGTATCAATAAATTTGAAAGGATTACATCATATAAAGTATGTCCAATGACCAAGTGGAATTAAATTAGAACTTAACCACAATAAATATAAATCAGTTAAAATACAAACACTGTCATATTTGGTAAGTGTGCACACAAACACACAGATATGTTATGTACTGTTTTCAAATGACAGACCTAAAACATAAAGGCTCAGAAAAGCTGAAAACCAAAAAACTGAAAAGCATATATTAGGTGAAAGATCTAACAGCTACTTTCATAAGTAATAAAGATACTTTGAAGCAAAAAGTATTTCGAGGATGAATAAAGTCACTATATAATGAAAAAAGTTTCAATTCACCAAAAAGACAAAACAGTTTAAAACTTTATGCAAAGAGCAAATATAGAAATCTCAAAGAATTGACGAAAAAAATCCCCAAAACCCAAAAAACAAAACAAACAAAAAACCTCCTGGAACTAATAAGAAATTACAGCAAAGCTTTAGGATACAAGGTCAGTATACAAAAGTTAATTGCTTTCCTTTATACCAGCAATGAACAAATGAACAATTGGAATTTGAAATTAAAAACATACTACCACTTACATTAGTACCAAAAGATGAAGTACTCAGGAATAAATCTAACAAAATATGCACAAGATCTATATGAGGAAAATTACAAAACTGATGAAAGAATCAGAGATCTAAGTAAATGGAAAGATACTCCATGCTCATGAATAGGAATATTCAACGTTGTTAAGATGTCAGTTCTTCCCAAATTGATCTATAGATTCAGTGCAAGCCCAATCAAAATCCCAGGAATTTATTTTGTAGATGTTTACAAACTGATTCTAAAGTTTGTAAGTAAAGGCAAAAGACCCAGAATATTGAAGGAGAAAACATAGCTGGAGGACTGACATTACTTAACTTCAGGACTTACTATAAAGTCACAGTAATCAAGACTGTGTGAAATTGGCAATAGACAAATAGATCAATGAAACACAATAGAGAGCCCAGAAACAGACCCACATATATACATTAAACTGATCTTTCACAAAGTAGGGAAGTCAATCTAATGGAGAAAGAATAGTTTTTTCAACAAATGATGCTGAAACAACCAGACATCCACATGCAAAAAACAAAAGAATCTAGACACCGAATTTAGACCTTTCACAAAAAGTAACCCATAATGGATCACAGACCTAAATGTAAATGCAAAATTATGAAACTCCCAGAAGATAACATAAGAGAAAATCTAGGTGACCTTGGGTCTTGTGGTGACTTTTTAGATATACCACCAAAAGCAGAATTCATGGAAAAAATTAAGTTGGACTACATTAAAATTTAAAATGTCTGCACTCCAAAAGACACTGTTAAGTGAATAAAAAGATAAGCCACAGACTGGGAGAAAATATGTGCAAAATACATATCTGATAAAGGACTATTACCCAAAATATACAAAGAACTCTTAAAACTCAACAATAAGAAAACAAACAACCCAATTGAAAATGGGCAGAATATCTATACAGACAACTTACCAAAGACATACAGATAGCAAATAAGCATATGAAAAGATGCTGAAAATCATATGTCATTAGGTAATTGAAAATTTAAACAATGAGATACCACTACACATCTACTGGAATGGCTGAAATTCAAAACATTGACAATGCCCTTACTGGCAGGGATGTGGAGAAACAGGAACTCTCATTTATTGCTGGTAAGAATGCAAAAACGGCACAGCCACTTTGGAAGACCGTTTGGCGGTCTCACAATGCTAAACATGGTCTTATCTTACCATCTAGCAATAATGCTCCCAGGCGTTTACCCAAATAAACTGAAAACTTCTGTCTACAGAAAAATCTGTACTCAAATGTTCATAGCAGTTTTTTTTTTCATAACTGCCAAAATCTGGAAGCAACCAAGATGTCCTTCAAAAGATGAATGGATAAACAAATTGTGGTCTATCCAGACAATGGAATATTATTCAGTGATAAAAAGAAAGGAGCTATCAAGCCACAAAAAGACATGAAGGAAACTTAAATGCATATTGCTGAGTGAAAGAAGTCAGTCTGAAAAGGTTACATACAGTATGGCTCCAACTATACGACATTCTGGAAAAGGCAAAACTATAGAGACAGAAACAAACAAACAAAAAACAATGGTTGCTAGTAGTTTGGGGAGAGGGAATGAATAGGTGTAGCCCAGGGGATTTTTAGGGCAGTGAAGCCATTGTATATGATACTGTAATGGTAGATACATGACATTACACATTTGTCAAAACCTATAGAACCCACAGACAAAGAGTGAACCCTTTGTAAACTATGGGCTTTAGTTAATATAATGTATCATATTGACTCATTAATTGTAAAAAGTGTGCCACACTAATGAAAGATATTAATAATATGGGAACCTGTGAGCAAGGGAGAGCGAGAAAGAGGGTTCATGAGAACTTTTTGTTATCTGCTCAATTTTCGGTAAACCAAAAACTTCTCTAAAAAATTAAGTCTAGTATTTTAGAAAAAATATAGCTTCAATATTCAGAAATAAAAATTTCCACATTTAAGGAAAAATGGATAAATCAACCAAGATACTGAGGAATTCTAACATACCTCTCATGATAATTGATAAATTATGCAGACCAAAATTCAGTAAGTATATCCAATATTTGACCCACATAATTAACACTTGTTTTGTGGGACATATTTCAAACCTTACATTCAACAATGGAAGAATTCACATTCTTTTCAAACACTGAGACATTTATAAAAATTTGCCTCATAGTAGTCCATAAACAAGTCTCAAGAAATTTCAAAGTATTGGCATCATTAGGATCATATTAAGTTGGAAGTCAATAATCAAAATATATCTACAAAGGCCCATGTGTTTGGAAATGTGAAAGCATATTTCTAAATAACTTTTAGGTCAAAGAAGAAATAAAAATGGACATTATAAAATAACAAAAATTACACATGTCAAAATTTGTGGGAGCAACTAAAGCATCACTTAGAAGATAAATTATGGTAGTAAATGTTTATGTCATAAAAGATAGAAGGCTGAAAATTAAAGACCTCAGTATCCAACCTAGGAAACATTTTAAAAGGAGAAAACTGTAGAAGAAAGGAAAGAGTAAAATAATAAAGATAAGGACAGAAGTTACTGAATTGGGAAAAAAGTTAACATAGGGGAATGACAAAATCAAGTTAGTATTTTTGGAAAGACTAATAAAATAGACAACCCCCAGGCAATATAGATCAAGAAAAAAAGTGACAGAAGCAATAGAAGAAATGGAGGAAGGATACAAATATTTAAAAGCTCATGAGAGAAAATTATAAACAAAATTATAAACATCTTTTTGTTAATAAAATTGAAAGCATATGAAATGATGGACATCAACAGATGTCCATCAACAGATGAATGGATAAAGAAGACGTGACACATATATACAATGGAATTCTACTCAGCCATAAAAAAAAGAATGAAATAATGCCATTTTCAGCAACATGGATGGACTTAGAGATTATCATACTAAGTGAAGTCAGAAAGAGAAAGACAAACATCATATGATATTACTTATATGTGGAATCTAAAAAGATGATATAAATGAACTTATTTATGAAACAGAAACAGACTCACAGACATAGAGAACAGACCTGTGGTTGCCAAGGAGGAGGGGAGGTGGGAGAAGGAGGGATTGGGAGTTTGGGATTAGCAGATGCAGACTATTATATATAGAGTGGATAAACAACAAGGTCCTACCATATAGCACAGGGAACTGTATTCAACATCCTGTGATAAACTGTAATGGAAAAGAGTATAAAAAAGAATGTATATATATGTGTAACTCAATCACTTTGCTGTACAGCAGAAATTAACACAACATTGTAAGTCAACTACACTTCAATAAAAAAATTTTAAAATACATGTGTTTTTATCTTTATATTTTGCATATATGTTAGATATATTATTTAGTTTGTATTATATTTTTAAAGAATATATGTGCTAATTCAAAAGTAGTACTTTAAATCTACCTTTCTCTAAATAAAGATAATCTAATACATCTGTTAGCTCCGAGACTCTCCCCAAGGCAGATTCCAGTATTAGAAGTATGAGAAAGGATTCATGTGAAGAATTTACTATACAAAGGGCCTTGAAACTGAAACTATGCCATAATCGGAACCGCTGTACCGTATTAATAACATGATCTTACACATACGTACATACTAGCTTCCATGGGATGATTCCCCAGGAACACTGCTTACTTTGACTTCAATGTAATTTAACTCACCAATGAGTTTAACAGTCAAGATTATTTAGTGAGGTCCTTACCATATCCCAATTAAAACAGATGTTAGCCTACTAAAATTACTAAAACCTGTACCACACATGAGTATTTCTGAGCTCTGTATCCAGAATTAGAATTGCTGAGCCAAAGGAAATGTAAGTTTTCAACTTGATTAGGTTTTGTCAAACTGCTCTCTGAAGTGTTTTTACCAATTTAAACTATCACTGAAATTGATGAAAGTTGCTATTTTCTCACATCTTGAAAACAGTTTGTCACTCTGACAAGAATGAAATACTTGTTTATTTTATTTGCCTTTCCAGATTTTCAGTGACTGTATTTTTATATGCTTACTATCTATACACTGTGTGCATGTATGTGCACATGCACACACACACACACACACACACATACACAGTCGCTTCTCATTATTTTTGGTAGTTACAACAGGCACTGAAAACACTGAATTATCAAATACCGAACCATTCATTCTTACCAAGGAAAACATAGGGTTAGGTTCCTGTGAGGCTCTGATCACATTTTCATCACCAATCAATACATAACTTTGCATTGTATATGTTTCTGTTTAAAGAAATGTTATTTAATATATTGTTGATTCATTAACATTGAACTGGCAGCCAACAACACTATATCTCATGCCTGAGATATCAAAAGGACGATCACAGGCTTCTTGCACTTAGGAACACTAGACAGCACTTCAGACTGTGCTTGGAACCATTTTAAAAATGAAATCATGAATGAAAAGCACAAAAAATGCAAAAAACATGGCATTAAGTAGATATAAAGGGATACTTCCTGACAGTACGAGAACTGAAACAAGAAGGCAAAGCATCACCTTGTTGGACTTTAGCTGGAAACATGTGCCTTGGGCAATTCAAATTTTTTGTTGCTCTGTATCTGTCCTTGAATGACCATGAAAGTACTGTGAGTATTGATTTGGTGGCTTACAAAGAAATTTTAGCAAGTAGGCAAATTTACAAATATAAAATCATGAATAATGATATAAACGCTATAATTATAAATTTGATCAACTGCCAACTTTGCTATGCTGCTGTTTGTATTTTCTTAATTTGTATAAAAAATTTAATTTTTTTTTTACAAAAGAATGCTGGGACTTCCCTGGTGGTGCAGTGGTTAAGAATCGCCTGCCAGTGCAGGGGACACGAGTTCATTCCCTGATCCAGGAAGATCCCACATGCTGCGGAGCAACTAAGCCCGTGCGCTCTACTACTTTAAAGCCTTCGCTTTAGAGCCTGTGCACCACAACTGCTGAAGCCTGGTTGCTCTAGTGCCTGAATGCCGCAACTACTGAGCCCATGTGCCGCAACTACTGAAGCCCACATGCCTAGAGCCTGTGCTCCGCAACAAGAGAAGCCACTGCAATGAGAAGCCTACACACTGCAACGAAGAGTAACCCCCGCCCACCACAACTAGAGAAAGCCCGTGTGCAGCAATGAAGACCCAATGCTGCCAAAAACAATAATTTAAAAAAATTTAAAATAAAATAAAAAAGGATGCTGGATTTTTACTGGGATTGCACTGAATTGCAGGATCGATTTAGGGATAATCGACACCTTAACAATATTGAATCTTCTGACCTATGAACAGAGTATCTCTCCTATTGGGTTCTACTTTAATTTCACTCAGCAGTATTTTCTAGTTTTCATTATACATATCTTAAAGTATCTTTTGAAAGATTTATCTCTATGTGGTAGTTTTTGATGTTACTGTAAATGGGATTAGTTTTAAATTTGAATTTCATATTGTTCATTGGTAGTATATAAACATAGAATTAACTTTTGTATATTGATTTTGTGTCTTGCAACTTAATAAACTCACTTATCAGTTCTAGTAGCTTTTTTTGTAGATTCCATTGCATTTCTAAATCAATAGTCATGTCTGTGAACAAGGACACATTTACTTGTTCCTTTCCAATATAGATGATGTTTACTTCTTTTTCTTACCTTGTTGCACTGGCTAGAACCTCCAAAATACAATACTGAATAGAAGTGGTAAAAACAGACAGACATAATTGTATTGGTCCTGATCATTAGAGGGAAGTGTTCAGTCTTTCACCACAAAGTATGATATTGGCTGTATGTTTCTTGTTTGTTTCTATCAAATCTGACTATCTTTCTTTAGAGAGATTAAGTTTAATCCATTAACAATTATTGTGATCACTGATACATTTGGATCAATTTCTCCTCTTTTGTGCTGTGTCTTCTGTGTATCATCATCTTCCTCTCCTTTTTTTTTTTTTTTTGCTTTTTTTATCCTTTCATTTCTTCTCTTAGGTTGATAAAATTATCTTTGTTCCCCTTTTCCTTCTCTAATGGTTTGGAAGCTATAGATTGCATTTCTCTTATTTTGGTAATTACTTTTAACATAAATATTAAACTACATATTATCTAACAAAGTCTAAAGTAACCCAGTATCCTCATCCTTCCAAACAAGGCAATGATTTTGTGTGCATCAACCATTATATTTCATCCCTTTCATCCTCCTTGCATTTACCGTGTAAATTTTTATTCCCAACTTGCTTTTAAACAAAATGTTATCTTAAATTAATTTGATTTACCAATATATTTTTATCTACTTCTTTGCTCATTACTGTTTCGTTCATCCCATTTCTTTTTTTTCTTTTTTTTTTTTTTGCGGTACGCGGGCCTCTCACCACCGTGGCCTCTCCCATTGCGGAGCACAGGCTCCAGACGCGCAGGCTCAGCGGCCATGGCCCGCGGGCCCAGCCGCTCCGCGGCATGTGGGATCCTCCCGAACCGGGGCACGAACCCGTGTCTCCTGCACCGGCAGGCGGACTCTCAACCACTGCGCCACCGGGGAAGCCCATCCCATTTCTTTATTCTGGGTTTCTCATTTTTCTTAGTGAAGTACATCCTATAGTAGTTCTCTCATCAGAATTTGTGATGAGATGCATTTTGGTGAAAAAATGTGGGGCCTTTCAATCCATCTTCTATTTCAATTAGTATTTCTCTAATATTTTTTCTCTCTTCATTTCTCTGTTCATTTTTCTAAGTAAATTCTTCAGTACTATTTTCAAATTCAGTAATTCTCTTTGATTGGTACCAATCTAGAGTTTATTCAATTTATTCAGTTTTTACTCTCAATTATTATATTTTTTTATTTCTAGGTGTTTTAAATTAGTTTTATTTTATCCATTTGTCCTTGATCCATTGATGCCAGTTTTTAATTTCACAAAACTTTTATGTTTGTTATCCCTTCCTTCATCTCTGAATAACTTACACATCTTTATTTTAAAGTTATTTTGGGGATTGTCCAATTATTTTTATTTTTTCAATAATTAATTCTCCTGATTCTTGATTCATTGAGTAGCTTTCTTAGAGCTGGTTTTATGTACTTACTTTGTTATTTTCATTTACAGAGTAGCATTTTCTCATTCTCTCTTCATTCACTCCCTTATTTCTAGTGGTTTTGCTGTGCCTCCACCAGGCTCCTGGGACTTCTACTTGAGAACAGGTCTTATGTCAGCAGCTGAGGGCTTTCACTTTGGAGTGATATCACAGATTTAGCCATTGAATCAGCAGCTGTCCTGGCATAGATTCTGTCTCCATTGCCTTCTCTGTTTCCTCTAGACACTACAGCTGCATAGCTTTACTTGAATTATTCTTTTAAACAAACAAACAAAAATCTTCCTTTAAATTGTCAGTGTTAAATTAAATATATAGAAGCTGTAGCCCAGTCATTCTCCTTTCATGGGTGAGAAGCCCCACCCTTGCCCCTGGTATTACTCAGTGAGACTGAATGCCATCCATTTGCACATGGGATGCTCTTGGTCTTGTCTACACAATGGAAACCCAAATTCAGGCCGACTCTAGGCATTTCTGGATTTAGAATCCAGCAGGCTTATCACTTCAGCCCCATTTATGGCAGGATGTTTCCATTTTGATTTTTGTCTACAGAGATATTTAGCTTGTTTTGGAGCATGGAATGTGTCTGAGGTGTGAGTGTGTGTGTGTGTGTGTGTGTGTGTGTGTGTGCTAAATGTATCATCATTGTGAAGCAGTTTAAAACATGAACTCATACCACCATCTTGAAAAGGAGTGTAGAGCAGTGTTTCTCAGTCTTTTATAGGCTCTGCTCTGTGTTGATATTTATAAAAACAATTTGTATACTGTTTGTGTACGTAAAACTTTTTACACTATTTGAAATTTCAAAACACTATAAGTAAAACTTCATGACTGCCTTGACAGGGACATTGAATTCTTCCCATAGATTGTTTTTTTGTTTTTTTTTTAACACCTTTATTGGAGTATAATTGCTTTACAACGGTGTGTTAGTTTCTGCTTTAAAACAAAGTGAATCAGATATACATATACATATATCCCCATATCCCCTCCCTCTAATCACATATGCTGTCACCACTACTCCACCTCACTTCCTATTTCTACCACTCTCCCAGGTTAAAATCAATGCCCTGAAAGGAAATACGCAGCTCTAATAAGATCAGCTTCAGAAAACTTAGAGAACAGAAATGTTAATAAGCAGGGAGAGTGTGTGGCTAGTGGCAGACAGGTTGCCTGGAAAAATCAACTTTGCATATACAAAGGGAGTGCCCTTCTCCCAGAAACCAGAGGAGGCAGCTAACAGACCTCCACAATCTGAACCGTCTCGCTCACCCTGATCAGTTTGTCCTCAAATTCTAACCGTGGGAATAAACACCACTTTTGGCAAAAACATTTGTTTTACTTCACAAACAACTTCATGACAATATCCATAGAAATCAAAATAAAAGAACATCAAAATCCCAGTAGGCAAATAGATGAAGAATAAGAACAGGCTGTTCTCATAGAGGAAATACAAATTCACCAAACATACACACACGTGTTACCCTTTATATTAATCTAAGAAATAAAAATAATGTACTATTTTATATCTAGGAACATTTTTAAAAGAAATAACTCTCAAGTTTAAGGTTACTAGTAAACTGGTATGTTCATACTTCCTGCTACGTTGGAAACTGGCACAATTCTTTGGAAAAGCAATATGTATTGAGAGCTATAAAAATGGGTATTTTAGCCAGTAATCCAACCCCTATGAATTTATCTTAAGGAAGCATCGAAAGAAAAACACCTATATCCATGATGATGGTCACGCAGTATTATTTACAGTACTATAACTAAATGTTCAAGAGGACAAAACAGGCAGTGAGTTGCCCCAATATTTTTGAACAGCTTTATTGAGGAATAAATGATGTACAATAAAGTGTACATAAAGTGTACAATTTAATAAGTTTTGACATATGTATACATCCACGAAACCATCACCACAGTCAAGATAATGAACATGTTCACCCCGCAATGTTTTTAAATGAACAGAAGGCATTTAGGGCCAGATGCTAAATGATGCTACCCCAGCCATCACCCCCTTACCCCAGGCCTTAGCCGACCACCCAGGAAGGGGAACGGGAAGGGGCCATTGGGAGTCACTGTCCATAGTGAGGAGGTTTACTATTCCCTGCCTCCATAATGGTGCTCCTCCCATTTGCCAAGAATTGGGACTCCAAAGAATAACTCATAGAGATTGAAGGTGCCTGTATGCAAGAGGAGACTGCCATCTACCCACCGACTGGATAGTTTCCAAGTCATGGTATCTGCAGACCCACTTTGGGGCCAGCATCATGGCCGGAGATTTCCAAGAGTTGGGAACATGCTGCAGCAGCTCATACAACAGTGAGAAGAGATCGGGGTATAATGTGCTTGTAAAAGATGACCTCCTACCCCACAGTCTCCTGTGGCCCCTGGAGGGTGTGGAAGAGAAAATGACTCCATGTGAAGAAGCTGAGGGATAGGGAGAGGCAGGAACTGTGGTGCCCAGTGGCCAAGTGAGGGGATGCCCTACTGAGACAGGAGGTTGTTAGCCAATGGCATGGCTTGAAAGGGATGCCACTGTTCCTTTCTAAGAGGGTGACAGAGGGACCAGAGTGAAGAATATACACTCAGAAAAATCACATGACACACAGAAACCACGTCAGCAGAGCCCCAGCAGCCAATCAAAGTGACCAGTACAAAGATCAGGGCTGCTGCCCCTCACTGGCAGGTCAGAGTATAGTACAACTTACCCCTCTTATCAAGACCCTCCTCCTCACCTAATACCCCTGGCAGGAAAGAAGCAGTGAAAAAACAAAACATATCTCCTCCAGACCACAGATTCTGAAGGTCACGATCTAGCCAGAGAGGGAAGGGACAAGGGATGAGAGTGGGTTTCAAACTGAACAAGACAGAATTTTTTAATAATGAGAAATGACTCTAAAGCTGTGGGATCGTCCCAAGATGTTACTGAAGGAAAGGAAAGGGAAGTGGTGATTGGAAGAGAACAAGAAAGCTTTAAATCCTGTACCTCACTGAATATAGAGAATTCACTATACCTGATACAATCATAAAACTAAGAGGACAGAAAAAGTATACTATATTAACTCAATACATTATACAACCAACAAATGTATAAGTATGAAGAACTATGTAGAAAAATGCAATTTGTTTATATGCTATTATCCCAAGAAATAATGACAATAATTAAAAACAGAACAAAACATATAATATTTATATAAAACAAGTATATACACAAAATCTTGAAGGGAATACGAAAATGATTATTCTGTTAATATGGTATGATTATAGTTTTTAAATTGGTGTTTTTACATTTCTTTTATGATAGGAAAAAGTGAGGAAATAAATCACCTACCATCCTGCCTTACTAGTTCAGGAAAGTCTATTCATTTTCCATGTTCTTTTCTCTTTGATGATTTGATAAACGGTTTTGAGCACTTACCTGCCAAGTGTGAGACTATGCCAGACGTTGTGGGCACAGCTCAGAGCAGGGCTGGCGGGCTCACCGCCCTCACCTGAGTGCAGCTGCAAGGATGCCAGGTGCTGAGGGCTGTGCTAGGTAAGGGCAGCTGCTTGGAGCCCAGGAGGACAGCTGGGGGCCCCCACGACTTCCAAGAGTAAGTGATAAGTATGCTGAGACAGAAGGAATGCGTGGAACGTGGCCAGGGGAAGAGCTTGAGGGAAGAAGGCAAGGAACAGAGCGTATAAAATGGCCCCAGAGACGTGGCAGAAGTTCTCTAGAAAAACAGAGTGGAGTTTGAGAGGGCTGGAGCTGCAGGTGAGCAGTGACACAGGAAGGGAAGCAGGGTCAGGCCTCATACGTTTTGGTACAAAGTGTGGATTTTTAAGATAAGAGGACACGTAGAAATACACACATTCATAATGCTTAGATAGTTGAGTTTCTTAACTTCTATGAAATTCTTGATTCCTTATTTCTATGAAATAGGATACATGTAACTTTCTAGCCTTCTATAATACTTTCAATTCTCCACGTTTAGCTTCTTGGAGTTTGCACCATCCTGGGACACAAAGCAAGCATTTGGAAGATGCAGGTTTTTATTGGGAGGTCTCTTGGCAGGCATTGGGCCCACGTGTTCCATCCACAGCATTCTGTTCTCTCGGCACCTCCATGAGGGCTGACCTTCCTTGGGGTTATTCTCAGAGGTCACAGGCATAATGTCCCCGCACACTGAAGGATGGCACACAAACCTGGAGTATTTTTAGCCATTAATTCAGTCACTGGTTTCAGCTGACCTCCATCTACCTAGAGACACTATTCAGGGCCAACTGGAGGGCTGGGTTTCTATAAGTTTCTCACACAAGAGAAAGTTGAAATAAAAGGTATGAAGAGAATTTTGTTGTTGACAGGTGAGTGTTTCAAGTGTGGGCCTCGCAATGAACTATTCACTTATGGTTTATGAGGCAATGATGAGACAGCTTGAAAGAAGTACATCTCTGAGACATGACAGTTCAGTCCCAAAGACCATTAACCAAGGGTCAGCTGATCAAACACATCTGCAGAAATGGAACAGAGCAGGCCTCTGTGCAATCCTGTGTATCAGAGTGATGGCTACAGTATTCTATTTAATCTAGCACCAGTACAAACTGGAAACCTAAAAGAGTTCACTCTCCACAGCCACAGGCTTCAAAGTATCTTCTTGTCTCCACTAAATAGCTCAAGGAGACAGAACCTGGAGGACATGTTTTCAGAGTGAAATTTTTTCCTTCAATTTTGCTTAAATTTGAATATACTTTTTGTAGGAAAAATGAAGTTATTAAGTAATCATTTTTGCAACAATGAAAAAAGTTTCCATTTTAATTATGCTATTTGTTATGTAGCTTAAATACAATTAGAAAGCTACTAATGAATTTAGATGATTCATCCCCTATTTCTGTTACAGTCACTTTCTTCTGTGTCTTTTTATTACTTACAAAAGTGGCACGTGTTTGTGGTGAGTTATATATGTCTGTTGTCTATCTGTTTATATGCATATGTATAAGTCCGTGTATACACATGTGTGCCTATATACATATATGTGTGGGTATGTGTGTATATATCTACATATACACACATACCCACACATATATACTTTATAAAAGATTATAAAATGAAAAATGAAAGTCCATTCCCCCAACCTCCCATCATTAGCTCCACTCTCCAGAAGCAATCACTGAAAAATCTGTGTTGTGCCTCTGGACAGGATGTTACGATGGGGCTCTTCCTGCCTCAGTTTCATCTGAGGTACCAATGAAATAGACACTAGACCCGCCAGAGTCTGTCTCCTCCCAGGAAACCCAGAAGGGAGGAGGGCTGACGGTTTTGGCAACCCACCTTTCCCAACACCAGATCCAGGCTCAGGGGGGTAAGAACATTTAAAGCTAGTCAGAATCCTTTAATGGTCACAAAGGATTGTTGCTTTGTTTTTTCACTATGTTGAAACTAGTCTTACAACTTAAAGTAATTGTGGGACTACCTATAACCTAAAGTGAGAAGAATAACGAGAGACCTGACAGCATTTTTATCCAGAGGCAATGAAGATGGAGACAAAAAATTAAGTTACTGGAGCCATGAACACCTCCCATGCAATTATAAATGTTCTACAGCCTTGCTACTCTCAGTGTGGTCCAAGGATCAACAGCACTGGCATCACCTGGGAGCTTGTTGGAAATGCAGAACCTGAGGTTTACTCCAGACCTACTGAATCAGATCTTCATTTTAACAAGATCCCAATGATTCATAAACACCTTAAAGTGTAAGAAGTGGAATGTACAACATCTTTTTAGTGGTTAACAAGTACGCCATTGTATGACTGTGCCACAGGGCTAGAGTTTAATTATTTGACTCTAGTGTTAGAAGAGTTTATCCATCTAGATTGCCAGGAGACATTTCCTAGAAATCCTTGTTAGAGCCAATCTCATTGGCCTTGGATAACAGAGATAATTCTTTCTGGGTGAAGCTGTGGGAAAACCAAAGTCTGGACCTAAGGCTACACTGGAGAGGTGTCTCACAGATGGCTGTTCCCAGAACGGCTTAAAAAACTGTTTACTATGTTATGGTAACAGATGCTTTCAAACAAAGAGAACAGGAAGCTGGTGCCTTCTCTGTCTGCCATTCAGCAGGGCTGAATGCCTTCCATTAAGTTCGCCTGCAAACTTTGCTGAAGAGCCCAGCAAGCAGCAATGAAAATTACAGAGCGGTTCCCTGGCACTTTAGTGGGTAATCAGCTGAAATTGAGCCGTTTTCCATATTCTTTGCTGATAATGCAAATAGACCTTTAAAGCAAATGGCTCCAAGTTACCACACATCCTACAAGCTGAGAAGGCCCATGGGGTCCACACAGATGCTTCCGCTGCACCCCAAGCCCTGCCACAGAATGATTGGTTCCCACGGCTATCAACGGCAGGCTCCACCAGGCTGCCTGTGTGTTAACAAATGGCCAGGCTGAATTAGAGGGTTACAGGCCCAGGGCCAATTATCTGGATAAATTAGCTATCAGGAAGTAAAAGCAGTTCCAGGAAAAAGGCTGGATCTTTCTAAAATCTCTATGATTTTCTTCACACCAGACTCAACTTTCCCTTGAAAGGTTCTCCCTTGTGCTGTCCAGGAGAAAAGGACTCTAGGTCTAAACTGGCCTTTAGATGTCCCAAGATTATCAACAAGAGCAGAAGGAAGTTGTAGGGATTATTGACTGCAGAAAAGTTGTTTCATCTCAGATTTTCTTGGCTCAGAATGGGGAATCTGGGAAAAACGTCACTTTGGTTGTTGCTTAGAGGCCAAGAGGAGGAGCAATGGTAAGGAAGACAGCACTGGATTCAAATGCCAACCTACCACGTCCTAGCTCTGTGACCCTGATGGTGGCTGACACTCTCTGACCCTTAACCCCTATGAAATAGGACAGCAATATCCTCACAGGTAAGATATCATATATTGTATCACCTGGAACATGACAGGTATTTGATAAATGCTATTTTCCCTCCTTCAAAAGTGATCCAAACCTCACACTTTTCCTTCTCTCTTCACTCACACCCTAAACATCAAAGATGAATGTAAAGGTCAATAAAGAACAATTCTAGAAACTTATTACAGCTAAACGCTAAATTCTAGGTATTATTTACCATCAATAAATTTGTAGTAAATATTTATTTCTATTAAACAACTCAATTTCAGTAGCAAAAAGGGTTTTTTTCTACCCTACCCTATAGAACTCACTCTCCATGTTTATTTGTTTCTAGTAAATACTTTTGTGGCTGCAAATTTTGCATGGAATGTCACTTTAAAGTGCCACATATCCCAGCTCTTGCTATGCAGTGCTATGCAGTGATCTCAGTGTTATTCATTTTTTACATTTTATAGGTTTATAATTTACTTTTTACCCAAAAAATAAAAGATGTTCAAAAATTTCAAGGTAGACTCTTTTCTGCTCACCCTTTCCCAATTATTTTATTTATTATTATTTTATTCATCATTTTTGTGTATTTTTCAATTAAGTTATTAAATGATTTTATTTATTATTTGGCAACTATTTTTCATTGATTTTACATATTCTTTTAAAAGCACAGATCTGATTGTGTCTCTTGCTTCAGTGGCTCTCACTGTCCTCAGGATGAAATCCAAGCTCCTCATGGGGCTTCCTGTGACGCTCTCATGATATCAGCCCGTTCACTCCTCCAGCGTCCTGGCTCTCTAGTCCTGCTGCCTCTCCCCAGTCTCACCTCCATCCTGCCCCATCCTCCCTCCCTCCCTCTTCTAATCCCAACTGCACACTCTTCAGCCACACAGAATTCCATTTAGTTTTGTGAAGATGCCATGCTTGCTCCTGCTTTAGGAACTTAACATGGCCTGTTTTCTCTGCGGGAAACATTTTCTCATTTCTACTCCATTGACTGAACAGCTCCTGTTCATCCTTCAGATCTGAGGATGGATGTCAGTCTCTCCAGAAAGCTCTCAGTGAGGTTAAGGCGCCCCTGCTAGTCTCCACATAGCACCCAGGTCACCTCCCCATCACACAAAACACCCATTGCCTGTCTATTTCTTGGTCAAGAACTGTGACCAACTTAAGAGCTAAGACCATGTCTTGTCAACCCTGATGTAGAGTTCCTTCTCCCTAGCCCATTCAAAGTCCCTGGTGCTCAGTGAATATGGTTGAATATTTACCTGCTCAACAAATGTATGCATCTAACTAGGAAAAAAAGAAAATAATGGAAAGAAAAATTATACACACACACACACACACACACACACACACACACACACAATTTCAGCTGTTATGTATTAAGAACTTACTACTTTCTAGACACCGTACTAAGTACATTACTTATGCTATTTGTTCATATCATGATGTTACAGTGGTTATCTCTAAAGGAGATTTAAGGTGATAATTTTATTCTTTAAACTTTAAACATTTTCCCAATTTACAAATATTCTTCATAGAAATCAGGGAAAATAGTTATTTAAAGCTGTTCTTTGCCTACAGAGGTCTTATAATATAGACAAGTATAAAATGCATACAGATTATGGAAAACTGGCCTTGTGGAGAAGGCACTAAGCCAGTGGCCCCTCTTTAATTCTCCCAGAGCTTCAAACTGTGGTAAGTTCCAAAGGCACCTGTTGGCTCTGTACATGTAGCACTTATTTGTTTCTCAAACCTGTAAGTGAAATAGTGCCCACAAACACAGCTGCTGCTGCTTTGGCTACTGCTCATCCCTTATCTGTGAAGCGGGGATGAGACCCATCCTTCTGCATGCTATAGAATCGCCAATGGAAAACAATAAAACTTAAGTGAACAGCATCCAGGCCATTGGAAAATATTCCTGGGCCTGTTCACCTCTATTAAGTCCTGACCCATCCTATGATACCATATAAAAAAATCTAGCACATTAACATTCTCAGTTGATGCTCACAATTCCCAGAACCCTCATT
The DNA here is from genome assembly GCF_002837175.3 of Physeter macrocephalus. Taxonomy (NCBI): domain Eukaryota; kingdom Metazoa; phylum Chordata; class Mammalia; order Artiodactyla; family Physeteridae; genus Physeter; species Physeter macrocephalus. The sequence goes on from NC_041218.1 coordinate 52,982,681, forward strand.
CTGAGCCTTCAGTTAATGCACAATTGTTTGAGCAATAAAAACTGATTTTTTTAGTTCACAATAGAGCTTTGTGTGAGCAAATGTATGTGCTTTTCATTTGAACATAAATGGCCCCACTTGCTTATGAATGAAATCAGCGTTTATTGTACTAATAATTCACAAACATGAATTAAACATACCTAAAGTTAGACAAGTTTCATCCCCTATGTTTCTCTCCCTTTTCTCATCCTCTGTCTCAAGGGATATTTAGAAATAAATTCTGGATTCATAAGAAATAAGGGTGAGCAATATGTTTACATCTGTTGTAAACTATAAACATGAATAAAGACTGCTTAGACATTAAATCTTCATTCCTCTGCCTGTATATTGATTGCATATCATACTCAATACCTTTTCCTTATGGGAAGTTATGGGAAAAGTAATGCAGTATCTGGTACATTTGTTTTCTTTCATGAGAATTTTAACCATTTAGATACTAAAGGTCCCATTCCAGCTGTGATATTTATTATAACTAATCTTTGCAGTTGGTAATGATAACGTCTACCATTTATCAGATTATTTCTCTGTGCCAGGCATGCTCATCCTCATAGCAGCTCCATCAGATAGTTACAGTCCCTATTCTAAGGAAGCAAAACCAAAGTCTTAACTAGGTGCTGTACCATGTACACAGTCCAGCTACTACACGGAGAAGCCTGGGCTAGAACCCAGCCCTTCATCTTTTAACAAAACAATGAGAGAGAGCAAAACCACAAAAATTATCCCCAACATTTTTGCATTATTTTTCATAAGGAACACACGGAATCTACTAGACTTCTTTCTATTTCTATTTGTCTTACGCTCCAAGGCTAACTCCCTTTCAGGTAGTGTTGAGTGCTCAAGAAAAAGCTGCTTTAGGCCAAGAATCCCCACAACCCACACAAAGCAGGGTGATGGGGAACTGGAATAGGAGGAGGTCTCAGTGTGGACCCCGAGGTAGCAAATTGGAGAAATTCAAAGATCGGGAATGTGAAGTTCAGGGTTCCAGGCATAAAGGTCAAATAGAGACCACCACCACAGTCTCCCATTCCCCTAACACAAACCTCTTGAAATCACAAAGCACTGACATGTTGTCATGACAGGCTGTACTTCAGAAAAGTGCAAAGTACAAGAAATTTGTGTCCCATAAGTTTCTCTTCATGTCTTCATCAGAGATGCACTCGGCCTCCAAAGGAACAGACAGCATTGAGCCATGACCAGACACTGAGGTGTTTCTGGTACAGCATATGACTCTCCAATCAAGTGGGACTAAAAGCAGCAATTAAGTCCAATAAGTTAACACCAAACACAAGTTTCTAATGCACAGATCACTCGATAATATAGACCCTGCTTTGGTATCCAAGGCTAAAGGTGGGGAAAGGAGGACTGGAATAGTACTCTTTCTTCTCAAGCCCTTGCTTTTCCACGCCTAAAGTAGAAGGAGACAGCTGCACTCCCTTCAACTCAGGGGGTGGGAAGACAAGTAGAGCTGACAGGGTTCCATGTAAGTCCTTAGCACCTTAAAGGGGAGGAAATGTTTCTCACCCAAGATCATGGTAATTATCACAATCTGAGAGGGAAGAACTGCTGAATAAGGGGGCCAGGCACATGTTGCCCAAAGCAGAGACTGGGGGGAAATGGGGGTGTCACCAAATAACTGGGGCCAGAAGTTGCGATGGGGTCCTATGGAGTCAATCACCTAAGAATGGAGTTTGAAGAGTCTGGGAGTCAACAGAGAATCTGGATCACTCTCAGAAGCAGGGGTTACTCTGAGACTCCTAAACACCAGCAACTAAACAGAGCAAAGAGAAGAGGCAAAAAGAGAGGGCTCATGGAATCAATGCTGGAAAGGCTCAGGAATGTCATCATGATGAGTGACACTTACTGTGCATTTACTTCATGCCAGCCTTGGGTTAAGTGTTCTAAAAGTATCATCTTATTTAATCATTACAAACCCTATAAGGGGAAGCTCACCACAGAGCCCATATGTTGAACCACTCTACAGCTACCTAAAAATTTCATGCCTCCCTGAGCTCAGGACGTGTCTTTCTTTTTTTTTTTTTTTTTTTTTTTTTGTGGTATGCGGGCCTCCCTCTGCTGCGATCGGCAGGCGGACGCTCAACCACTGCGCCACCAGGGAAGCCCCAGGACGTGTCTTTCTTAAATGGTAGTTCTCAGACTGTTCTGAACAGGGGAAATAACTAATCCTAGATCCTCCTTTAGCTGTTATGGCAAATAATTTTACAGATGCCAGCACTCTAATTGTCATGTGGGAAAATAATCAATGCCAGCTGCTAGCTAGAGAAATGCAAAATCTCCACGGAGTAGATGAAAGCCCCTACTGAATCTGACTAGAAGTAAGTTCAAGAAAATCCTTTTGGTCTTTAAAAACAAGGCCACATCAGGAAGCATGGGAAAGGTGGACTCGAGATCCAAGAAGAGTATTTGTTGCAGCATCCTCAAAATAATCTCACCTTTCAGTTTGGGGACATATTGGAAAAGTGACATTCATGTTCATATGTTCTTAGGAATCTAATCAACTATATTACAAAGTTTTAATCAGTCAGGAATTTTTTTTCTTCACTATCTTCTCTCACTTTTCAGTATTCACCCTTTTTTTTCTCTCCCCTTTTCCCTTATGATCTCCCACCATCCACAAACTTGTTCTCCAACATTCCCAAGAGTCCAAGAAAGTACCTAGGATGCTAGGTTGCATTCGAGCTCTTTCAAAATAAAACTCCTCTAAGCCACTGTCTTAGAGTAGATTTTCTAGAAGCAGAGCCTGAGAGACGGATTCCTGTAGATGTGGTTTATCGGGGGAGGCCTTTACAATGGGCAATGAGAGAAGCAGGATGAGGTAGAGAAAGGAGCTAAGCAAGTGTGTGATCTCAGCAGGAGTCTGGCTTCAGCCTGACCCCATGGAGAGGTCTGGAACACACATCGCACCACAGAGCCAGTCCCCACTCGGGACAAGAGGACCAGCCTTCTGTCCCCCATGGCAGTCAGTTCTTGGCTGTGTGCTAAGAGGCAGGGCACAGGAGGGCATTGGCTCCCAGGTAGGCAGGCTATATCTGGCCTGGGGCAATTCTCCCAAGGAAGGGACAGTTCTTGCTTGACTGCTTTTCATTTTCATAGTTGTTAAAATTCTGTACTTTGTTCTCAGATATGGTTTCATATTTTCAATCATCCAATTTGGGTTGTTTAAAGGAATGAAAAATCTTGCTTCAATGGCTCAAGAACATAGCATTTCTCAGTAATCTGCCAAACTATTTACTTGGGTTATTTTTCTTAATCTCTATTTTTAAAAATTGCATAGAGCCAACAAATCCATCCTGACTCGAAGAATTGCAAAACACAGAAAAGTCTCTTTGTAATTCCTTTTGCATTTTGTATTATGTCCGTCCCCTCACAAGATGTAATTTGTTCTGCCTCCTCTAAGTGTGACACCAAAATAAATGAGGTCTATTTCTGGAGATGGCAGAGAGATGGTAGCCATTAAATCTGAAGCTTTACCTTTCCTTATTTGCAATACGAATGAAGCCAATTATCTTCTAGCTCCTATATGGCACAGGCTTCAAGTGTAGAGGATGAAAGGGAGTGGGGAATATTTCAACGTTGATTACGAGTCAAGAAGGACAGGACAATGAGTTACCTGAGTCCAACAAAATATCCCAAGAAACACAGATTTATGTGGCAAGAGACTTATTTGAATGTTTGGTTTAGGAAGCAAAGTTTAAATATCAAGTTAGATAGCTTTGACTTTTGAACCAATTCAGCATGTAGCACCCAACAAAGTAGTGTGGCTCAGAATATTGGCTTTGAAGTCTGAAGGTTGTGGGATCCAATCCTGGCCTTTCCACTGTGTGATCCTGGGCAAACTACTCAATCTCTAAAACTTATTCCTTATCTGGAAAAAGGTGATAATAATATATACTTCTCAGGGTTAATTCAAGAATTAAGTGAGAAAATATATCTATGGAACTTTGCAAAATGCTAAGTCTATTTGTTGCTTTTGTTGCAAATAACAGTAAATCTTTTATGTGAATTTTATTAGTCAGGATTCTCCAGAAAAACAGAACAAATGGGAGATATATGCATAGATAGATAGATAGATAGATAGATAGATAGATAGATAGATAGATAGATAGATAGAATTTATTATGAGGAATTGGCTCATGCAATTATGGAGGCTGAAAAATTCCACAATCTGCTGTCTACAGGTTGGAGATCCAGGAAAGCTGGTGGTGTAATTCAGCCCAAGTCTGAAGGCCTGAGAACGAGGGGAGCCAACGGTATAAGTTCCAGTCCAAGGGCAGGAGAAGATGAGATATCTCAGCTTAAGCAATGAGGTAACCAAAAAAGGGGGCAAATTCCTCTTTCTCCCACCCTTTGTTCTGTTCAGGCCCTTAACGAATTGGATAATGCCCACCCACATTGGGGAGGGCAATCTACTTTATTGAGTCCACTGATTCAAATGCTAATCTCACCCAGAAATACCCTCACAGGCACATCTAGAAATGATGTTTAATCTGGGCACACCATGGCCAGTCAAGTAGACACATAAAATTAACCATCACATAGGTTAAGGATTAAAAGTGGAGATTTAATATTAGACTACAGAAGTGGCTCATAAAACCCAAGAAGAGGAATATAATCAGGCCTTAGTAAGAGACTAGAACCAGTGTGTTACTTCAGGTTCCAAGAAGCAGATGCCAACGTGGCATTAGTTGTATAAGAGTTTAATGGAGGAAATGGCCATAGGAGGAGTAGGGGAGGGAGCTGGAGAAGACAGGAAAGGGCCTCTGGACCATGATCCACCTCTGACGCTTGTGGAAGAGATGGGAAGGAAGCAGCGTTGGGCAGGAAGAGGCCTGGACTGCAGTGGAGCTCTGAGAACATCGTGGGCAGGCTGAGTCTTCAAATCAGTCTCCAGGTTGATGAGTCTTGTGTCTTGTAGGAATAAGCCTGCATTTCAGTCCTGCTGTGCATGGTCACTGTCGGGGACCAGCCCATGGGAAGGAGGCTTTGGAGTGTGTTGGTGGAATCAGAGGGCCAACGGCTGGAGCCATTAGGCAATTTTGCTTCCCACACCAGGAGATTGGGGAAACATGTTTTCATGGCCATCACAATCATGATTCAAAGGTCTTTGGGAAGACTGAGAGCCTTCCTTCTCTCTGTAAGGCTCTTTCTGCCTTTTCTGTGTTTTGTTCTTCCTTTTTTTCTCCACACTGGCTGCTTCTGCTCTTCCATGCCACACACAAAGCAGGAAACACCCCTCAGCTCCCAGGCTTCCATTGAACGGGCCCAGATAGCCAGAAAAAGCCACCTCTCCTCTGTGTTTCAATTCCCCATTTCATGGAAAGGGAAGCTAATTGGCCAAACTTGGATCATTCCCATCCCTGAAATAATCAGCTGTGTCCTGAGAGAGCAAGGCCATATTAATTATCATGAGGATGGAGGCAGGGCGGGAGGAGTAACTTCCAGGAAAGTGGGGATGAGGTGGATAGTACTAAACAAACGACTCAGTAAAATATTCAACATACTTCTCAGCAAAAACAGTGTGACATTATGGAATTGCTGACTAGCTTAAGCTCTGACTCTGAGAGCAGTCACCTGCCCTAACAGAGGATCCAGATTCTCAGGGTGGCCAGCTAAAAAGATCCCAGAAACACCACACTCTCAGGAGACTACTGTACATGCTTCAGCAATCCAAATAACAATCAATACCTGAGGCTCTGTTAATTAGAAAAATGAACATCAGAATTGATGTTTTTATTATGAACATAGTGACTTGCTAATTAGCATGATAAATGTTAGAAATGGGCTTTTATTGGTAAAAATTAAAAGTATTTAAAATATATGGATTTGTTACCTCAACAAAGGCATCAAAAACCAAAAATAAACAAGAGGGACTACATCAAACTAAAAACCTTCTGCACAGCAAAGGAAACCATCAACAAAATGAAAAGGCAAGCTACTGAATGGGAGAAACTGTTTGTAAATCATATATGTGATAAGGGGTTAATATCCAAAATATATAAAGAACTCATACAACTCAACAGCAAAGAAAAAAAATTCTGATTTTAAAAATGGGGAGGTGATCTGAAGAGACATTTTTTGCAACAATATATAGATAGCCAAAAGGTACATGAAAAGATGCTAAAAAATACAAATTATCAGGAAAATGCAAATTAAAACCACAATGAGGTATCACCTCACACCTGTTAGAATGGCTATCATCAAATTACAAGAAATTACAAGTGTTGGTGAGGATGTAGAGAAAAGGGAACCCTGAACACTGTTGGTGGGAATGTAAGTTGGTGCAGCCGCTGTGGAAAACAGTATATGGAGGCTCCTCAAAAAATTAAAAATAGAACTACCAAACAATCCAGGAATTTCACTTCTGAGTATTTATCTGAAGAAAACAAAAACACTAACTGGAAAAGATTTATGCAACCCCCTATTCATTGCAGCACTATTTACAATAACCAAGACCTAGAAACAACTTAATTGTCTACTGGTGGATGAATGGTTAAAGAAGTTGTGGTATATATATATATATATATATATATATATATATATATATACCACATATATATGTATATATATATATATATATACCACATATATATGTATATATATATATATGGTATGAAATATTACTCAGCCATAAAAAAGAAGGAAATCTTGCTATTTGTGATAACATGGATAGACGTTGAGAGCATTATGCTAAATGAAATAAGTAGATAGAAAATGACAAATACCACATGATATCACTTTTTTAGATGTGGAATCTAAAAAAAGCAAAAAAGCCAAGCTCATAGATACAGAGAACAGACTGGTTGCTGCCAGAGCCTGGAGGGGAGGAAAATGGGTAAAGGGAGTCAAAAGGTACAAACTTCCAGTTATAAAATAAATAAGTCACGGGGATATAATGTACAGCATGGCGACTATAGTTAATAATACTGTATTGCATATTTGAAAGTGGCTAAGAGAGTAGATCTTAAAAGTTCTCCTCACAAGAAAATAAATTCTGTAACTACGTGTGGTGATGAGTGTTAACTAGACTTACTGTGGTGATCATTTCACAATATATACAATATTGGATCATTATGTTGTACACTTGAAACTAATATAATGTATGTCAATTATACCTCAATAGGAATGCTAAAAATTAAATAAGATATATGGATAGGTTGAAATGCTTTAGAGACACATACCTTTATTGCTTGAACAGGGTATAAGAATCTAGTTATGCTATCACCTACACCCTTAAAATGGTACCTGAGTTTTGATCCCTAAATGGTCTTGTGTCCAGCCATTTTGGGAGGTGCTGTGGTCTGAATGTTTGTGTCCCCACAAAATTCACACATTGAAATCCTAATGCCTAATGTGATAATATTAGGAATTGGGGCCTTTAAGAGGTACTTAGATCATGACTAGGATTAGTGTTCTTATAAAAGAGATACCACAGGGCTCACTTACCCCTTCCACCACGTGAGGACACAACAAGAAGTCAGCAGACTGCAACCTGGAAGAGAGCTCTCACCAGACCTCGACCGTACTGGCACCCTGACCTCGGACTTCCAGCCTCCAGAACTGTGAAAAATAAATTTCCACTGTTTATGAGCCACCCAGTCTGTGGTCTTTTGTTATAGCAGCCTGAATGGGCTAAGACAGGAGGATTCTGGTTCTTTGAAAGATCCAGGACTTTACTGACCTACAGAACAGGAGGCTAACTATTTGGTGAGTGCTAGCTAATATATGTTTGTTTCATAAATAACTGTACATGCGGCAGGGTGTGGTCTGAGTCTCACTTCCATATTTCACGGAAGTCATGCTGCGGGCAAGTTGCAAGCCCTCACCCACCTCACACCTCTTTGGCATCAACTGCAGTTATTACTCTAAAAAGAACCTTAGGATTGGAGTGTGACTAGATTGGTTCAGATCAGGCTGCAATGGTAACGAGAAGGCCATCAAATCGCTGACTCCTCTGTGAAGCTCTCAAAGCCCTTCTGGAATTGAGCTTGGGTCCTCTGAATATAAACACACTCTCCTTGGTGAGGTCAGGTTTTTGTTTTTGTTTTCATTTTTTAAATATATGACTCATCTCCCAAGATTGTACTAGATGAGAACAGGGGAACATACCTTGGCAGCCCTCCCCGCATGCCCTGCCCATAATACATGTTCACCAAGAATTCTTGAATAAATGAATGAATGGCTGAAGAATGGGAAACATCATTCCACCCTCCTGTGTGCAGTCTTGTCACCTCTAGACCACAGACTTTTTCTGGTTGTTTGCCCCTCTCCAATCTAAAGCTGACCTTGCTTTCCCCTCCTTTCCTCTTCCACAGGCTCTCTTATGACCTGGGTTGAGCATCACACTCCCTTCATATTTCAGCAGAACCGCCAGAGCTAGTGCTTCACACAGAACAATCTGTGACCTTTCAAAGCCCAACAGGTAACAGCATAATAATAATAGTGAACCTCCAGAGTCCTGCAAACTTCTTCCTAACTATTGTGACATTGTATTAGGGCAGTGGCAGCAACATAAAAAAATAAAAAGAAGCTGTGTAGTGCGTGACCTGATTACATGATCATGGAGGTCACGGCATCACCTCCCTTTCTCTGTATGTTCGGCACTGAACTTTGTTCCACTTAGTATAATACTAATAGCACACTAACTTTTCCATCATTCGCTGCCAGTTTGTAGCTTCTCTAGGTCCTTGATTCTCTTATTCCTGAGATTGCATGTTTTTTGATGCATGCTATTAGCATCAATACAGAGGATCTAAAAGCCAAAGTGAACAAATGAAAGGAGAAACTTTTCTTAAGGCAATTTGGCCACTTAAAGTACTAATAGCTCAGATGAAAAGTTGATCAAGGCAATAACTGAGCCTTTAGAGTAAGCAAGACTGAGAGCTGATGATAAGGAATGGACTTTCAATCACCTCTATTGGGCCTGCCTCCCACCACAGGAAATAATCCAGAACTGTCTGTAGAGACCCCCAAAATGTTTACTTTCACAAGGTCCAGTGTGATGGCAGTGAAGAAAGAAGACACAAAGTGAATCTACTATTTTCTAACTTTGACATTGCTCAGATGTCAAATATATTTGAGTATCAATTTCTTTTTAGCTGTAAAAATGGGGATCAGAATAACTCATCTAATTAATGCATGGGGCGGTTATAAAATAAAGTCATACACATAAACATCTTTGTAAATTGTACTTACAGGACTGTACTAATAAGGAATTATTGTTAGAATTATTGTTCTCAGTGACAACTACCATCAGCATGTGAATCATCCTCTGGGTCCATACAGCTATCTAAGGAGTGGCAACTGGATTCTTTAAAAATATATGAAAAAGACCCTTATTCATGCCACCCATCCAGGAAAGAAAGTCCATTTAAACATCAGGCTAACTGAAAGCTTTATTTCTAAGATTATGTTTGAAAGCATAAACTAGTGAAGGAAAACAACTTTGCTTCAAAACAGGGGTGATCTCCAGGGCCCCCATAGGTTTTCATCCTACCCTAACCTTATCTAACCTTCCCTTTCTCAGGCCAGAAATAAACAACATCTATTGTTTGTAAAACAAACAAACAAACAAAATACCAATGGTTCTCAGATTTGAGCCTGCTAGTTTAAGTGTGCAGTTGCAGCTGTATCCTATCCTGAGTAGTACAGATCCCACACATCCAGGAAAAAAGTTGAAACCTTTAATTTTCCCCTGTTATGGACTGAATTATTTCTCCCCTAAATTGACCTGTTGAAGTACTGACCCCCATTGTTATTATGTTTGGAGATGGGAACTTTGGGAGGCAATTAGGTTTAGATGGGGCCCTCATGATGGGATTAGTGTCCTTATATGAAGAAACATCAGAGCTTGCCTCCCGCCCTGACCCCCTGCTAGGTGAGGACACAGTGAGAGAAGACAGCCATATGCAAGCTAGAAAGATGGCCCTCCCTCGGAGGAGCTTCAAGATGGCGGAAGAGTAAGACACGGAGATCACCTTCCTCGCCACAAATACATGAGAAATACATCTACATGTGGAACAACTCCTACAGAACACCTACTGAACGCTGGCAGAAGAACTCAGACCTCCCAAAAGGCAAGAAACTCCCCACGTACCTGGGGAGGGTAAAAGAAAAAAGAAAAAACAGAAACAAAGAATAGGGACGCGACCTGCACCAGTGGGAGGGAGCCGTGAAGGAGGAAAGGTTTCCACACACTAGAAGCCGCTTTGCTGGCAGAGACTGCGGGTGGCAGAGCGGGGAAGCTTCGGAGCCACGGAGGAGAGCGCAGTAACAGAGGTGTGGAGGGCAAAGCGGAGAGATTCCCGCAAGGAGGATCGGTGCCGACCAGCACTCACCAGCCCGAGAGGCTTGTCTGCTCCCCCACCGGGACGGGCGGGGGCTGGGAGCTGAGGCTCGGGCTTCGGGCTTCGGAGGTCGGATCCTGGGGAGAGGACTGGGGTTGGCTGCCTGAACACAGCCTGAAGGGGTTAGTGCACCACGGCTAGCCGGGAGGGAGTCCAGGAAAAAGTCTGGACCTGCTGAAGAGACAAGATCCTTTTTCTTGCCTCTTTGTTTCCTGGCGCGCGAGGAGAGCGGATTAAGAGCGCCGCCTAAAGGAGCTCCAGAGACGGGCGCGAGGCGCGCTGATGGGCATGAGACGCTAAGGCTGCTGCTGCCGCCACCAAAAAGCCTGTGAGCGAGCACAGGTCACTGTCCACACCTCCCCTCCTGGGAGCCTGTGCAGCCCGCCACGGCCAGGGTCCCGTGATCCAGGGACAACTTCTCCTGGAGAACGCACGGCGCGCTTCAGGCTGGTGCAACGTCATGCCGGCCTCTGCCGCTGGAGGCTCATCCGGCATTCCATACCCCACACTCCCCACGGGCTGAGTGAGCCAGAGCCCCCGAATCACCTGCTCCTTTAACCCCGTCCTGTCTGGGAGGGGAACAGACGCCCTCAGGCGACCTACACGCAGAGGCGGGACCAAATCCAAAGCTGAACACCAGGAGCTGTGCGAACAAAGAAGAGAAAGCGAAATCTCTCCCAGCAGCCTCAGGAGCAGCGGATTAAATCTCCACAATCAACTTGATGTACCCTGCATCTGTGGAATACCTGAATAGACAACGAATCATCCCAAATTGAGGTGGTGGACTCTGGGAGCAAGATATATATATATTTTTCCCTTTTTCTCTTTTTGTGAGTGTCTATGTGTATGCTTCTGTGTGTGATTTTTGTCTGTATAGCTGTGCTTTTACCATTTGTCCTAGGGTTCTGATTGTCCTTTTTTGTTTGTTTGTTTTGTTTTTTTATTACTTAAAAATTTTTTTCTTAATAATTATTTTTTATTTTAATCACTTTATTTTATTTTACTTTATTTTATTGTATTTTATTTTATCTTCTTCTTTCTTTCTTTCTTTTCTCCCTTTTATTCTGAGCCATGTGGAGGACAGACTTTTGGTGCTCCAGCCAGGCATCAGGGCTGTGCCACTGAGGTGGGAGAGCCAAGTTCAGGACACTGGTCCACAAGAGACCTCCCAGCTCCACATAATATCAAACAGTGAAAATCTTCCAGAGACCTCCATCAACGCCAAAACCCAGCTCCACTCAATGAACAGCAAGCTACAATGCAGGACACCCTATGCCAAACAGCTAACAAGACAGGAACACAATGCCATCCATTAGCACACAGGCTGCCTAAAATAATAACAAGGCCATGGACACCCCAAAACACACCACCAGACGTGGACCTGCCCACCAGAAAGACAAGATCCAGCCTCGTCCACCAGAACACAGGCACTAGTCCCCTCCACCAGGAAGCCTACACAACCCACTGAACCAAACTTAGCAACTGGGGACAGACACCAAAACAACGGAAACAACGAACCTGCAGCCGGCGAAAAGGAGACCCCCAAACACAGTAAGTTAAGCAAAATGAGAAGACACAGAAACATACAGCAGATGAAGGAGCAAGGCAAAAACCCACCAGACCTAACAAATGAGAGGAAATAGGCAGTCTACCTGAAAAAGAATTCAGAATAATGATAGTAAAGATGATCCAAAATCTTGGAAATAGAATGGAGAAAATACAAGAAACATTTAACAAGAACCCAGAAGAACGAAGATAAAATAGTGGAAATAACTACTGCAGAGCAGAATAAAGAAAAAAGAATTAAAAAACTGAGGACAGTCTCAGAGACCTCTGGGACCACATTAAACGCACCAACATTCAAATTATAGGGGTCTCAGAAGAAGAAGAGAAAAAGAAAGGGACTGAGAAAATATTTGAAGAGATTATAGTTGAAAACTTCCCTAATATGGGAAAGAAAATAGTTAATCAAGTCCAGGAAGCACAGAGGGTCCCATACCGGATAAATCCAAGGAGAAACACGCCAAGACTCATTTAATCAAACTATCAAAAATTAAATACAAAGAACAAATACTAAAAGCAGCAAGGGAAAAACAACAAGTAACACATAGGGGAATCCCAATAAGGTTAACAGGTGATCTGATCTTTAAGCAGAAACCCTGCAAGCCAAAAGGGAGTGGCAGGATACTTAAAGTGATGAAAGAGCAAAACCTACAACCAAGATTACTCTACCCAGCAAGGATCTCATTCAGATTTGATGGAGAAATTAAAAGCTTTACAGACAAGCACAAGGTAAGAGAATTCAGCATCACAAAACCAGCTTTCCAACAAATGCTAAAGGAACTTCTCTAGGAAAGAAACACAAGAGAAGGAAAAGACCTACAATAATAAACCCAAAACAAGAAAATGGTAATACGAACATACATATCAATAATTACTTTAAATGTAAATGGATTAAATGATCCAACCAAAAGACATAGACTGGCTAGATGGATACAAAAATAAGACCCATATATATGCTGTCTACAAGAGACCCACTTCATACCTAGGGACACATACATACTGAGAGTGAGGGGATGGAAAAAAATATTCCATGCAAATGGAAATCAAAAGAAAGCTGGAGTAGCAATTCTCATATCAGACAAAATAGACTTTAAAACAAAGACTATTACAAGAGACAAAGAAGGACACTACATAATGATCAAGGGATCGATCCAAGAAGAAGATATAACAATTGTAAATATTTATACACCCAACATAGGAGCACCTCA
>NC_041218.1:52996250-52997991 GCF_002837175.3 Physeter macrocephalus
GTTCTAAGAGGGAAGTTTATAGCTATACAAGCCTACCTTAAGAAACAAGAAACATCTCAAATGAACAATCTAACCTTACACCTAAAGCAATTAGAGAAAGAAGAACAAAAAAACCCCAAAGTTAGCAGAAGGAAAGAAATCATAAAGATCAGATAAGAAATAAATGAAAAACGAATGAAGGAAACTATAGCAAAGATCAATAAAACTAAAAGCTTGTTCGAGAAGATAAACAAAATTGATAAACCATTAGGCAGACTTATCAAGAAAAGAAGGGAGAAGTAATCTCTCAAATCAATAGAATTAGAAATGAAAAAGGAGAAGTAACAACTGACACTGCAGAAATACAAAGGATCATGAGAAATTACTATAAGCAACTATATGCCAATAAAATGGACAATCTGGAAGAAGTGGACAATTCTTAGCAATGCACAACCTTCCAAGACTGAGGCAGGAAGAAATAGAAAATATAAACAGACCAATCACAAGCCCTGAAATTGAAACTGTGATTTAAAATCTTCCAACAAACAAAAGCCCAGGACCAGATGGCTTCACAGGTGAATTCTATCAAACATTTAGAGAAGAGTTAACACCTATCCTTCTCAAACTCTTCCAAAAGATAGCAGAGGGAGGAACACTCCCAAACTCATTCTATGAGGCCACCATCACCCTGATACCAAAACCAGACAAAGACGTCACAAAGAAAGAAAACTACAGGCCAATATCACTGATGAACATAGATGCAAAAATCCTCAACAAAATACTAGCAAACAGAATCCAACAGCACATTAAAAGGATCATACACCATGATCAAGTGGGGTTTACCCCATGAATGCAAGGATTCTTCAATATACGCAAATCAATCAACGTGATACACCATATCAACAAATTGAAGGGGGAAAACCATATGATCATCTCAATAGATGCAGAGAATGCTTTCGACAAAATTCAACACTCATTTATGATAAAAACCCTCCAGAAAGTAGGCATAGAGGGAACTTTCCTCAACATAATAAAGGCCATATATGACAAACCCACAGCCAACATCGTCCTCAATGGTGAAAAACTGAAACCATTTCCACTAAGATCAGGAACAAGACAAGGTTGCCCACTCTCACCACTCTTATTCAACATAGTTTTGGAAGTTCTAGCCACAGCAATCAGAGAAGAAAAAGAAATAAAAGGAATCCAAATAGGAAAAGAAGAAGTAAAGCTGTCACTGTTTGCAGATGACATGATACTATACATAGAGAATCCTAAAGATGCTGTGAGAAAACTACTAGAGCTATTCAATGAATTTCGGTAAAGTAGCAGGATACAAAATTAATGCACAGAAATCTCTTGCATTCCTATACACTAATGATGAAAAATCTGAAAGAGAAATTAAGAAAACACTCCCATTTACCATTGCAACAAAAAGAATAAAATATCTAGGAATAAACCTACCTAAGGAGACAAAAGACATGTATGCAGAAAATTATAAGACACTGATGAAAGAAATTAAAGATGATACAAATAGATGGAGAGATATACCATGTTCTTGGATTGGAAGAATCAACATTGTGAAAATGAATCTAGTACTCAAAGCAATCTACAGATTCAATGCAATCCCTATCAAACTACCACTGGCATTTTTTACAGAACTAGAACAAAAAATTTCACAATTTGTATGGAAACACAAAAGACCCTGAATAGCCAAAGCAATCTTGAGAACGAAAAATCGAGCTGGAGGAATCAGGCTCCC
>NC_041218.1:52999181-53019658 GCF_002837175.3 Physeter macrocephalus
GGTGCTTTGTGACCACCTAGAGGGGTGGGATATGGAGGGTGGGAGGGAGGGAGATGCAAGAGGGAAGAGATATGGGGACATATGTATATGTATAACTGATTCACTTTGTTATAAAGCAGAAACTGATACACCATTGTAAAGCAATTATACTCTAATAAAGATGTTAAAAAAAAAAGAAAGAAAGATGGCCCTCACCAAGACCCAAATCTGGTGACACCTTGATTTTGAACTTCCCAGCCTCCAAAACTGTGAGAAATAAATTTCTGTTGTGTAAGTCACCTGGTCTATGGTATTTTGTTACAGCAGCCCAAGCTAAGACGTCGCCAAACAGTAAATGAACAGATGAATCTTATTATGAACATTAAAATATATATGAAAAATGTACCTGAATTGAAGTAAAATTTGGGGTGAGTGTGAATCACTCTGCTCTCAGCCTGGGAAGCAAACCAGAGTATGACAAAATAGCTCTCAGAATGGCCTCTGCACACTCCTGTCTGACTGCATAAGCCAAATGAGAGCATTATAACAAGATAGGAAATGGAATTTAAGTATACTAAAATCTTCCTTAGGATCCAACATCCAGTAAACATCTATGACTGCTTCTTCATGTATAGTAGTCAGGATGACTTAGGTTTATGTGGCAATAACAAATAAGCCCCAAATGTCAGTGGTATATAATAACTTTTATTTCTACATACACTACCTGTCCGTAGAGGATAAACTGGGGACACTGCTCTGTGTCCTCACTCTAGAATCCAAGCCAGCAGTGTCTGTCTAGACAGTGCCCATTGCTATGAAAGAAGGAAAAAGAAAACAGGGCAGATGATACATTGTCTCTGAACTTCCACCTAGAAGTAGCACATGTCACTTCTACTCACATCTAATTACACAAAGCAAGTCATATGGCTACACTTAACTCAAGGGGAAAAGGAGGGCAATTCTACCATGTTCCCAGATGGAGAACTGAACAGCTTAATTGCTACTATGTAGTGATTAGAGGTGAAGAGAGTATCAAGAGAAGTGTTTTTAATCTTTTTTCTTACTACATATAGATCCCTACCAGTCAAAACAATTTGCCTCCTAGAGTTTGTAAAATTCTGAGATTCCAGACTTTTGGGGACTTGAAGGGTCATATTTTACTTTAATTGTCAAATGGCAATAGATCCACCTCTTAAAAGTCTCTACCCAAGATATCCCATTACATCCCCCTGGTTGGTGGTTTCCAGTCACCTGGCCCTTGGGAAATCCCGTAAGACTCTCATCTGACTTTTCGGCAAAAACTCCACAGCCCAGAAGAGAGTAAAACAATACATTTAGGGTGAGGAAAGGGGAAAAACTACAATCAAGAATACTCTACCCAGCAAGGCTATCATTTGGATTTGCAGGAGAGATAAAGAGTTCTACGGACAAACAAAAGCAAAAGGAGTTCAGCACCACAAAACTGTTTTACTAGAAATATTAAAGGGACTACTGTAAGTGGAAAAGAAAAGGCCACCACTAGAAATATGAAAATTATGAAAGGAAAAATCTCATTGGTAAAGGCAAATATACAGTAAAGATGATGCAAAGAAGTTCTAGCAGGGAAGTTTATAGCAAAACAAGCCTACCTCAGGAAACAAAAATAAAAATAAACAACTTAACCTTACACCTAAAGGCACTAGAAAATGAAGAACAAAACTCCAAAGTTAGTAGAAGTAAAGAAATCATAGAAGATCAGGGTAGAAATAAATGAAATAGAGACTAAACAAACAATTGAAAAGATCAATGAAACTAAAAGATTTTTCTTTGAAAAGATAAACAAAATCGAAAAGCATTTAGCCAGACTTATCAAGGAAAAAAATACAAAGGGCCCAAATCATAAAATCAGAAATGAAACAAAAGAGGTTACAACTGACATCACAGAAATACAAAGGACCATAAGAGATTACTTATGTATAATACACCAATAAAATGAACAATCTAGAATAAATGGACAAATTCCTAGAAATGTATAATCTCCCAAAACTGAAACAGGAAGAAACAGAAAATATGAACAGGCTGGTTACCAGTAATGAAATGGAATCAATAATCAAAAAAACCTAACAAACAAAAGTCCAGGACCAGATGGCTCCACAGATGAATGCTACCAAACATTTAGTGAAGAGTTAACACAAATCCTTATCAATCTATTCCAAAAAATTGCAGAAGGAACACTTCTGAAATCATTCTATGAGACCAGCATCACCCTGATACAAAGATATCTTTGTCTTTGAATCAGACAAATATATCACAAAAGAGAAAATTACAGGCCAATATCACTGATGAACATAGGTGCAAAAATCCTCAACCATATATTAGCAAACCAAATTCAATAATATATTGAAAGGATCATACACCACGATCAAGTGGGGTTTACTCCAGAGATGCAAGGATGGTTTAATATCCACAAGTCAATGTGATACACCACATTAACAAATTGAAGAATAAAAATCATATGATCATCCCAACAGATGGAGGAAAACCTTTTGACAAAAGTCAACATCAGTTTATGATAAAAATTCTCAACAAAGTGGAGATAAAGGGAATGTACTTCAAAATAGTAAAGGCCATATATTACATGCCCACATCTAAGATCATACTCAACAGTGAAAAGCTGAAAGCATTTCCTCTAAGATCAGGACCAAGACAAGGATACCCACTTTGGGCAATTTTATTCAACATGGTATTGGAAGTCCTAGCCACAGCAATGAGAGAAGAAAAAGAAATAAAAGGAATCCAAATTGGAAAGGAAGAAACAAAATTGTCACTGTTTGCAGACAAAATTCAATATCCATTCATGACAAAAATTTCTCAGCAAAACCTACAGGTAACATCATACTTAACAGAGAAAGATTGAATGCTTTCCTTCTAGCTGGGGCAAGACAGAGATGTCCATTCTCAATACTCCTAATCAGTATAGTCCTAGCCCATGCAGTAGGGAAGAAAAAGAAATTTAAAAAATACAGAATGGGAAAGAAGTTCACAGACAACAAGTATGTCTTCGTAGAAAATCCCAAATAATCTACAGAAAAAGCTTCTGGAACTAATGTACTAATCTACCCCAATGCTCTACAACTTATGAGTAAGATTAGTAGGGATGCAAATCAACATACAACAGTCAATCATATTTCATTTGCCAGTTGTGAACATTTGGAATTTGGTGTACTTTTCAAATACCATTTATAATAGCACATAGAAAAATGAAGCACTTAGATAGAAATCTAACAAAATACATGCAAAATCTATATCCTGAGAACACGGGTGAAAGACACCAGTGAAAGAAATCAAAGATCTAAATAAGTGGAAAGATCTACCATGTTCATGTATTAAAAGAGTCAATACTGTTAAGATGTCAATTCTCCCTAGTTGATTCAAGGAAATATCCATCAAGAAGATTTCTCATAGATGTCAACAAGTCAATTCTAAAATTTATAGAAAGGCAAAAAAAAATCCCAAACAAACTGGACTAGCCAAAACAATTCTTAAAATGAAGAACAAAGTTAAAGGAGTCACACTGATCAATTTCAAGACATTATAAAGCTATAGTAACAAGATAGTGTAGTACTAACAAAAGGATAGATACATAAAATAGAAAGACCTGAAATTTATCCAAACTAAAACCTTGAGCTCTGTGGAAGATACTGTTAAGAGAATGAACATACAAGCCATACACTTGGAGAAAATATTTGAAAATCACACACGTGATATAGAACTGGTATCCAGAATATGTAAAGAACTCTCAAAACATAACAGTAAGAAAATAACTCAATTTTTAAAAAGAATCCACAGTTATCAACCAAAGACGATATACAGATGCCAAATATGCATATGAAAAGATGCTCACATCATTAGTCATTAAAGGAAAGCAAATTAAAACCACAATAAGCTAAAACTACCTACCTATTAGAAGGACTAAAAATATTTTTTAATGACAGTGTCAAGTGTTAGTGAAGATGTGGGGTGGCTGAAACTCTCCTTCATTGCTGATGGGAACGCAAGATCATACAGCCAGTCTGGAAAGAACAGTTTGTTTATCCACTCACCAGTTAAAGGACATTTGGGACATTTCTAGTGTCTGGTGATTATGAATAAAGCTTCTATAAACATTCATGTACAAGTTTTTATGTGAACATAAGTTTTCATTTCTCTTGCGTAAATAACTAGGAATGGGATACCTGAGTTTGCCAAAACTTACTGAACTATACTCTAAAAAGATTTAATTTTACTGTATGAAATAACTCAATAAACCTGTCTTTAAAATAAAGCCATGGATTAAGATATGGAGTAACAGCATCTGTGGCTTTAAATCTGTTAGGAAACAAGATGAGAAGAGAGGAATTTTTAGCATTGGGGTCAATTCATATATTTATTTATTTTCTTTAAAAAAAAGGTTTTAATGATAAAGTTTATTTAACCCAATATATCCAAAATAGAGCATTTCAACAAATGGCCAAAAAACCTTCTGAGATATCTTACTTTCTAATATTTGCACTAAATCCTCAAAATCCAATGTGTATTTTATACTTACGATCACATTCAGTTTGGACCGGCCACGTTTCTAGATATATCCAAAATAGAGCATTTCAACAAATGGCCAAAAAACCTCACGCTTTTTAAAGCAACATCTTCACAACAATCATTAAATGTTACCCATCCTAACATTACTTTTTTTTTTGGGGGGGTAACTATTTTAGAAATAAGCAAGCCACTTTTTTAATCATTATAGTACCGAATCATTTTCTAAATACTGGCTTGCTTTGGAGACTATATAGTTTCTTAGGTATAATTTGTCACTAATCATTACAGATCACAGTTCTTCACAGCCAAAGTGGACGGCTGAGATAAAAGTGAAATTCACTCAAGTATACATGGGCGTTAAGATGATAGTTTTTAACCTTGAAAACATCAACTAGGAAATGTTGTTTCAGTGGAAAATTAAGCATGTTGACATGATTTCCTGTGCTGTATTTCTAACATAGGCAAAGAGAGATTTGGAGAGATTTCCTTAAAGACTGGGTACTCTTTAAATAGGTTGTTAAAAAATTATTAAAGAAGACAATTTAGGTGATACAAACTCTACTTAACACTTCGTGAAACAGGCAGCCTATTCAGAGAACTGCAAAATGGAGCAGAAGGCAGACAGCTTTGATAGGGTAAAGAATAAAGAATAAGGACGAGGAAAATAGAAAATATCTGATTGGCTGGAGTCACACAGTCAACCTTGTTTGGGGTGAGAAGGGACAAGGAAATAATATAGAGCCCAGAGTTGGCTTGGCATTTTGGAGACTGGCTGACTGTATATACTATAGCACAGTATAATATACTATATTTCCGGTCAAGTGGAGTGTTTACAGGGACATGAAAGTTATCTAAGTTTCAGTTGGCTGATGTGGTATCCCTGGGGCAGGAGTGGCTCCATCTTGAGCCTAGAAAGTTATTTCAGCAAGGTAAATGTTTAAACATTCTTTGCTTTGTGATTTGATCATTTTTAAAGAGGAATTTTCCATTTTGGCTATATGTGAGGACAGGCTATAGCAGAAACTCTGTTTACCCATATAGCTCCTGTGGGTGAATGAGAATACAGACAAACATTCACCCCACCCCACAATGTCCAACTTGGCCATTTCAGAGGGGTCTGGATTTCAAATCCCAGTTGCACCCTCAACCGGGGGCCCTTGTGGACAGCACAGCTGTATGCTTCAGCTCTTTTGCCACTAAAGAAATAGAAATCTTCATTTTAGAAACAAGAAAGCTGAAAGTCCATAAAATCATGAATAATATGAATGGGTGCCAAATGGCCAAAACTTGTTTTTGGAACCTTCAACTTTCTGGAACCTTGGTTCAACCATCTGGAACCAAGTGATGTTTTGAGGCCCCAGAGAAATCTTTTTTCAGACAACCAAAAAGAAGCATGATACTACCCACATGAGAGGAATATATAGACCTGATTCCTTCTGAAAAGAGCATTTTGATCTAGATGAGATGAATGTATGGATGATACAGAAAAACTAGAGGAGTATGAGATACAGATGTTATGTCTGACTTAGATATTTTTCACTCTTCAATAATCTAAATGTTCCATGTTTTCCCTAAAAAAAACCCTTGCAATTTAACTATAGTTCTATTTGCTTGGGTGAATTCAGACTGTCCCCTATAAACTAGTGCAATGTTGTTCTCTTAGTAGAAAGAATGTTTTTTCTTTCACTCAAAGGATCAAAGTGGACAGCTGGTCTCTGGCCAGTCCCCACATAATGATGCTACCTGATTTTAATCAACTTGCAAACATCTAAGTATCTACTGTGGAAGACAAAGGGCTGATGGAGTTGACCAGTATCTCACGGGTTCTTAAGGAACATCCTAGAGTACATACATATGGTGTACATAGAGTACACCATACCTGGAGAGTTTATAAATACTTGAACCCTTGGCAGAGATTGTGATTCAAATGGTCTAGGGTGGGATACCAGCGCTCTGGTGTTTTCTTAAAGCTCCCTCAGCTGATTCGAACGTAGCCAGGACTGAGACCCTGAGTCTGGTCCTTTGCTTCCATGTTACCAGACTCCCACACCTGGCGACCTTTGCATTCTGTGAGCTTAGGGCAGAACGGCTCATAAACACTCTTGAAAAATCACCTGATGGGGATTTCTGCAGGTTCTTCTGCCGCACAGAATTCTGAAACTCTAGGACGCAATAATCCCAGCCCATGAGGCAGAGCTTGGAGACATGCCCAGAGAGGACCTTCCAGATCAATGCTCCAGACTTTTTGCTGCACTCTCCTCCAGGATGCCAGCTGCGGTGAAAAACTGCAGCAGGCAATGATGAGGTACCTCTGCCGTGATGGGCAAGGTTAGGTTGTACAGTAAGAAGAGATGCTGGAGAGGGGGTGGCTCCCCCAGAGTAGCTGTCGGCCTTGCCTGCCGTCCCATGCCTGTCCCCACGGGTTGCTCTCTGCCCCCGTCACGGTGGGCCCTCTTCTGAGGGTCTGCTCAGGCCCGGAGCCAGCAGGGGAGCCAGCTGGGCCCTTCTCTCCTCCTGTCCGCTCTCCTCCCGGTCCCCCCTCCCCCCTCCACAGGTAAGTGAGGGGGAGGGGAGGGGAGGGCACGCGCGGCCTTGAGGCCCCCAACCCCACCCCGCCCCTGAGGAAATCTTTTGGGTGCCCGAAAGGGGGGCACCAACTCCGGCTCGTGGGGCCCTGCCCTGCCCAAGGCACACCGCATCGCCTTCCCCTTTTGTCGAACTGGCTTCCGCCCGACGTGGCCAGGCTCCCACCTGCCGGGCCTTCCTAGAGCCGCTGGGCCCGGCCTCCGGCGGCCTGACAGCTCCAGCGTGGACCGCCGCCGCGGCGCCTCGGCCTGCCCTAGCTGCCAGTCTTCCGGGCACCGCCCTGGCAGAGCTGGTTTTTAAGTCATGGACTCGGGTTGTAAATTACTGCGTGGCAGTGGGCTCCCGGAAGAGCCGGCATCCCTGCCCCCTGTTTTCCCACCGCGGACTCTGCACAGAGATTTTGTTTTCTTCTTTTTTTCTGGCCTCCGAGGGGCGGGATTGGGGGAGGAGGGGTGGGGCAGCGGAGGGTTGGCGGCACGGTCGGTAGGCTGGTCGGTGTCCACTCTGCACCTTCAAGGGGGTGGGGGGCAGGGGTGGAGCGCCCCGGAAGGAGGCAGGCTGCCCCGCGCTTGCCCGCCTGCGCTGGGCCACCAGCACACCAGCCCACCGCCCCGCCGCCCCGGCTGCCTCACCACAGACGCCTGTTGCCCATCCCTGTGGAGCTTCAGTGTTTAGGGCGAGGGCAGCAGCGTAGAGACTGTGCCCTGCGCTCGGCCCGACGCCAGAAATGCCAACGCCTGGCCACCAGCAGATCCACGCCGCCGCCCTGCGCTGAGGACTCCGGAGGCCATCGGCGGGCTGCCTGTCTGCGGTTGTATTAAGTTGCCTCCGTGTCCCCTCCTCCCTCCACCCCCTGAGTTCCTTCTGCTGTTTTTTCCACCCCTTTCCTTCCACTCCTCTCTTGGTTCAGCACGGGTAAAACGGTTACCCCTTCCTCCCCACCTCCTGGATCACCAGCTCATGTCATGTTTCCTTCTCTTTTCTTTTCGTGTCAGGCTGCTTTTCTTCCAAACGTTCCTCCTCTGCCTCCCCTCCCGTTCCTCTCTCCCTCCCCTTCCTTCCTTCATTCTTTCCTTGGAGCACTGAGCACCATTTGGAAGCTTGAGAGAAACCAAAATTAGAGAGATAGTGTGTGGGGAAAAAAAAAAAAGAGAAGATATGCTGGAACTATCACAGACACACCAGCAGATCCATGCAGGCAGGTCAGGTGGTCGATGAAATTTGGATAAAACACCTTTATAGTTCAAAGCTGATTCCCTGTCTATAATATCAGATCACATCTATCTCATATTCATCATGGTGATGGCCAGTTTGTGTCATCTGTTTTTGTTTTGGACACCAAGTGGACCATGGGGAATCTGCCGAATTAAGAAGTCCCTGCCCTCTAGTCAATCCTGGCCAATGCCATTTCCACAAATACCTCTTCTTTCATGCACCCACTCACCCACTCAGCCCCTCAGCACCTGCCCCCAGCCATGATTTGCATTAATATTCAAGAAGATTCTGGGAGAAAATAGTAAATAAATTTACCATTTGCTTTGAACACACACCCACACACACAGAGCCAGTGTTCTCACTTGAGACAAATCACTGTGGAGAGGTGTCTGCAAGCAGGTTACTGATTTTCCAGGGAAAACCTCCACATCTTGCTTCTGCATTTCCGGTATCTCAAACCAAAACTGACCAGGCAATCTCCCTCCAAACAAAGGATGGGACTCTGTGTCTCTCACATTCAACACAGACAAACACACACACACACACACACACACACACACACATGCTCTCATGTGCCTTAAAGTTTTGGCATTTCTCATCGTGAAGAACTGTTCTACAAAGTGCAGGAGGTTTTTAATGTCCCTGGCCCACACCCTCCTAAATGCCAGAGGCAACCCCAGTTGCTGTAATAACCAAAAACACCCTCTCGTGTTTCCTAGTGTCCTCCTGGGGGGTTGTGTCACCCCAGAATGAGAACCATAGCTGGCTCTGTGTTGGGTATTTGCCCTCACTCTTCAGTGCAGTTGTTCTCAATCTTGTGGAGAGTTCAAAACCCCTAATGGCTGAGTGCCACCTCCAGAGAGTCTGAGTTAATTGGTCCAAACTGCATCTTAGGCTTCAGGAGTTTAAAAACTGCCCCAGCTGAGTCTAACGTGTAGCTGAGGTCAGCCTTTCCAGGGCCACGTCCACAGGTCTGGGACTCTCTGCAATGGCAGACCTGGCCAGCATCTCCCACTTGGGAGGGCAGGCTGGCACAACGTGAGCCAAAGCAGCTGCTTTGAGTCAGGACTAACATTCCACTCCATTCACCAGGCTCCCGACACTGGATCTGACATCCACCTGACTATTCTGTACCCTGACGTCTGCCTGCACAGCGATATATGGGTCAGTGAGAAGCTACCTGCTAAATGAAGCAGCCCCCAGCTTGTCCTCTCCAGGAGACACCCTAAAAGGGGAAAGGAAAGCTGTGTATACATTTCTTAGCCCAGAGAAAGAAAAAAAAAACAGGGATCTCAGGCTTGGGAATAGGATCCTTCAGGCTGCCCCAGGCCTTCTGGGGGGCATGATCACCAAAAATGTGCCAGTAAATGTCTCTAGGTAGACTTGTTTAATTATTGTGGCCTTTAGCTACCTGCCACTGGGTTCTTTACTGAATATCTCCTCCTTTGTGGGTCCTGGGAGACTCCACCCCTCTCCTGTTCTCACTTATCTGGCTAGAGTTTCTTGGGAAGTTTGGTTAGTAGGGCAACAAAGATAACTATTTGTCTCAGAAAAATTCTGTTTTGTTTTATTTAAATCTCCCTATCTAAAGGTGCTGTTGTTGCATTGTTTTAGGAAGTGGACAAGCTTGGATTCTATGGAAGTGAGATAACCTTTCAAGAAGACAGCTGAGAGAGCACGCCTCTGGTTTGCTCCTGGCTCCACGTTCTCTCTTATTTGTATTCAATAATTTATGCCAGAAATGCCAGAAAATGGGGTGGGGAGAGCCCTGCGTTTGCCAAGTTCTGTGATGTTAATACTCCCACCATGGCTGATTACAAGCTACCGACATTTTAACAACTGGCTATCTTATCTCCTTTCCCATCTTCTCAAACATATACACAATTGGAAGCTCCCTAAGATTAATCAATTTTTATCTCCTAGTCACATGATTTATATACTGGAAATGCACCCTTTGAAAGGGTGGTGGAGTATCTGACCACAACCTGGGATGAAAGATGCTCAGATTCTCTGAGAGGAGACCCTGGGAAGACTGGAAACGGCGTGCTAGCCAGCCATGGACATGGACATACAGAGGAAAGACTCAGAGGGGGGTGTGGAGATGGAAGTCAAGATGCCATCCATCCACATAGCAAGGCACCAAGTTTCAATAAGTTCTCGGGTCTAGTTAGCCCTTTCCTTCTCATTAGAAACCCAGGTGGTGCAAACATATTTGAAATAATCCAGGGAAGGAACCACAAAACTGAAGACTGAGTTACGGTGGGGTCCAGAAGGACTGGGGATGGTGCTTGTTGAGTCCCTGGACAATGTGCCATGACCCTGGGGGAATCTATCTGTTCAGCTACATGAGTGCAGGGCCATATGCAAAGAGGGTTTGAGCAGCACAGGGAAGTTTGGCCTTTGTGGGCAGATACGACTTGATGCTTATGGAATGCTATTTCTAAAGGTTCACTGCATTGCTATTCACATCACACTCTCTTCGTAAAATGAGCCAGGGAAAAAGAGAGAGAGAAAGAATTCACACACTATTTCAGATATAGATAATACCAAAAGGCAATATTTACTATGCACCAGGCACTGTTCTACTTTTCACACCTTGACAGTTAATCCTCAGGACTGTTCTATGTATGAGTTGGGTGCTATGATTAAGCCCATTTTACAAATGAGGAAACTGAGGCACAGGCTGCTTTAGTAACTTGCCCAAGTTTACACGCTAATAAGTGGCAGACTGAGATTGAAGCCTGGCCGTATGGCTCAGAGTATGGGCTCCACTATGGATAGGATCTCTCCTCTTAATCACTGAGCCCTGGCCGTCGGGCGTCCTGGGTGTGTACACATTTTCTTTTTGACTGTGACCCTGAGTGTGGCTCATCAAGAGTCCTGAGAAGCCCGTTCCTGACTTGTGGTGGGGTCTTGCGGGGCCGAGGTACTGTTTGGATTGGGCTTCTGGGCACTGACTCTGCTTTTTCCTCCCAGAAGAGAAAGGAGCCTTGCCAACGCCAAGTTTACACAAGAACCAGGAGGAGGAATATCTGTGATAGTCCCTTAAAGGAAAGTAAATAGATCGCTAGCGTGAGTTCTTCGTGATGAGGCTAAAATAGAGGTTTCCAGGTCAGTCCAGACTCTGGCAGACCATGTCCTTGCAAGCAGAGTGTCCTGTGCCGGATTCTGGGTCAAAGGGATGCTCTGCTGATGTACCACTTCTGCTCCTACCTGCATGGCCTCTCTCTTCTGGAAAAAATTAAAATATGAACTTGGCTAATGAAGCTGAAGACTTTATCTAAACTTACATACCCCACCTGGAACACTGAAGTCATAATAAGTATTTGCCAATGAAAGAAGGGATGAACTAATGAAAAAATGGTGCTTTCCCTCTTCTACCTGGTACTACTGGGGGAACTCACTGCCAGTGACTCATACCGGAGAGAGATTCTCCTCCTGGACTACAGATCCCCTTTCTACAGGCCCCTGGCTCTGCTCTAGTTGCTGCTCTTGAGGCACTGGCTCCTCGAGACTTTATCCTGTGACTTTGTCCCCACCGTGTCCTATGTCCTGCACGTGTGGGGCAGAAACATCAGAGGGCTATCATATGGCTAAGCCTCCAGGTTCTTCTCATGTTTGAGTCAGGAGGAAGCAAGGCTTGAGGTTCTTCATCCACACGCTCTCCCTCCAGCAAAGGAAAAGAATGCAGCCTCTCCCCTCCTGTCATCCTGCCAGTGCTTCATTCAGTAAGGTCAGATTTGACATAATTCAGACTCATGTCCGAGGATTTGTTTTTTCATGTGAGTCACATTTAAACCCAAAACAGTATTTTCCCCCCGTTTTCTATAAAAAAGAAAATACTTTCATTTTTTTAAATGTACTTGTCTTGTTTTGTTTATTTTTCCTTCCAAAAGAAGAAATAAAATATAAATCCTTTATAACAATGTATTATCCAAAGGCTCAGAGAGTTCATGGACATATTTTCTGAAGAACTAAGAGGCTTTACTGCATACCCAGAAGCTTCCCTGACACACTGCAACAGAAAGGGTCTTGGGTTGTTCAAATGTGAAATTATTACTGTACTTTTCCTACCATTTGGCGGAACTATTTCCTCCCTCTCTATCAAGGAACCCCAGTACCCCACCGTTGTTTTAAACAAGTGGAATATTGCCTGGTTCAGAATTTGCAGCTACTAACATGCACGACTGGTCCAGAGCACAGCCCTGACTTGGGAGTGGTGGGAGGCAGGGATACACAAAAAGAAGTTGTGCGCAACAAATTACAAGATGCCGCGGATGCATCTCTTGAACTTGACCAGTGACTAATGTATGAGAAATGGCCACAGAGCTATGCTCATTCTAGGGAAAACTTTTTAATTAAAGAAGAGATTTTCAATAACTCCCATCCTGGGAAGGTCCACTGGGTTTAGGAATGGAAAGTTACTGGGCTAGAAAGGATAGGACACTCTGCTCTAGGCCAGGATCCTTCGTGCTCACGGAGGAGAGAAAAGATGCAAATGATTCAAAGTTTACAACGTGGCTTTATTAAGGCAGGCCTTGGGGTGTGATAGCCAGGGTCCTGACCCAGGGTTTTGGGGACTGGGATCTAGTTCTCTCTCTGCTCATGTCTAACTGGTCAGTCACTGGGCATCTCTGAGGCTCAGTTTTCCCGTCCAGTATGAGGCATTAGAGTAGCACAGTGCCTGGCACATCACAGACACCTAGTGATTGTGAAGGGAAGGGAGGGAGGGAGGGAAGAAGCAAGAAATGCTTCTCAAGCACTGCTGCAGACTCAAATTAAAATAATACATGACCCCTCACCCTCCTCACTTTCTAAAGCCTCAAGATCCTAATCTAACCCACCATGAGAAGGGGTGGGGACACTGCCCTGGGAACAGTAGCTCTTCAGTGAGTTGTGAGTTGGGGAAGGAAGAAGAACCTCAGATCATAAACCAGTTACAGGGCTTATCATGGGCACATAGTCCCTCCTCCCCCGTTTAGTGTCATGGTGTTTAATGCCTCATCCAAGTCCTTTCTGCTTTATCCAGGTTATGCAGTATTTCCCACAGCTCCAAACCTCAGGCTGCTCTGCCCTTCCTACCCTCCCTCTTGCTTCTGTGTCATGGCCACAGCACCCTTTTCTAAGAGCTCTTAGTCACCAGGAAAACAATGACCTTGCCTCCTAATACTCAAGTGCATCCTGTTTTAGCAGGAGCAGCCATCTTCACAATAGCCCAGCTGCAAGACAGCCTCTCCTGTTTCAGAAATGCCCTGCCTGGGTAGGTCACTCTTCCTCCCGGAATCAACCCAGGATAAAGAGGCGGTGTGTCTCAGCTTTCGCCCCTTTGCCCTTGCTCCTCCCTCTGCATCCTTTTGGACCCCACGGTTCCTCTGAGATTGAGTCATACATCTTCCTCCTTGCAACATGATGAGACAGGGACAAAAATTATGAATGTCTGAAAATCCATAAGCTTTTTCCTCCCCGTCAATTACATGAAAGTCTGGTGTTGCCAGCATGACATTCTCCTCTCTCTCTCCATCTCCCCTCCCCACTTCATTGTGCACCCTGGGGTCATGAGCAGAGGAAGATATATAGAAGATTCACATTGAAAAGGAAAATAGAAGAAAAAAATTGTAGAAGTAGAAAAAATTAAAACAGATTTTAAAATGATGGGTAGCATGGACAGAGGAAAGAAAAGTCATGAAGGTTTTAGGAAGTTTGGGTTTAAGAGTTGAGGGAGTGGAAAAGAGAGTTTCAGGGTTTAGCAGTAGTCTGTGTAGAATTCATTGAGAATGGCTGATAGAGTAAGGGAGAAGGAAAGGGGGAGGGAGAGGAAGAGAAAGAGAGAGAGAGAGAGAGAGAAAGAGAGAATTTCTAAAGGGTTTGCTGCATTAAGAAAATACTTTCTCCAGAGACTGAGTAATGGTTTGAACTGCTGTTCATGACTTTGCGACGGCTTCACTATACGTCTCTCCATACGATCCAGCACCAGATTGCTTATGGACACATCTGCTTATATATTGGGGACAGTAACTTACCTGAGGGTGGCCTTTTTCCCAGACTGGGTTCCTACATGTTGCTTACCTGCCCTGGACCTATACAAGCATTCATCTACTGATCCATTTTATCCTCCCCCCAAATATAAAACTAAGTCACTTATTATTGCCCCAGGCATACTAGAGTTTTTTAAAAGTCCTCGTTACTTGGGAGGACGGACGGCTGTTCCTTCTTTTCACTTTAGAAACTCCTTCCCTCCCTTCTGACCCTAAATTCCTCCACTAGCAGCCAGCATGGCGATGGCAGCCAGGGGAATGGGGTAAAGGATGGTGGGGTGGGCGATGCTGGAGACCAGGTGGGAAGGGACGTTACTAAGTTCTTTGGGGAGATAGCTTCAGTGTCAACATTAGTATCTGTAATGAATAGACTCCGAAAATTATTTTGTCTTAAAGTTAGGATTAGCAAGGGCAAAATGTTACACTGTAAAAGCTTAGTTTTCCTGGAAGCCACAGGAAGAAAAGAGGTTTGGGAAACACACGAATATGTGGTGTTCCACATGTTCCAAAGACCTATTTTAGAGCATTTCCTATCTGTGAAGTCCTTAAACTCTCTTCCAATTCTTAGACAGCAATGTCGATTGAGTGGATAACTTGAAGACGGGCAGTACCACACAATTTCCATCAAAAGGCAATTCAGTGCTTTCATAACAGCAGGGATGGCTACTAGTACTTAGAAAGCCATAAGTGGCTCATCCATCTTCGGGGATAATTTATATGACTTGTATGACATGAAATTTAACACAAGTACATCCAAAAGAATGGTGATTTAATGCCCCAGATTTTTTTTAAAAACTGAGGCTTTGCTGCCATTAGGTGAGTTTCACTTCACACTATTTTATTTTCACTTGAAGAAATATCTCTTTAATAAATAATTTTAAAACATTTTTTTCCAACTGGGGGCAGAATCCTAAGTTCAAACATCTGACCAGAGTTAAGCCTGCTTTTCTCTGGGACATGACTGAGTTGTTCTCTGTGAGTTATTGACCCTACATACCTAAGTCATTCTGAGCAGAGAAAGCCTGTTTTCTTCTCTTTAAAGATAGTCTAGTGGAAGAGAACAAGGCCCCATATTTCCTCTATAGTACCTTAAAGGAAGCAGGTGAAAGATCTTTCTAGTAAGAAAATACAGACAATAATTGCTGTATCTGCTGAACACTGCACCCAAGTAAAGTACCCATATCAAAATTCTTTTTAAAATCTGGCCAGGTAGGGCTTCCCTGGTGGCGCAGTGGTTGAGAGTCCGCCTGCCGATGCAGGGGACACGGGTTCGTGCCCCGGTCCGGGAAGATCCCACATGCCGCGGAGCCGCTGGGCCCGTGAGCCATGGCCGCTGAGCCTGCGCGTCCGGAGCCTGTGCTCCGCAACGGGAGAGGCCACAGCAGTGGAAGGCCCGCGTACCGCAAAAAAAAAAAAAAAATCTGGCCAGGTAGAGACAGTGGTTTTGTGGCTATCTGTGAAAGTGGTAGGAAAGGGGATGTTATATCACTTAATAACCAAAGCAAGTATCCTAAAGAAGTCCTTTTCAGACTTTCCACAGCTTCATAGGCCCCTGTTTGGTTTTTATCTCCTCCTGCCTCCCCTGTACACTTAACCCTGCTTATAGGCCTCCAACCCTTCCCAAGAGAGGATCATTAAAAAGAGAGTCCTCAAAAGGACACAGGCTCTTTAATATATATATATGGAGGCTACATTGAGAGGCCACCAATCTAAGCAGTAGGAATATTCATTTCAAGCGTTTTACTGTATTAACCATGTCCTTCTATTTTCCGTAGTCTGCTGCTTTGACATCTGGGGCCTTGCTGACCCTGGATAGACTACCCCTCCCAGGGCTGGCCAATTCCTAAAGAGAGTAAATAGCTCATCTATGAGTGTGTCTTTCATATGCTAACCAACCAATCCAGAGCTCACACCTCCAACTCCCTCCTCTGTGGGCTTTCACACACTTATCACCCCAGGGCCAAGTACCAGATGACTATGCCCCAGAGCCCTCTGAAATTATTCAAACTAGCCAATCCTAAACCTGCTTACCTGACTTGCCTGTTCCTTCCCGTGCAAACCACAGTAAAAGCTCTTGCTCACATTTTCCCCTCATTCCTTCTACCTCCTGACTAACCCTGGTGCTTCCACTGTGGCCCTGTGTGACCCGCCATACCTCCTATTTCTGAAAGGGAACTGTGAATAAACTTTGTCCTTCTTGACAATCATTTCCATGTCTGCCTGTCTTAGCACACCTGACTAAAACGAATCCTAGGTACCCTTGTAACATTTGTCCTGTTACCATTCCAGCCCCAGTCCAGACCAGAAAGGGCCACTTGCCTCATCCCTCCTCCTTAAGAATGAGCAGCCTCTCCACCTCCAACCCCCTGGAGAGGAAAACCAAATGCAGCAGGATGACTGATGGACTGGGAGAGAGAACTGAAAGGAATTAAGAAGATGTGGCACATATATACAATGGAATATTACTCAGCCATAAAAAGAAACGAAACTGAGTTATTTGTAGTGAGGTGGATGGACATGGAGTCTGTCATACAGAGTGAAGTAAGTCAGAAGGAGAAAAACAAATACCATATGCTAACACATATATATGGAATCTAAGAAAAAAAAATGTCATGAAGAGACTAGGGGTAGGATGGGAATAAAACAGGGAAGGGTAAGCTGTGACAAAGTGAGAGAGTGGCATGGACATATATACACTACCAAATGTAAAATAGATAGCTAGTGAGAAGCAGCCGCGTGGCACAGGGAGATCAGCTCGGTGCTTTGTGACCACCTAGAGGGGTGGAATAGGGAGGGTGGGAGGGAGGGAGACGCCAGAGGGAAGAGATATGGGGATATATGTATATGTATAACTGATTCACTTTGTTGTAAAGCAGAAACTAACACAACATTGTAAAGCAATTATATTCCAATAAAGATGTTTAAAAAAAAAAAAGAAACGATGGCACCTCCTTTTAAAACGGTACTGAAAGAGGAGAGAGAGAATCTTAAAAATGTGTGTGCTGACTGCACTTTTGTCAGTTAGATGGCATTTATATGAAAGGATATGGGAAAGAGAGAGAGAGAGAGTGGGTTTGCCATTTAAAAGAATCCAATAGATATATTTTATAACTGGGAGAATAATCACCTTACAAAACCAGTTATCTTTTAATTTATACATTGTGTAAATCTGTAATTTTACATGTCATATTTCCTTGAAGTGGGATACATATGGATTTAGTTTGCAAAACAATTCATTTAAACTCCCTTAATTAGAGGACTTTTACGTGTAAAAATATGATTTTATAAAGAACTGCTGGTGGTTGCACCTAGTATAGACTCTGAATGTACTTTTCTATTTCCAGTTTTGATATGAACTAGGTATACAACTTTAAGCAAATTACTTGTTGTGACTTGGTTTCTTCTGTAAAATGAGAAGTTTGGATTAAGTTATTTTTCATTCAATGATTTTCTATATATATTCATTGGTTTAACTTGTACTTAACATATATCAGATGTTAATATACATCAAGATGAATTTTCTACAAACAATTTTTACATTTTTCCCCCATGGCTTTAATGCTATTAAATTCAAGCCTGCTAATGCTTCCATTGTATTGTGATTTTGCAAGATGTTTTATGTTTTCAGCCTTGTTTACTCCTGTGAAGCAAGGAATATTGCTTGGAGAAAAAAAAAAACTATGTATTGTTATCCAATGTATAATCATTACATTTATGGCCCTGAATTTCTATTGAATTTCTCTCTGTGTATTTATTATCCCATATTCACCAATCACCATATGTTCTCCTCTAGATGGTTATTGCTGTCAGGGATATGCTTATAAGATTTACTTTTTGTCATTATTTATTTCTTAATCATAGTTATACACTGGCCATAAATGAGAGAAGACAGATGCATCATTTCCCCAACCCTGGCAGACAAAAAGAAATATATTCAGTGTCAAATAAAGAGTGTAGCACATATGCACTTCTTTGCTTCAAAACAGTGCTATAATCAGGGCTGCTGTGTATGGTTGTGTGGACTGTATATTGCACAAGTCTCAGGGACACCATTAGCTTCCTATGAATGGTATCTGTGGCACTGTGCAGTATATAATCTGCTAAGCCATATGCTGAGGCCCTTGATGAAATGTCAGCATATTTTCAGGGGAAATGGGCAATTCTAATAGTAGTATGTCTAATACCATGGTGTTTACACTAGATAGGCTACAACCAGAGATAAGATCAATCAAACTGAGGCAACCACCCAGTGACCATAACTGACATATTTCTCTTTGCTTCTAAATTCCTACCATCTAAGGATATAAGTGCTGTCTCCATTTTCTCATTACCTTCAAAACTCCCTGCAGTACAGCTTCTGTTGATCCAACTTACTGAAACGGTTCTCTCTCAGGTCACCAGTGACATGATATGGACTGAATTTCCCAGTTATCATTTTCTTTGACTTCTCTCCAGCATTTAATTTTGCTGACTACCCTCCTTTTTCTATGTCCTTTCTTGCTGAGATGGTTTCTTTCTTAAGGTTCAATGATAGACGGTGGGGATCCTATCAGAGGGGCACTTGTATGGATGAAAACTGTTTGTTAGAAAAGTTGCCAGCTATATCCCAGGCAAGAAAAAGAAATCACCTGGGTACCCCTAAAGGTCACCTCCCTTAGAGGGGCATAGGAAAGGAGCCTCCACCTTGGGAGAGGTATGGGTCACAAGGGAGGCAAGAAGGGGTGTAGTGCTGGGGCCATATCCTGACTGGGACCTCTGCTTTCTGCTCTGGCCTCACCAAGTGGCTCTGTGTGCAACCTAAAGAGTCTTGTCACCAGCGGGAGGGCACATGGCACCCAGCCTTCCAGGACTTGAGTGCCCACAAATAAGTGTGATTCTGGAAGCTCACTTCTCAAGGAACTGTTGAGGGAGGACTTGCCTCAGGACTAGCCATAGGAGGAGAGGACCAGCTTCCTCCAGTGAAGTCTGAGTCCTAATTACAGTACACCTTTACCTATATAGAGAGACACCCCCTCTGTCTAGCCAAGGACCTCACTCCACCTCTGAGTCTCAGCCATTGAAGAGATCTAACGCTCCTCTCCCCAGTGTTTCTAAACAGCTGGGACACTCATCCACCATGGCTCAAACCTCCACAACCTCCCTCTGCTGAGACATCAGGAACTGAGTGCTTTAACCCTGGGGCCACTGTGGGAGCTGGGTCTTCATCCAGCTACTGTTATTTCTACACAACTCTCCAAGATAAGCTTCTACTCACTCACAGTCAGAAAAACGAGGTAGGATTGAGTCAGACTAGACATCCCCCCCAGCCCCAGACTCTCATAAGCGTTAGGGGACCCTGAGCAAAGGGAAAGGATAAATCCTTGCAAGGAGGTAGTTAGGATTTGGAGACCTGTATTTTCAAAAGATACAGGTGTACAGAGGGTCTCAAATATTTTTCCTTTGAGGAAAACAGAGCACATTAATCACAACATCAAAGAGTAGAGGGGCACCTCAGTCCTAATGTGAAACACTGGTGGTCCTCCTTCCCCTCTAAGTGCCCTTCTGCCCTTTCAATGTCGTTTCTTTCTCATATCCCTCCCCTAAGATATAGGCTAAGGTGCACTTCTCCCACCTGTGCTATTCTCTCTAATATCTTCTTTACATATAGAATGAACTTCACAACTTCAGCAATCTCCTAAGGCAGTAGTTGGAAAAGCCAGCGATTTGGAGACAGCCAAGAAGGAGAAATCCTGGAGATAGATGTCTTTGCACTGCAAGTCCAAACCAAAGGTCAACTACTCACACAATCGATCACAATAAAGATAAACCCATGCACCTGGAAAAGAGATGCGATCCCTTGTGTGAATAACTGAAGGGCCCAATGGATTTGAAAAGGCCAGAGATGGAGAGACCACAGCTGGAGAAATGAAGGTGATTTTGCTGACTTGAAAGAAGGTGAAGCCTTACTAGTAAGCAGGGACAAGCACTGAGTTCCACTCAAGAGTAATCCTCAAACAAAGACTCCTCCAAACAAAACAACCTTCCAAGTTTTAGATATTAAAGACAAATTAGGGCTTCCCTGGTGGTGCAGTGGTTGAGAATCCGCCTGCCGATGCAGGGGACAAG
>NC_041218.1:53019773-53043584 GCF_002837175.3 Physeter macrocephalus
TCCGGAGCCTGTGCTCCGCAACAGGAGAGGCCACAACAGTGAGAGGCCCGCGTACCACACACACACACAAAATAATAATAATAATAATAATAATAAATAAAGACAAATTAATACTCTTAGAAATCACAAAGAAGAGAGGAGGGATAATGTTTAAAGCAGAGAGAGAGAGAGAGGAAGAACAATATCTAACTTTGCTTCAAGTGAGAAGAGGAGCAGACCTGGGGAAAAATCTACAAATCAGAATACAGGTGTGATTACTACACACACCAGCCGAGCCGACTCTTCTCTCTGAAAGAAGGAGCATATTCCAAGACCTAGTGACTGAAACAATTTGGCCCAAGTTCTTGATCTACAAAGATAGCTATAAGAAACAATGGAAAATGGAAAGCAGATGAAAGCTACTCAGAGGAGAAATATATTACACAGAGTATAGACCATGGTCAAGGTTAATGATGTGAAGCAGATCAAGAAGACAAAAAATTAATAATGAGATTATGAAGCTGAACAACACAATAAGTAATGCTTAAGAGGCATATGGGGAGACTTTAATGGTAACTAAAAGCTTTTTCAAGTGTATCTTGGAACTTTCACCCCCAAAATCAATCATATTATAGCAGATCAGAATAGGCCACCCCAAAATATTCCACTTTGACATAAGGATTATTTTGGGCTGAAGGCAATTGAGAAGCAGACACAAGAAAAATTCTCTGCCTTCCCCCTTTCTACTAGGAAGGGAGGATAATTCTAATTGCTGGTGACAACTTTAAACTTATTAGCTCAGAGATAGCACCAGAGGAATCTACATAACAAACTTTATTAAAATAACACTTATCTTCCATTAGTTTTCCCCATTTATTTACCTTTCCACAGTTAGCCACCCCTAAAAGCCTAAACTCCTTTTCCTTTGTCTTGTCACTTCTCTACAAACTTACTGTCCTTTGTGAAGCCGCCTGAAGTTCTAACCACCCCTTTGAGTTACTCATTGCTGAGTTTATCCCATGTATATGCACTCTGTGTGTGCTAATAAACTTTTTATTTTCTTGTGTTAATCTGCCTTTTGTCAGTCTAATTTGTAGAGTCCTAGGCAGAGAATAAAGGGGGGGGTAGATGGAAGAGTGTTTCCCCCCTAAAATATTCTGACATATAATGAGTATTTAAGAAAAACTAAAAGTCAACATTTTAATCTGCTATATTCTCCCATCATAGCGCCATAAAACTTAATTTTTTTAAGCATTAAAATGCCTAGCTCCATGAACATTAAAAAGAGAGGATGGAAAACTCCTAAATAGTACATGTACCCTTTCACTTCACCTTACAGTGTATGCTCCAATACTTGCAGTTTGCAAAAGCTCTATTCCAAACATCCTGATTCTTTCCCAATCCCTTCACTTAAGCCAATTGAATTATTTTTAGAACCAGGTTCTTAAGAAAGAGGACTATTTCTCAGAGCCTCTTAGGAAAGATTGGCACCAGTCATCTGTCCACCTTATACTCCCACACTTGGGTCCAGGCTTTCTCTGTGGGATGGAAATGGCAAGAGATACGCAGTGGTAGAGACTCTTCTTGGGCCATGGCCCGATCCTCTAACTTCAGTGGCTTACTTGGGAGAGGGTGAAAAGTCAAGACAGGGCTCCAAACATCTTTTCTTTTCCTGCTCTCTTTGAGTTTATTGTGTCAGAAGGGCCTTATTTCTGCCCAGGGATGGCTACATGCACCAGGAACCCAGGGATTTATTTATATAGAATAGCAAGATATAGCAATGCTAGAAAATAACTCATTTTGGCAGTCAGCAATTGTAGTTGACTACAAGGTTACTTTTGCTTCCTTTTCAAAGTACTTTCAGTACAGGAAACATGCTCAGTCCTTGATTTCTTTTCTTATTTCCCTGTAGAAGCAGCAGCTCTTGCTGGCTCAGGCTTTGTATTTGCTGTTCCCCTGCCTGGAACAGTCCTCCTCCCTGTTTCCTTGTTACCTGACCAACTCCTACTTGGTGTGCAGGTCTCAGATTAGATATTCCTTTCCTCCAGGAGTCTTTCCTTGACTCCCCAAGACTGAGTGAAGTAACCCTGCTTGGAGTTGACAGCCCCTACCTATCAACATCCTAACAGTATACACACTGCTCTGTAGTTGGGCACACTCACCTGTGTGGCCCAGAGACTTGTAAGAGCCTTGAGAACAGGAACTCCCCATAAGATGTCACCTTTCTTTAATATCTCCAATGCCTAGCACAGAGCTGGGCACAGAGAAGGGACACAGTAAGTCTTTTGTTGAAAAAAAATGTAATATGGATCCAGTATTACTTACAATATACAATATGAAAGTAAACTCCAGCTGAGCTGAAAGACTTCAGCAATTAAAAACTAAAATAAAATTGGAGAAAGCATATGGAATCTCTGTAAAGAGAAGAAACTACTCTAAATACTGAAAATACTGAAGTTGCATTAGAGAAAAGATGGATATTTTCATAAATATAAAAATGAAAACAAAATATGGTAAAAAAATCTCTTAAATAAGTAGGAATTCAAGAGAATGAGGGAAATGTGATAAACGTAACTAAAGCTTAGCATTCAACATACATAAATAATTGATACAAATACATAAGACCTTATTCTATAATTGGAAAAGGGAAATACATGTTAAAAAGTACAAACTGTAAAAAATTCACTGCCTCAGTAACAATTCAAGAAATACAGATTTTAAAGGCTTGGGGGTCATTTTATATACCTATTAAAATAAATTAAAATATTATACCCCAGTATTTCCACA
Organism: Physeter macrocephalus; assembly: GCF_002837175.3. NCBI lineage: Eukaryota > Metazoa > Chordata > Mammalia > Artiodactyla > Physeteridae > Physeter > Physeter macrocephalus. The sequence continues at coordinate 53,022,540 of NC_041218.1, forward strand.
AATCTGTGGGAAAATACAGTTATTACTGTTGTTATTATAAGTTGCTTCAGTCTGGAGAGAAATCTGGCAATACGAAAAAGAGAACCAGAAGATGTTTATATATGATACTTTACAATTTCACTTTGAGGGGTACATCCTAAGGAATTAGCCTAAAAGATGACCAAAGGTGAGTTGTGTAAAGAAGTTCATAGCAGGGCTATTCAGAGATGAAAACTAGAAACTATCCAAGTGACGTTGATGGAATTAGAGTATGTGACTGATGGGCATCTATCAGGGTAGCATTAATACGATAAGCACATGGACTGTGTCCAGCTGTGGGAACCTGATATGAAGTTAAGGGAAAGAGAAAAATGCAAAATCCAAAACATGTACACAGTGGTTGCTGCCACATAAAGGTCAGAAGGGAATTCAGAGACACTACCTCCTGCTTAGTTTTTATTCTTCCCTGGCTTCATTTGTCAGTAAAATTGCTTTTTCCCATTCTCAGGTATTTAAGGGAAAAAAAAAAAAGAAGAGTCTAATAAAGGAAGTAAGATGTGACTACACAAGCATTTTAATTGGTATGCAATGTACATAAAGCTTATTGTTGGCTATTATGATTATAATAATTATTATTTAATGCACCAAGGCCAAAGCTGTTTTATTAAGTAAAAATCAACTAATTAAAAGAAAGGGTATGTGGTGGCTGCAAGAACGCATCCTCCATCACACACTAGTTCCTGTGTTCTGGAACATTCTCTCCCAGCCACTGTGCATGCACATGCCCCTTCTCCCATCCTCCCTCACTCCTTGCCCAGTGCCCACCCATCCCCCTCCTCTTGCTAGTGTTTTCTGCTGCTGGTTTATAGTTAAGCAAGGTCAGTTCAAAATTTGTAGGGATTATGCCTTGACCTCTTTGGAGTAATGATAGTTTCTGAGTCTAAAAAGGCAGCCAAGAACAATTTGAGGTAACAAGGAGAACTGCAGACTCACTAATTAGTCAGGGGGTACGAGGAGAGATGGCTGCCCAGGAAGGCATGTCCCAGGCTCGAGAGCCATCTCAGCCCTTGCCACTCCTCACCTCAGTCAAGTTGAACTGCAGCTTCCTTGGGTTTCATATCACAGAGTTGAACTATATGATCTTTCAGGTTCTTTCCTTCAATTTTATTCTTCTTAGTGAGCTGGAAAGTGTGGTCTGTTATGTGGTTGACCTACAGTCAAGGGAGCATCATTTCTCTAAACTTTGTTTCCCCCTTTCTGCCCTTCTCACAATTCCTGAGGTGATTCTTTTTATTCATTGCTTCAATTTCCTCCTAAATCTGCTGATATGACATTTTTCTTTGGCCATCACATTTTCATTTTCTCTTCTGGAGTACTCTGAAGTATTTTGTAAAATAAACCTTATTTTAAAAGCAGTTTTAGACTTATAGACTCTGAAGCACTTTGAGACATGTAAAAACAGAAGAGAGTTTTTTTTTAAAATACCCATGTAAAACATACAAAATATTTATAATTTTGGCTAAAAGAGTTACTTTGTAAATGATAAAATATTTCTACATTTTCTTTTACTAGAAAAATAAAGGATATAAAGCAGCTTCTGATTAAGAATATCATCTTGATTCCTAGCCAGTCCTGGGCACAGTAAAGCAGCTAAATTGTTTCTTCTTCCTCTTTTTCTTTTCATTTTAATAGCATTGCTCCCTTTTATAAGACAGAAAAATGGCATAAAATTAAGCTGTTAGAATTTCCATTATGTAAAAATTTAACGTCAAAAATTTAAATAGAAATAACAATATTAAAATGTAAGCGATAAAATTAATTCTTCAAAAATGTTAACTTTTGTAAAAGAAGAACGAATTATTCACCAATCATATTTCTATTAGATGTTCTTATAGGATCTTACTGCATTATAGAACATTCTAGAGCCAGACACTTGGCAAAGCTTAAAATCCTTAGAACTATTAGGAACTGACTCGTTAAAGAAATAGCGTAAGTCTTAGGGACTCACTTGAGACATCAAGGCAACCTTGAGAAGACTGATAAAGTAGAGATTTGTACATGAACCAGGGAAAGATCAGATGGTGTGAAGGTTTAAGTTTGTCTGATTGTGGGTTGTGGACTTCATGGCAGATGGAATTGGTCTCTTAGTTATCACAGTATTTGCTTCCCAGCAATGGGGTTAAATTCTTGAGAAATCCCTTAACTAGAGAATTCACATTTGAGAAATTTGTGACAAAACAGAAATGGAGAGATAGATTGGAAGTGACCCAATGGAAGTTTTTATGAATGGTCTTTCTATTCATAAAGTAGTAAGATAGGCAGGGCATAGAGGATTTTTAGGACAGTGAGACTATTCTGTATGATACTATAATGGTGAATGTATGTACTATACATTTGTCCAAACCCATAGAATGTACAACACCAAGAGTGAACCCTACAGACTTTGGGTGATAATGATGTATCAATGTAAGTTCATCAGTTATGACAAATGTACCTGGTGGGGGGGTGGTGTTAGCATAGGAGAAGCTATGCATGTGTTGCGGAAGAAAGTGGGAAATCTCTGTACCTTCTGCTCAATTTTGCTGTGAATCTAAAAGTATTCTAAAAAATAAAGTATTTTTTTAAAGTCCACTAAATCAAAAAAATATGAATGACACTTTACATACATTAAATTAGTAAAGGTGTGTACTCCTGTATTACTAATTTCTATGAACTATTCCTCACTTACTAAAAACTTTTTTGGCTTACTTTTCTTGGAGCTTCAGTGGGACGTTTATAAATTCATTTTGCTTTCTTGTAGAAATTTGCACAATAATGGGTCTTATGACTCAGAGTTCCGACTTCCTGCTTCTGGGAAATTGCCTTGTTCCCAAGGGCCCACAGTAACCTCTATTTTATTTTTTAAAAGTTTTGGATAACCTGTATTCAACATACTTTTTGGATATCTCTCAATTTCCCCCTCAATAATGTAGATTTAGCTCTGTCCATAATAGCCTCATTTCAATGCATCTACCACAGTCCTCCTTCCCACTCCCTCACACACCACTCAGCTCCCTCTCCTCTGATGCCCACCTACACAGTTCTGAGGCCTGCCTCCATCATTTTTGACTTCTTCCGAGTCTTCATTAAATAAATATCCACTTCTTCTTTGCCATGTACATTTACTGACTTTTTCTATGACCATTCCCTGGTTTACTCGTTTTCTAAGTATCCCCAACAAGAACATATCAGTTTCCTGCATGCCTTCCTACATCCCTGCCTTCCCTGGTTGCATTTCTGACTTTCTAAATAATATAGTTAAAAGCCATTATGTGAACCAAGCAAGGCAAACATCTGTGTTTAGGGTAGGGTTATGTCATGGCCAAGGGCAGGCATTTGCACCTCAGTGGGATGACAGGGGCTCCTACACAGGTTGGATGGTTGATGTGGAGCACTGGAGCCTGAGCAGGGTAAGGAGGGAATCTATGTGGTAGGAGGAGGGCTGTGGCAGCCTAGAGTTGGGTATAGAGCCTGAGAAAGGTCATGACAGCATCAGCTTGGGGCAGGGGTGGAAGAAAGTGATGGCTATAGAAGATCAAATACCTCCAGGGAGGGTTGATCCAATTAGCAAATACATTAAGGATAATTGAAACCAAGTTTCTGTCTTAGACAAGGGAGTTACAAATGTGGGGTTAAACTGAAATTGGTATTAGCATGAACTCATCAGTCTCAGTATAAAGACATAATAGGAGTAAGTGTGTGTGTGTGTGTGTGTGTGTGTGTGTGTGTGTGTGTGTGTGTGTGTGTGTGTGTGTGTGTGTGTGTAGCAATGAGAAGACCTGGTGACCAGATCTTGGTTTTTAAATACCATTCTCCTTAAAAGCAAGCAATGCACATTGGAAATGCTGGGTTCTAGGCCTGGGTCAGGGAAAGTACAAGATTCGTCTGGAGCATCACATTATATCAGAAAGTAAGGAAGAGCTCAAAGAGTAATGGATACATGTCAAAGGGACACAGGATCCAGCTTGAAGGGGATCTCACTGGCCAAATCAGGGATGATTTCAGCATCAAAATAAATAATATTAGGAGATTATAACCCATCAAATACAACAAGAATCCATGATATCAATAAATAAACACATGGGAAGAAGAAAAAGTTATCCCTTATGATATAATACCAACTGATAGATAAATGCAGAAGTAATGACAGAATTAGAAAATCACCATATGACAATTATCAGAGTAATAATTAGTTGAGCCAAGAAATATCAATAGATTTTAAACTAGTGGATGAAAGTTTAATGAGAAACAGAATACATACATAGTCTCAAAGTTCCTCTTCACAAATTCTTATTAATTACAAAGAGTAAAAGCAGTAACTTTATGGTGGAAAACCTAGCAAATACCATCAAGGGCTCAAAGGCAATATCACCAGCAACAGGTTAAATCAAAATCATGTTGAACCTGATGGGATGCATTGAGAGCACAGTATTACTTCTATGATATCCCTGCTCACACGCCCCTCTCCAAATGCATAATCTGAATCTAATCAGGAGGAAACCTCAGATAAACCTAACTTGAGGGACATTCTGCAATATAATTGTCGTATAATCTTCCAAAGTGTCAAGTCATACTTGTCAAGGAGAAAATGTCCCAGGCTGAAGGAGATTAAAGGGACATGACAGTAAATACAAGATCTCAGACTGGATTCTTTGCTATGAAGGACGTTATTGCAATAATTTGGTGAAACTTGGGTCTGATGATTAGATAGTAGTAATGAATAAATGTTAGTTTCCTGACTTTAATGGTTGTACTATGGCCATGTAAGAGAATGTTCTAGTATGTAGCAAATGCACGTTAAAGTATTATAGGGTAGTGGTATCAGATATGCAACTCACAAATGACTCAAGGGAAAAAACGTTCTTTGTACTATTCTTGCAAGATTTCAGTAAGTTCAAAATGATTTCAAAATAAAAAGAGAAAATATGAAATAGAATGTGCTGATTAGGGATCTTTGGTTGAAAGCAAGGAAACTGATGGTAACAAATGTGAAAAATAAAGAAATGTATTTACTGGCAGGAGGCTGGATAGACAGGAGGGAGATTGAATAAAAACCAAGCCTCAGAGAGGATAGGCAGCAAGCAGCACTGGGAAGTCTGTTCAACCCTATTCTGAGGCCGCAGCCCTTTGGAGCCTCCTCTTAGAATCTCCACCTGGGAAGGCATGAGCTTCCACATCCATTTACCTCTCCATGTTCAAGTTTGCCAGAATCAGCAGTTCCATTGTTGCACTTGCCTCTCCTAGATCTCCCTTTCCCTTGGTTTTTAGCATCTTGTCAGCTCTTCCATACCTTTAAGAAGATTTTTCAATGGGAGGGTCAGGCCAATAATCTAGCTGCCCATATTCTCAGAAAGACAAATCCCTGCTTTATTCTCTTCATAGCCCTTACTACTTCCTAAAAAGTCTGCATATTTGTTTACTTTCCGTCCCCCTGCCAGACTGAAAACTCTTAGATGACAGAGCCTACCTGCCTTTTCCACTATTGTATCCTCTCCCAGGAAAGAAGCAAGCATGGCCACAAAGAAACTCAGCTACCAGAGACCCCCCCAAATACTTCAAAAGACTGACCCAGGCACATACTCTTCAGATTACCCCAAGACAATAAAAACAAATCAATTTTTCTACACATCACTCTTGAAACCATTTTCAAGATCTGGTTTCCCTGGGATCACTGGCCCCAGCTGCTCCCTTTCAGATATACCTTTCACTTTCTTCCTCCACCCAGTACATGCTGGGAATGGCCATTCTTTTAAATTTATTTATTTATTTATTTTTGGCTGCGTTGGGTCTTCGTTGCTGCACGCGGGCTTCTCTCCAGTTGCCATGAGCGGGGGTTACTCTTCGTTGCGGTGCGCGGGCTTCTCATTGTGGTGGCTTCTCTTGTTGAGGAGCACGGGCTCTAGAGTGCAGGCTCAGTAGTTGTGGCGCACGGGCTTAGTTGCTCCTTGGCATGTGGGATCTTCCCGGACCAGGGCTTGAACCCGTGTCCCCTGCATTGGCAGGCGGATTCTTAACCACTGTGCCACCAGGGAAGCCTGGGAATGGCCATTCTTTATTTGGAAAATTCTCGTTTATCTTTTTTTAAATTGAAGTATAGTTGATTTACAATATTGTGTTAATTTCAGATATACAGCAAAGTGATAACAGTAAAGTGATTATATACATTTTTTTCAGATTATCTTTCCTTGTAGGTTATTACAAGATATTGAATACAGTTCCCTGTGCTATACAGTAAATACTTGTTGCTTATCTTTTTTATATCTAGTAATGTGTATCTGTTAATCTCATGCTCCTAATTTTTCCCCCCCCATCCCTTTCCCCTTTGGTAACCATAAGTTTGTTTTCTATGTCTGTAAGTCTGTTTCTGTTTTATAAATAGATTCATTTGTATTAATTTTTGTATTCCCCCATATAAGTGATATCATATAATATTTGCCTTTCTCTGTCATCGTTTATCTTTTAACACCCTGCTCTGTGAAGCCTTCCCCTCAACCCCTAGGCAAAGCCACGTAACATCTTCTACATACTTTTACTATAGGTACCCTCAGCATTGAAATTCTTCATTTATTTTCTGGTCTCTTCACTGTAATGTTCATGTTCATCACTGTATTTCCAATACCTAACACAGTGCCTGGAACATATTAGGACCCCTGTAAAGATTGACAACATCCTAGAACCTCAGAGCAGATTGGTCCTCTCTGGTCAACCTCTTCTCAGCTACTTGGTACTAACTCTCAAAATACCTGGGAACTCAATTAAAAATCATTAAAAATATTAAATATTAAAATATTCCCTTAGCTCCAGAGTATTTTAATTCATTTTATGTTAGTTTCCAAAAATCTGCATTTTGAACAAACATCCTTGGTGATTCTGGAACAAATTTTGAGAAACACTGTTCTAGATCATTTTAAACCTTCAGCTGCCTTTTCATCCACTCCAATCAGGGCTGGTCCCCTCTCTAGACACATTAGTCTCCACAAAGCAAGGCAGATATACCACACAGCTTTGCTTCACTGCTTTAGCAATTCAATGCCAATTGCCACTTTCTTAGTTGGATTTCCACAGAGTCTTGAGGCCTCAATTGTTTTGTTGAACTCTAGAATTTTATGTGATTTTATGCCCTGCATCGACTCATACTAATTTTGACTTTTAGTTTCCTTCCTTCATGGTTTCTAGTCCCAATTCCAAATCAGCCATCCAAGATTCCCAGCTCTATCCCTACCCACGTAATTTCCCATTATGAAACCACTGGACCTCCTGGGCCTTGAAGGCCACTCTCTGCCCAGGGCTCCCAAAGGCCTCTTACCTAAGTTTTTGCTTATTTCCACAGTTCTTCCCAAAACACTGACAAGAAGGGAAGATGAATGCCAGCTTTGAAGAAAAAGTCACTTCTTTTTCAGATACAAAATTGACTTTTTTGTTTCACTCGTTGCTAGTTTAAGGGGCTGAGATACTGAGTTGTCAAGCTTCATTAACCACTATACCGTTAAATGTGTCAAATGGAGAGTAATTCTGAGGCTCTTCTGCTTCCTGGGCTGTGGCACATTTTATCTTCATCCCACTTGGTGAGCCCCATTCAATTTGTTTTCTTATCTGCTTCCCCCAGGAACATGAGTAAGCTAGATCTGGAATGTTTATCCAACAAGATACTCTTAGCAGCACGATACTTCTAACAGTTATTTTTCAGGCTCCAGTGAAAGTCAGCAGAGTTGTGATCTGATCTACGTTATCATGTCCAGGCTACAGAAGGTTAAAGAAACCTTGCTTATTATCATATGGTGATAAAAAATGAGTTTTCAATTTACGAAAAAAACTGTTTGGATTGTTCCCAGGAGTAACAAACTCAAACGTGAACAGGAGCCAGGAGGATAATAAAAATGGGTGAATCTAGTAGATATAAGAAAATAAGGCTTGGTGGGGATTGTGGGAAAATGAGAATGTGTTTTACCAAAAGGTATTCAGATTGAAAAAAAATTCATTAAAAGTCACTAAAAAATAAAGTCTGCTGAGCTGCCACCCTGTCACATTCATCTGTATTCTAAAAGGATGAATTTGATCCTCCCATAGTTTTTTTTTTTTCTAACTAGTTATTTTAGTTAGGTTCTAGGTTTAGCTACTGTAACGAAGAGACCTGAAAAGTCAGTGGCTTAAACAACACCGAGGTTTATTTGCCTAAGAGACCAGAAGTAGGTGGACAGTCCAGAGCTACTGGCAGCTCTGCTCCATGAGTGCTCTCAGGTATCCAGGCTGCTGGGGTGGCTCTGCCACCCTCCACATATGCTTCCATCTGTGTGTCATAGTGACTGTTCCAGCCACCACAACTTCCCAAAAGACAAGAGAAAGAGAGGAAGCAGATTCCTTTTAAGAACATGTCCCAGAAGTTGTACACATCATTTCCACTCAATTACATTGTCTTTACTAGGGCCCCATGAGCACTGCTAACACCCAGGGAGGTGTTAGACAGAAGAGGATACTTCTCATCTGTTGAGGATCTATTGATACTGGGAGATAGTAACTGTTTCTGCTATGCTAGGTGTCAGGTAAAACCCAAGTAAGTTTCCATAAACCTAAATCTATCCCCACTTTTTAAAATGGTAAATCAATTCTGAACCAATTAGCTTTTGATCCTTGGCATTTAACTTTGCACCAAACTCTGTACAACTGAAGAGAACTCACAGATACACATAAGCAGCAGAGTTGCAGAAAAGGTAAGAGTAATGTAGAGAAGGCTGGATAGTAATGAACCTTAAGAGCCTCATTTAATAGGTATAATGAAAGCAATCAACTACAATTTTACTAGTATATTACACACTGTGACAACAACTGCAAAAAAAAAAAGAAGAAGAAGAAGACTGGTCCAATTCAGGGCAAATGCAATGAGCAAAATGTCTTATTCTTTATTACATAAGCATCTATTTATTGTTGCTCTTTTTAACCCATCTTATCCCCCTCCCCACAAAAATGTTGAAAACCCAATGGGGATACATAAAATACTGAAGGTAACAAATTAGACCTAAGTAAGAAATTTTTTAAAACAAACAAAATTATGGTTATAAAATGGGTCTATGAATGAGCTGGCACAACTTTGATGGTGAGTTTTTCTAGTAGGTGGCAATCTAGACCACCAAGAAGACTGATTGGCTGCAAAATTCACAGCATTTCTAAGATCCTTTCCATTCAATTTCTATTTGCTGGACTTAGTTCCATGCAGGTATCTTGCATTTTTATGTATTCCTGACTTTATCTGCTGTTGCTTCTGCATCACCTTCTCCTTATCATAATCTCCCCATCTCAGGCCAGGTAGTTGCTGCCTCTGGGCAGTCTTCCCAGATTTTCCCCAGCAGAGTTAGTCATTCTCTTCCTTACTCCCACAGTCATACTTATATTACAGCATTCATGGTTTAAACTTATGCTGAATTCCATTTATTTTGTGTTAATAGCCCTTCCAATAAATTGTACATTCAATATGGGCAAAGTCCATTCTTTCTTTATTCACCTCAGTTTTTCCCTCTTCCTTTGAATAATGCCACACACACAGCAAGTGCTCAATAAATGTTGCTGAATCTATGAAGAGAAGTTTGCATTTCTAGCCACGTATTCTACTGAAAAATGCTTCTTTTTGCCCATTTTCCCCCACTGCCCCTTGAGCTCCCCATACGTGCCCAAGGAGCCAGGCATAAGGATGTTTACTGCAGCATTGTTTATAATTATGAAAAGTTAACAACCACCTAACTTGTCTTAGTGAGGAGACGTAGACATAAACTGTTTAATTCATACGCTAGAATATTATATATCAGTTAAAATAAATAAATTGATGCACATTTACCAATCAATAAGAATAAATCTCAAAAAAGTGTTAAATGAAAGAAATCAAGTTCATGAACAATATGTAAGGTATGATAACATTCATGTACGTTACATATATTATCTTTTAACTAAGAAGCCAGGTAAATTGTTTAAAAGAAAATTAAATTTTAAAAAAACCATAACGATCCTTTCTTCAACTTCACTTTCCCTCTAGCTTCTGTGCTGTCTTTATATGGTTTGCTCCAGTAGATGGGAATACAAGAAAGACGGAAGTTGGAGAATTTCGTCCTCCTTTCCTCCCTGTACTGGTGCCACAGTTCTGTCAGTGGCTGTGTCCCTGCAAAACTAAGGCCCAGGTAGCATCTCCCCCAAGCTCCTGCTCTCAGTGGATTTCTTTAAGACTGGTTGTTCCCTTTGCTACTTCAATGGCTTCCTACTGTCACTCGTTTCTAGGTGTCTCCGTGTGGGTTTCCTTAACTTTGCCCACACCTCTATAAAAAGTAACCCCATGAAAGTCTCTTCAGTTGAATCACCAGATACTGGGACCCTGGTGGGGATCTCAGTTCTAGACTCAGCTCTGCCCCTGACAAGCTGAAGGAGGCTGAACAAGTCACTTCTCTCTGGGCCTCAGCACACCAGCAGGTGAGGGAGGAAGCACAGATGACATGCAAAGTCTTATCCGCCTTGAAGATTCTGCAATCCACCGGAGCCTGAAATAGGATGGACTCCTGTCTCAAGTGAATCTTTGTAGCATATCTGTTTAAAGATGATCCTTTTAAGAGAAAGCTAAGGATGTTTACCTGCCAGTTTTCACTCCTTCTGAAGGAAACATTTCTGCAGAATGAGCTTCTGGAGCCCCCAAACCATTTCCAAGTCCTCCTCCTTTCCTGCCTCTCTTTGCTCTCCAGCTATTTTCTTTCTCTCTTTCCCAAACTTATCTCCTGCTTCCTCCTTCATCTACTCCTGTTCTTTGTGTGCCACTTCTCAAGGCTATTAGAGGGACAAAAAGCACAGAGGTCTTGGTCCTACAGCCTCAGTGGTTATTCAAAGAGCCCAACAGCTACAAGACTAGTAGGTTTCTGAGCCGGATGCCAGGAACCCCCTGCCCTGCCATCTATCAGCACCTCTACTGAAGTGAAACTTCCCACAAATTTGTCCACCTAGAATGGATAAGCAGCTGGCATAAAGGACACCTGGCGTGTTTCCAGTTAGGCACAAGCTACAGACTGCCCGTCAGAACTGCTGCCAATGACCCAAATGTTTGCTTAATTTCTATTTGAGCACCCATTCCAGGACTGGCAGGAAACTTAATTTCAGTTCTTTTTGGCATCCTTCATCTCAACATCCAGAGAGAAGGCTGTTCCTGGGGCACCAAAGCACTAGGGGGCATCAAGTCATACTACACAGCATGGCCCCTTCAGATCTGAACCTCCTTGCTTCTTCTGGATTGTCCTGAGACGTTGGATTTTTTTCTAGGTCTGCCTGGATAAACCACACAGGCATCTCTTTCTCAGGAAGAGAGGCATGGGTCCCCTCTGGAACCCCCAGACTCCTCAACTCTCATCTACTCTAGGCAGGAAGGACTATCTTCTGAAAGGAGGAAATCCTCCCTTTGTGTTTCTGACCAAGATACATCATCTATGCCCTGAATCTTCTCCCCTCTTTGGGGCTTAGGCTTTTGAAAATAAAAGCCAGGATTTCTGCTTTGTACCCTGCAACCTGCCCCCACTGAACTCAGTGAATACAGTACCAGCCCCTTGCTTGAATGGGGGAAGGGAAAAGGAAAGGGCAGAAAGGGAAATAAGAAAATAGATTACTCACTCAAAGCATCAGAGTACCACCACTCTTATCTTCCACAACCGATTTATACCTTTTCTATCCCACTCACTTCAGTCCACATTTCGGCCATCTCACCCTCCCAGCCTCACCTCCACCACATCACCTTAGCAATGGGTATAGACACTTTCTTTGCACAAGTAACTTAATAAGACAGGGACACATGTTTGAGCTTCCATGCACCCCATTCCCAACCGGCTTTCCACTGAGCCACAGACACCCACATAGTCCTCTCCTAGACTGGTGCTGAGGACATAATCCAGACAGCCAGAGAGTGTCATTGGAGGGAAGACAGGGAGGTAGTTCTGAACAGCGGTGGGATCAAGAGCACAGGCTTTGCTGTAGTCAAGTCCTGAGTCCAAACTCCAGCTCTGCCAACTATGAAGTATGATTGCCGGCCTCAGCTCACTCAAATGTAAAATGGGTATAACAATAGTATTTACTTCATAGGGCTGCTTCCAGGAAACATGAGAATGTACACAAAGCACCATCCTATCATATGGGAAGGGCTCAAGAGAATTCCCTGCATTCATTATCTTAAGACTATCTACAACATATGCCCCAAACTCCCTGCCTCTTCCAGAGCCCTCTGGCTCTTTTCTGCCCATGGGGATCTGAAAATACAGACAGGTACATTATGAAAGGGACAAAGCAGCCCACGTGGTCCCCATCGTGCAACCCCAGGAACCATGACCCCCACACTTGGTCTCCCAGCGACATGCTGGGTGACAGTTCACCCAGGAAGCTCGTGCTGAGTGCTCACTACATGCTAAGCATTGTATTAGATGCTACTGATGCATGGACTGCTTCACCAGCATGACAGAAACACTCTTAAGTCCAACCTGGAGGGTCCCAGAAGGCTCTTGGAAAACATGATGCCTAAGATGAATTTGGAAGAATGAGTTGAAGGTTGCTAGGTGAGCCGTGGGGAATGAGAAAGGGGAAGATTCAAAACAGTTACAGTACAGCATGCAAAGTAGACGGTGAAAATGAAGAGGTGAGCAGAAGTCAGGTCATAAAGAGCCTTGTAGGTAACACTAAGAACCTGAGACTTTATTCTGAAGCTACTAAGAAGCTATCAAAGGATGTAAGTAAAATGGTTAAATTTTCATTTTAAAAATGAATTCTGGCGTTAGTGTGGGACATAGATAGGAAGCAGAAAACCAACCTGGTAATAAGAAAACATGTAGAAGGTGATCACAATAATCCAGGTGAGAGATGAAGATAGTCCAAACTAGGGCAGTGATGATGGCAAGGAGAAGACGCATAATGATAATTATGATACTAGATAATGTTTATTGAGTGTTTCCTGTGTGCCAGGCACTGTTCTAAGACATCTATGTGGGTTAAGTCATTTAAACCTCAGAACAACTCTTTGCGTCAGATACCACTATTATTCCTAATCTTCAGATGAGGAAACGGAGACAAAGAGTGGCACAGATGGTGTCGCTCTTTCAGGACCAGGATTCAAACTTGGGCAGTGTTGCTCCAAAGTTCTAATCATTGCCCTCTGTTGCCAGGAGATTTTTGAAAGGAGTTATCAAATTGGTTATGGGGCTTTGGTAGAGGGAGAAGTCAAGGATTACCTCTAGATTTGGATAATGAGGTTGATAATGGAGAAAAAAAATTGCAGAGAAGGATGATGGGTTTGTTTTGGTCAAGCTGACTTTCATATGCCCATCAAACAGCTAAGGAAGGATGTCTAACAGGCAGTTGGCACATTGGCAGCTGGAGGGAGCTGGCATGTCCTACTCACCTCTGAGTCCTTAGCATCTGGCTTGTGAGTAGGTGCTTAACAAGTGTGCGTTCAATGATTGGAAATTTGGAAGTCATCAACAGAAACTGTAAGAGTAGATGCAATCACTCAGGGAAAGAATATAATGTAAGAAGAGAAGTGGGTCAATGATGGAGCCCTAGAAAGAGCCAACATATAAGGACTAGACAGAGGAACATCAGCCACAAGGGTGTTAATTCGACATTTTTTAAGCCCTCCACCTATAAAACAGGAAAAGCAATCCTTCCCCCATGTTATGACATGGTGGTAGGGCAGATAGGGTGACAGAATTGGGAACCAGAAAACTGTTGACACTGGTCAAAGTTACAAACACTTAGTTATAATATACATCTAACCCATTATGAGAAAATGCTCAGGAGGGGTTCTAGATAAAATATTGGGTTGGCCAAAAAGTTCGTTTGTTTTTTTTCCATAAGATGGCTCCAGTAGTGCTCAGTTGTCTTTAACTTCATTCGATAAAATTTTGTTAGATGGTATGTGACAGCTGTCATATCAGCGTGCATTTAAAAAAGAAACTTACCAAAATTGGTGAATTTTTGTGTAGCCATTTTAATATTGAAGGTGGAAGGAAAAAACCAACATTTTTGGCATATTATGCTTTATTATTTCAAGAAAGGTAAAAATGCAACTGAAATGAAAAAAAAGATTTGTGCAGTGTATGGAGAAGGTGCTGTGACTGATCAAATGGGTCAAAAGTAGTTTGCAAAATTTCGTGCTGGAGATTTCTCACTGGATGATGCTCCAGGGTCGGGTAGACCAGTTGCAGTTGATAGAGATGGAATCGAGACATTAACTGAGAACAATAAACGTTATACCAAGAGAGAGATAGCCAACATACTCAAAATATCTAAATCAACCGTTGAAAATCATGTGCACCAGCTTGGTTATGTTAATCACTTTGGTGTTTGGGTTCCAAGTAAGTTAAGTGAAAAAAAACCTTCTTGACCATATTTCAGCATGCAATTTTCTACTTAAAGGTAATGAAAACATTCTGTTTTGAAACAAACTGTGATGGGCAATGAAAAGTGGATACTGTACAATAATGTGGAACAGAAGAGAGCATGGGGCAAGCAAAGTGAACCACCACCAATCACACCACAGGCCAGTCTTCATTCAAAGAAGGTGATGTTGTGTATATGGTGGGATTGTGTATATGGTGGGGTCGTCCTATATTATGAGCTTTTTCCGGAAAACCAAATGATCAGTACCACCAAGTACTGCTCCCAATTAGACCAACGGAAAGCAGCACTCAACGAAAAGTGTCTGGAATTAATCAACAGAAAATGCATAATCTTCTGTCAGGATAACACAAGACTGCATGCTTCTTTGATGACCAGGCGAAAACTGTTACAGCTTGGCTGGGAAGCTCTGATTCATCCAATGTATTCACCAGTCACTGCAACTTCGGATTTCCATTTATTTCGGTCTTTACAAAATTCTCTTAATGGAAAAAATTTCAGTTCCCTGGAAGGCTGTAAAAGGCACCTGGAACAGTTCTGGGTTCAAAAAGATAAAAAGTTTTGGGAAGATGGAATTATAAAGTTGCCTGGGGCGTCCCTGGTGGCGCAGTGGTTGAGAGTCCGCCTGCCGATGCAGGGGACACGGGTTCGTGCCCCGGTCCGGGAGGATCCCACATGCCGCGGAGCGGCTGGGCCCGTGAGTCATGGCCGCTGCGCCTGCGCGTCCGGAGCCTGTGCTCCGCAACGGGAGAGGCCACAACAGTGAGAGGCCCGCGTACCGCAAAAAAAAAATAAATAAATAAATAAAGTTGCCTGAAAAATGGCAGAAGGTAGTGGAACAAAACGGTGAATACGTTGTTCAATAAAATTCTTGGTGAAAATGAAAAATGTGTTCTTCATTTTTACATTAAAAACTGAAGGAACCTTTTGGCCAACCCAATAACAATGGACAATGTGGAACATGAATAAGGGGAGAAGGAATGTTCTGACTACCCAGAGCAAACCCATACCAGGTTCTGCTTATCAGACAAGGTATAACTTTAATCCCACCCCTTTCCTATCCTCTTCACTCACTGATGGGACATTGTAGACATAGCATCCCTCAAATGTACCATAGCTGGGTTCATTTCAAAGCCATTGAAGCAGAACCATTTCAAATCCATATTTACCTGCAAAAATCCCAAACCAATGATTACTGGAATACCAGAATTTAGGGGAAGAAAAGAGCTGTTTTGAAATATGAAAAACCAAATAAAGAGGTGGGCTTGTATTACTTTTAGTAATGCTTGCTACTCATTCACTGATAAAAAGGTGAACTAGCCCATGATTTCTCCTATAGACACATAATAGCATATCCACGAGTATATAACATCTCTGGCCATTTGATTTTATTATCTCTAAGCAGGTAATTTTTCTTTACTGTCATTTTTAGTAAGTTAGTCTAAAATAGAGTTGTCAGGGCTTCCCTGGTGGCGCAGTGGTTAAGAATCCGCCTGCCAATGCAGGGGACACGGGTTCGAGCCTTGGTCCGGAAGATCTCACATGCCGCGGAGCAACTAAGCCCGCAAGCCACAACTACTGAGCCTGCACTCTACATCCTGCGAACCACAACTACTGAGCCCACGTACCAGAACTATTGAAGCCCGTGCGCCTAGCCCATGCCCTGCAACAAAAGAAGCCACTGCAATGAGAAGCCTGCACACCGCAACGAAGAGTAGCCGCTGCTCCCGGCAACGAAGACCCAACGCAGCCAAAAAAAAAATTAATTAATTAAAAAATAAAATAAAATAAAGTTGTCAGATTTACCAAGTAAAAATACAAGATGCCCAGTTAAATTTGAATTTTAGGTAAACAACGAACATTTTTTTAGTATAATTATGCCCCAAACATTGCATGGTCTGAAATGCCAATATAACTGGACATCTTGCATTTTATTTACATCTAATCTAAGAGCCACAATCTCCTATTCTTTTTGTAGGACTCATAACATGAATCCCAGAGATCTGAAGACTTCTGGTGCTGCACACAGGAGAGTTCTATCCTTGTTGGCTAGGGACCAGGTTTACCCAAGTAAGCAGAGGCTGAGTGGCTGGATCTCATATGAGATGCAGCCCAACTCCCTGGTTCTCCATGATCACTTCTCTTCTGCGCTCCCAAACCCACCAAGCAAGCCCAAAACTCCAGAGAAGAAATTGCTTGGCCAGTTTGAACCTGAGCTCTGTAACTATACAATGAAGGTAGTGCTAATTCCCAGTTTACATTAGTATTTCCTGCTGAACTGCCCTCTTGAGTTTTAGCTTCATTTGCCTTTATTTTCTTTTCAGCTTCAGTGATCTCTGAGAATTCCCTGAAACGGTGAAAAGCTTCTTAATTGTGGGCCCTTGTGAACCTAAAGGAGAAGCTGGTCCTCTCTCAGCCCACAGACAGACAAAACTTTGTTTCTCACCACACCCAGGGGAAGCAAGGGGGCCATCTTTCAGGCCGATAATAATAATATCTATCCCTGAGGTTTGTATTGCTCTAAGACATTTACAAAAGTATCCATGTGTCTGTCCACCTCTCCACAAGTTCTGCCAACAATTAATACTGATCACCTTATTTTACTAATGAGGCAAAATCAAGCCCCACACCATGGAAAGGTACTGGTGTTGGAAACAGGTCAGAAAGCCCCACTTGATGACAAGCAAGGACACAATAATTATTGTTGCTTTTGAAACCATCAAGGCTTTCTGCACCAAGGTGTATATCTTCACTTAACATAAAAAGCCTGGGGTTTGCTTCCTGTGTTAGGTGGAGTTATCAAGGTGCTATTTAATTTTTAATAATTTGGATAGAGAAACTTTTAAAATATCTTTTTCCCTTTTCCATTCTCTATACTTCATATGGTTCCTTTTATTTCTTAGAATTTTACCATATCTGTGAAGCCAAATCTCATTCTTATTATTTTCCAGGATGGTCTCAAGGTCTCAGTTCACACTGGCTAGTAAAACAATTCATTCTTGCTGGCTATTTATCAACACCAAATCTATGCTAGGTGCTTCATATCACATAAGCATTTTGTAATGCATATAGGACAGAAAATTCATATATGCAAGGTACTGAACAAAGATACCTAACCCTTTACAAAACAAAATAAAAAATGCATTATTGTACCAAAAATTAAAAAGGTAATAAATGTCCATTGAAGTTTAAACTCAGTTTTATAAGATCAGACAACCACTAAGTTGATAACTTTGCTACAGATGAAAGAGGGGAACACATTTTCTCTTTTCCCTGGAGAGGAAAATGCATTATCTTCTCTTCACAGTTTTCATGCACCTGACACTAAACTTGGCCTTGGGCCAGAAAGTGACTCCTTTGTTCAGTTAATGTCAGTAATGAGAGGATCTTTTGTCCCATCAGTTGCAATTTTTTATCAAGACATTAGACAGAAGGATCCCAGTTTAGAAATGTATGTGGACACCACCCCTCTCAGTAAGGCAGGCCGGGGTCCTGGGGCTCCACGGTGGCTCCATATGGCCTCCTTAGGAGTTTGCCAAGGAGGCAGTGTGAGGAGCCAGGCAAGAAGAACTTCCCTGGAAATGGCTTTGGTTCCACTGGAACATTCGTGCAGGCAGGAGGGGATGTGGAGCAACCAGCACTGGAGAGCTCCAAGGCATAAATTGTCATTAATTAGCAACTTTAATTAATCATGCAGTTTCAGACAAACCACTCAGCCTTTTTGAGCCTCCCTTCTTTCCCCTCAAGTGGTAACAAGGATTGTGAACCACCACTTCTCAGATGTTCTGAGAAATAAGTAATATAATCAAAGGATGTTCAGGAGGACATGAAATGACAGGCAAGATTACTACACACTTGAACTATTCAGACTTCATTTCTCCTACCATCATGTCCCTGAGACCACTTCAAATCTAGAGCACACATTTGCTCCAGAAGACTTTTCTCTCCCCCAAATTCCTGGGAACAGATTATGGTCAGGTGAAAGAGGAGGTGAGACATTTAGGATATATATTGATATAAAACATAGATATAGGTTTTTTATTTTGCCTTCTTTTCTTACTTCTTGTTTTTACTTGTTTTCTTATTGATATTACCTGGAACAGGTGATTTTGTGTGTGTGTGTATCTTCCTTGGTCTCCACTTCAATATTTGTAACATAAGGAATCTCCATTTGAATGCCTGATCGCCTTCTCAAGGCTAACTGTCCTGAACCACATTCCCCAAATCAGTCCCTACCAATGGCATTGGTAACTCCATGCCTTCATGGCTCATTCAGGCACTTGGGGTCACCCTTTACTCTGCTCTCTTATACCCTACATCCAATCCAGTAGCAAATCCTGTTGGCTCTACCCCCAAATGTCTATAATCCAACCATGCCTCCTACTCCCACACACCTCTCTAGGACACATGCACCCCAGTGTTCATTGCAGCACTGTTTACAATAGCCCGGACATGGAAGCAACCTAAACGTCCATCAACAGAGGAATGGATAAAGAAGATGTGGTACATATATACAATGGACTATTACTCAGCCATAAAAAGGAACGAAATTGGGTCATTTGTAGAGACATGGATGGACCTAGAGAGTGTCACACAGAGTAGTCAGAAAGAGAAAAACAAAAATTGTATATTAATGCATATGTGTGGAATCTGAAAAAATTGCTATAAATAATCTTATTTACAAAGCAGAAACAGAGACACAGACGTAGAGAACAAATGTATGGATACCAAGGGGGAAAGGGAGGGTGGGATGAATTGGGAGATTGGGATTGACATATATACACTATTGACACTATGTATAAAATAGATAACTAATGAGAACCTACTGGGAACTCTACTCAGTGCTCTGTGGTGACCTAAATGAGAAGGAAATACAAAAAAGGGGGGATATATGTATATGTATTACTGATTCACTTTGCTGTACATTATAAACTAACACAATATTGTAAAGCAACTATACTCCAATAAAAAAAAAAGAAAAGCCGCTATCATCTCTCTTTGAAGAACTGAATCATCTCTCTAATTGCTCTTCCTGTTTCCTTCTTGCTTCTCCCCCACCCCCAGTCCAGCACCAGAGAGAGTCTCCTAAAATCCGTGTATCTCTGCCTGAGGTCCCTGAAGGCAAAGTATGAGACAAAATCTGTGTGTAAATCATTTCATTTGAGAATGTGGCCCCATGGAGCAGGAATGAGGGATGGGCATTGAAACAGGAAAGAAGGTACAGTCAATACAAGAAAGTATAACTCAAACAACTGATGATTTGCCCCTGGGAACCTTGTGAGGCACACTGAGAATCTGTCTCAAAGCCGTGTACCTGGGAGAAAAAAGGGGAAAAAGCATTGGCTTCTGTCCCCCAGTGATCAAGGGCCCATTGTCTACCCACCCCGCCCCCACTACTAGGTTGTACGGGGTATCCCATACAACAGGTTCAGAGGAGCAGAATGCTAGGTATGTAGCACAAGTCTGTGGCGAGGCACTTGTGGTTAAAATTTGGGGTGGGCTTCCCTAGTGGCGCAGCAGTTAAGAATCCACCTGCCAATGCAGGGGACATGGGTTCGAGCACTGGTCTGGGAAGATCCCACATGCCACGGAGCAACAAAGCCCACGAGCCACAACTACTGAGCCCACGTGCCACAACTACTGAAGCCCGCGAGCCACAACTACTGAGCCCATGTGCCACAACTACTGAAGCCCGTGCGCCTACAGTCCATGCTCCCAACAAGAGAAGCCACCAAAACGAGAAGCCTGTGCACCGCAACGAAGAGTAGCACCCCCCCAGCAACTAGAGAAAGCCCATGCACAGCAACAAAGACCCAATGCAGCCAAAAATTAATTAATTAATTAATTAAAAATAAATAAATAAAATAAAATTGGGGGTGGAAATGGTTGCTGCAGTTGTGGTTGGAACAGGAGCAAAGTGGAGGCAGGGAGGATCACTTCATGCCACTACTCTGCTCACAACCACACAACAGCTTCCCATCTTCCCCAGAATAAAATACAAAGTCTTCACCATTACCCACACCAGTCTCCTCACCATGCCTTGCAGACCTATCAAACACGCCCCATGTCAAGTTCTTTGCTCTTCCCCCTCCTTGTCGCCACTTGAAATACTCTGCTCAAATGCCACCTTATCAGTGAGGCCTTCCCTGACGATCTTACATAGAAAATCCTAAGGAATCCATTCAAGAACTACTAAACAAATTCAGGGTACAAGACCAATATACAAAAATCAATTGTATTTCTATACATTAGCAATTAACAAATCAAAAATTAAATTAATAAAATAATTCCATTTACTACAGTACCAAAACAATGACATCTTCAGAAATAAATTTAACAAAAGAAGACTTGTGCACTGAAAACTACGAAATATCACTGAAAAAAATTAAAGAAGACCTAAATAGATGGAAAGACATTCAGTGTTTATGGATCGGAAGACTTGATATTCTTTTATTTTGTTTTTGTTTTTGTTTTGTGGTACGCGGGCCTCTCACTGTTGTGGCCTCTCCCATTGCGGAGCACAGGCTCCGGATGCACAGGCTCAGTGGCCATGGCTCACGAGCCCAGCCGCTCCGTGGCATGTGGGATCTTCCCGGACCAGGGCACAAACCCGTATCCCCTGCATCGGTA